>NC_091978.1:33332519-33671222 GCF_044704955.1 Pristiophorus japonicus
GCACTTTTAATTACAATTGCCATTCCTTGTCAATTACATCGGATGATTGTCGCCCAGTTTGAAATATCTTTGATAATTGGAATTTATTCTTGTTATGATCTGAAAGGGTGTTGGAAGTAGATTCAGAGAATCATAGAGTACAGCACAGAAGGAGACTTCGCCAATTGGATGGTGACTTTCAAAAATGAATTGGATACATATATGAAAGGATAGAATTGCAGTTCTATGGGGAAAGAGCGGGGGAGTGAATCTAACTGGCTAGCTCTTTCAATCAGCTAGCACTGGCACGATGAGCTGAATGGCCTCGTTCTATGATTTACGATTCTATGATTCTACCTGCTCAGTAAATTATAGAATCATAGAAATTTACAGCACGGAAGCAAGCCATTTCAGCCCATAGGGCTCAAGTTTCGGCCTGAGTTGCTCCTATTTTTTTGGAGCAACTAGTTTAGAATGGAGCATCTTAGAAATTGCAATTCTCTGCATTTAGTTTGCTCCAGTTCTGGTCAGTTAGAATAGTTCCATTTTTGAACAGATTTTATTTTTCAAAAGGGGCCATGTCCAGCCACTTACACCTGTTTTGTAAGTTTAGGCAGCGAAAACTTACTCTAAACTAACTGAGAATGGAGTAAGTGTAGATTTTTGTACGCTCAGAAAAACCTTGCCGACACTTAGAAATCAGGCGTAGGGAACGAGAGATGAGAGGGGGAGGGAAGTTTACAAACATGAAACACGTCACTTTTACAAATAAAGAGCCATCATCAATAATAAATGATAAATAAATCACTAAATCAACCAATAAATCAATCCAAAAAAATTTTAAAATTTTAAATTTAAAAAAAATCAATAAATAAAAAATTAAGTTTCTACTCACCGACTGCAGCACCGGGAGCCCTCCAACAGCATGCTGGGACAGCCCCCCCCCCCCCCCCAGTGTCTCTCTCTCTCTCTCTGTCAGTGTCTATCTCTCTGTCAGTGTCTCTCTGTCTGTCAGTGTCTCTCTGTGTTACTGACAGCGAGAGGTGGGGGGAGGAAGGGGGGGAGGGGGGAGGAAGAGGAGGAAAGAGGAGGGGGAGGGAGGGAGGGTAGAGGAGGGGGAGGGAAGGGGAAGGAAGAGGAGGGAGGGGAGGGGAGGGAGGGAGAGGAGGGGGGAGAGGAGAGGGGGAGGGAGGGGAGGAGAGGAGGGGTGGAGGAGAGAAGTGGGGGGAGAGGAGGGAAGGGGGGAGGCTGAACGGGCCCGGCCGGCGAGAGGAAGGCAGGCCGAAGACTTTGGGCGGGTCCCACCCCGAGCAAGATGCTGGGCGGGTGGGCACCGCCGAGGACATGGAGGGAGGGGGAACGGTTGAACGGGAGGGAGGGATGGGGGAGCGGGAGCGGACCTGAACGGGATGGGGGGGGGAGCCGGAGCGGGAGCAGACCTGAACGGGGGTGTGGGGGGGTGGAGGGAGCCGGAGCACAGGAGCTGAAGATGAAGAGGAGGGAGGCCTGAGTCCGATCTTCACCACCCTAGTGAGCCCATTCGACCAGGGCTAGGGGCGGCGTGCTTTGGGCCCCTCCCACGCAGCCTCGGCGCCCTGGAGCTACCGCACATGCACGCACACTCTAGCGCGCATGTGCAGAGGTCCCGACACTGTTTTCAGCACCAGGACCTGGCTCTGCCCCCCACAGCTTGTGCTGCGCTGAGCCAAGGGCCTACAGCGTTCCAGCAGTGGGGAGAATACCGAGGTAAGGTAAGTTTTCGGCGCGGTTTTTCTTCTACAAAGTCGTCGCACTTCTTGGGCCCATAGTGTCCGCGTCAACTGACCAAGAGCTATCCAGCCTAAATCCCACTTTCCAGCTCTTGGTCTGTCGACCTGTAGGTTACAGCACTTCAAGTGCACATCCAAGTATTTTTTAAATGTGGTGAGGGTTTCTACCTCTACCACCCTTTCAGGCAGTGAGTTCCAGATTCCAACCATCCTCTGGGTGAATGAATTTCCCCTCATATCTCCTCTAACCCTTCCCCCAATTACTTTAAATCTGTGCCCCGTGGTTGTTGAACCCTCTGCCAAGGGAAACAGGTCCTTCCTATCCACTCTATCCAGGCCCCTCATAATTTTATACACCTCAATCAGGTCTCCCATTAACCTGCTCTGTTCCAAAGAAAACAGACCCAGCATCTCCAATCTTTACTCATAGCCAAAATTCTCCAGTCCAGGCAACATTCATGTAAATCTCTTCTGCTCCCTTTCCAGTGCAATCACATATTTCCTGTAATGTGGTGACCAGAACTGCACACAGTACTCCAGCTGCGGCCTAACCAGTGTTTTATACAGTTCAAGCATAACCTCCTTGCTCTTGTATTCCATACCTCGACTAATAAAGACAAGTATTCCGTATGCCTTCTTAACCACCTTATCTACCTGGCCTGCTACCTTCAGGGATCTGTGGACCTGCACTCCACGGTCCCTTTGTTCCTCTATACTTTTCAGTGTCGTACCATTTAATGTGTATTCCCTTGCCTTGTTAGACCTCCCCAAATGCATTACCTCACACTTATCCGGGTTGAATTCCATTTGCCACTGTTCTGCCCACCTGACCAGTACATTGATATCTTCCTGCAGTGTACAGCTTTCTTCATTATTATCAACCACACAGCCCTATTTTAGTGTCAACTGTAAACTTCTTAATCATACCCCCAATATTCAAGTCCAAGTTATTAATATATACCACAAAAAGCAAGGAACCCAGCACTGAGCCCTGTGGAACCCCACTGGATACAGCCTTCCAGTCACAAAAACACCCATCAACCCTTTGCTTCCTGCCTCTGAGCCAATTTTGGATCCAACTTGCCATTTTTCCTTGTATCCCATAGGCTTTTACTTTCATGACCTGTCTACCATGTGGGATCTTATCAAAAGCTTTGCTAAAATCCATATACACTACATCATATGTGCTGCCCTCATCAACCCTCCTGGTTACCTCCTCGAAAAATTCAATCAGGTAAGTCAGCCACGACCTTCCCTTGACAAAATCCCTATCTAAGTTCAATAAAACAGGTACAGCCCAATGCCTCTGTGTTCAGTCAACATTAGTATATTAAAACCATCTTTTTGGACAGGAACTAAAACCCAAACACAAATAAAATGACCTTTGCCTGCCTGAACAAAATGTGTATTTTCTGTTCCTTGCACAAACCGTCCCAAGAAAGTACAGGTTGAACCTCCTTTATCCAGAACTCCATTATCCGGAACCACCCCTCGTCCAGAACCATTACCGGCCACCAGGTGGCGCAGGCGCAGAACTCCAACATGAACAAATTGAAGTCCTTCTTCACTGATGACTCCCGCAATTGCTGGCCTGACCCCGCAATCCACAGCATCCCACCCCCCCCAAATGATATCTCTGCCTCAAGCCAGCCCCAATCCAGCCAACCCCGATATCCTCTTGCTCAGTAGCTGTACCATCCAATTTAACGTGACCACCCCTCATCCGGAAAAATCCCTTACCAGAACAGGCCAGGTCCAGAGGGTTCCAGATAAGGGAGGTTCAGTCTGTATAATTAAGCTTATGTGTACGGTTACTGGCAATAAGGAACTCAAATCAATAACCCAATACAGATAAAATACATTGCTGTCACACCACATTTAAAGTTCTTTTGTCACCAATTTACACCTTACTGCTTTTTCCAAACAAGTACTTAGTAACCTTTGGCTGCTCTCAACCGATTCATTTGACTATTAACGACCCTACTTAAGTTGGTATTACCAGCAAACATGGAGGATTTAGTTAATCATTAATATATGTCAAATCCCACAGAAATAATCCCTGCCACACCCCAACAGTCACCTTTGCCTTCTCAATTATGATCTCTACCCTCTGACGCAACCAGTTATTAAAGACTTAGATCTATATAGTGCCTTTCATGATCACCAGACGTCTCAAAGTACTTTACAGCCATTGAAATACTTTTGAAGTGTAGTCACTGTTGTAATGTAGGAAAATTGGCAGCCAATTTGCACACAGCAAGCTCCCACAAACAGCAATGTTGGCCAGGATATCAGGGATAATTCGAAATAGTGCCAAGGAATCTTTTATGTCCACTTGAGAGAGCAGATGAGGCCTTGGTTTAACATTTCATTCCAAAGGAAAGCACCCTCCGCCAGTGCAGTGCTCCCTCAGCACTGTATTAGAGTGTCAGCCTAAAATTTTGTGCTCAAATCCCTGGAGTGGGATTTGAACTTACACCCTTATGACTCAGGGACTAGAGTGTTACCCACTGAGCCACAGCTGACACGGTTAGGTACCGATTTCAAGATTCCCCTCATTTATTCCTTCAGGTTTCAGCTGCGGCTCAATGGGTAACACTCCTGCCTCTCAGTCAGAAAGCTGTGGGTTCAAGCCCACCTCCAAGAGACTTGAACCCAAAAGGAACCCAACTAGAAGGAAGCGGGTCATCAGCCGGTTTCCTTAAAGGGACCATGCCCATATTGATTTTGACAGTAGTGCTGTCAGTGTTCTGCAACATTGAGGTGCACCCTGGCTCTCCCATCACTCCCTGCAGATGCTTATGGCACTGGCGGAGGGTGCTTTCCTTTGGAATGAAATGTTAAACCAAGGCCTCATCTGCTCTCTCAAGTGGACATAAAAGATGTAGGGAGGTTCTCTTCCCTTCTAATAGATGGAAGAGACCTCCCCAGGACACCAACGCATCCTGGTTGCACATTGCACAGAGGGCAAAAGCAGGGATGTCATCAGGAGGAGCTGGCTGCAGTAGATCTCAGTAGATCACGAAACGTTACTGCAAAGCCACACTCAACCTCATCCTACTGTGCCACTCATCACATCTTCATCACTCTGCCTTCCCTACCCTACTCCTGCACATCCTTATTCACACCAACTTACCTTGCATCTATACCCATCCCTCTATCTACATTATCACAGCCCAATCCCCTAACCCACCTGTGACAGAGACGGTGCTTCCCGTATTGGAGTGTACAGTCACCTGAGAACTCATTTTTAGAGTGGAAGCAAGTCTTCCTTGATTTCAAGGGACTGCCTATGATGATGTATCCTATTATCCCTCGGGGTCCTGCTGTTTTACTGTTACTGCCCTGATGCTAGAGTAGTAATTCAGGATTATTCCCAGTGTCATGCACTGGATCAGTTAGGCAGAAACAGATTTGGGATGTCAATGGGTGGTGGGAAAGAATAGTGAAAAAACCCCAGCAAAGTTGCATTTAAGTAATGACTGATCATGGTGCCCCCAAAAATGTCTCAGGACACTTCATATATAATGAATTACATTGTGCAGTTTCTGTCATTATATGGGTAAGAGTGACAGCCATTTTGCACACAATAAGGTCTCACTATCAGAACTAAAGATGGGAAATGAATATTATCGTAGTTTAATCATTCGTCATCATCATAGGCAGTCCCTCGAAATCGAGAAAGACTTGCTTCCACTCTAAAAGTGAGTTCTTAGGTGACTGTACAGTCTAATATGGGAATTATAGTCTCTGTCAGAGGTGGGACAGACAGTCATTGAAGGAAAGGGTGGGAAGACTGGTTTGCAGCACGCTCCTCCCGCTGCCTGCGTTTGATTTCTGCATGCTCTCGACGACGATGCTTGAGGTGCTCAGTGCCCTCCCAGATGCTCTTCCTCCACTTAGGGCAGTCTTTAGCCAGGGACTCCCAGGTGTCAGTAGGAATGTTGCATTTTATCAAGGAAGCTTTGTGGGTGTCCGTGAAATGTTTCCTCTGCCCACCTGGGGCTCGCTTGCTGTGTAGGAGTTCCAAGTTTAATGATTAATGTCAGCTTGGCTCATTTGGTAGCACTCTCGCCTCTACGTCATAAGGATCATAGGTTCCAAGTCCCATTACTGACTTCAGCGCATAATGTAGGCTGGCACTTCGGTGCAGTACTGAGAGAGTGTTGTCTTGCATTCTTGATTAGGCATTAAATTGAGGCCCAATCTGCCTCCTCAGGTGGACATGGCAGACTCCATGGCGCTATCTTAAGAGGAGCAATGAGTTCTTTCAGAATCCTCCCTCAACAAACAATATCAAAAACAGCAAAAGGTCATCGACCTGAAATACTAACTCTGTTTCTCTCTCCACAGAGGCTTCCTGAGCTGCTGAGTGTTTCCAGCATTTTCAGTTTTTCTTTCAAAAGCACATTATTTGGTCATTCTTTCATTTGCTGTTTGTGGGACCTTGCTGTGCAAAAACTAGTTGGCATGTTTGTCTATTTAAAAATCAAAGTAATACACCAGTTGTAAAGTGCTTTGAGATGTCCTGAGGATGTAGTAAGGCACCACATAATTGCAGGTTCATTCATTTTCCTCCTCAATAAGTGTATTTGGCTTAAGTTTTTACTAATTTACTAAGTTATATTCCTAATTTAATAATATGATAATTTTTGTAATACAGCCTTGACTATATTAAAGGAAATTAGCAACAAAAGTATCAAAGAAAAGGCATGCTATGAAGCATAGGCTTATACTGCTAAGATGCATAAAAATGAATGCTAGAAGCATTCGCAATAAAATGACTGAGCCCATTTGGGAACTATAATATAATAGGAATCTTAGAAACATGTTTAACCCCCAATGATAAAGATGAGTGAAGCGTGCAAAGGCTTTGATTGTTCAGGAAGGAGTAAGTAAACAGAAAAGGAAGTGATTCATGTGTCAGAGACAGGGGAAGTATGCCCTGTTACATGTTTAGATATTTTTCTTGAGTCCAGCATCACAGACCACTGCCCTAATGAGTTCCTACTTCCTATAAATATGTCTTTCTCAACACAAAATCTGTAGCAGGCCAAGGGGTCAAACAGAAACGTCTTGTCTTTCGGCCTATGTATCACTTGCCGGTACATAGTTTCCTTCACCTCAGCAAGTTTAATAGTAATCACTCTATCAGGCTATTGAACTTTAGGGAATGGAAGACCAGCAGGAAGAGCAGTGCAAGGAAGGTAGTGCAGGGGTCCCCTGTGGTCATCCCCCTGCAAAACAGATACACCGCTTTGAGTACTGTTGAGAGGGATGACTCATCAGGGGAGGGCAGCAGCAGCGAAGTTCATGGCACCATGGCTGGCTCTGCTGCACAGGAGGGCAGGGAAAAGAGTGGGAGAGTGATAGTGATAGGGGATTCGATTGTAAGGGGAATAGATAGGCGTTTCTGCGGCCGCAACCGAGACTCCAGAATGGTATGTTGCCTCCCTGGTGCAAGGGTCAAGGATGTCTCGGAGCGGGTGCAGGACATTCTGAAAAGGGAGGGTGAACAGCCAGTTGTCGTGGTGCACATTAGTACCAACGATATAGGTAAAAAAAGGGATGAGGTCCTACAAGACGAATTTAAGGAACTAGGAGCTAAATTAAAACGTAGGACCTCAAAAGAAGTAATCTCAGGATTGCTACCAGTGCCACGTACTAGTCAGAGTAGGAATCGCAGGATAGCTCAGATGAATACGTGGCTTGAGCAGTGGTGCAGCAGGGAGGGATTCAAATTTCTGGGGCATTGGAACCGGTTCTGGGGGAGGTGGGACCAGTACAAACCGAACGGTCTGCACCTGGGCAGGATCGGAACCAATGTCCTTGGGGGAGTGTTTGCTAGTGCTGTTGGGGAGGAGTTAAACTAATATGGCAGGGGTATGGGAACCAATGCAGGGAGACAGAGGGAAACAAAAAGGAGACAAAAGCAAAAGATAGAAAGGAGATGAGTAAAAGTGGAGGGCAGAGAAACCCAAGGCAAAAAACAAAAAGGGCCACTGAATATAAAGGGGCTGCAGGAATGGTCAAAACTAAAAATCATGGTTTAAAAACTAGTATCAAAACACTCTACCTAAACGCATGCAGCATTCGAAATAAAGTAAATGAGTTGATGGCACAAATCATTACAAATGGGTATGATTTGGTGGCCATTACAGAAACGTGGTTGCAGGGTGGCCAAGACTGGGAATTAAACATACAGGGGTATCTGACGATTCAGAAAGATAGACAAGAAGGGAAAGGAAGTGGGGTAGCTCTGTTAATAAAGGATGATATCAGGGCAGTTGTGAGAGATGATATTGGCTTAATGAACAAAATGTTGAATCATTGTGCGTGGAGATTAGAGATAGTAAGGGGAAAAAGTCACTGGTGGGTGTAGTTTATAGGCCCCCAAATAATAACTTCACGGTGGGGAGGGCAATAATCAAGGGAATAATGGAGGCAAGTGAAAAAGGAACGGCAGTAATCATGGGGGATTTTAACCTACATATTGATTGGTCAAATCAAATCGCACGGGGTAGCCTGGAGGAGGAATTGATAGAATGCATACGGGATTGTTTCTTAGAACAGTATGTTACAGAACCTACAAGGGAGCAAGCTATCTTAGATCTGGTCCTGTGTAATGAGGCAGGAATAATAAACGATCTCCAAGTAAAAGATCCTCTCGGAATGAGTGATCACAGTATGGTTGAATTTGTAATACAGATTGAGGGTGAGGAAGTACTGTCTCAAACGAGCGTACTATGCTTAAACAAAGGGGACTATAGTGGGATGAGGGCAGAGTTGGCTAAAGTAGACTGGAAACACAGACTAAACGGTGCCACAATTGAGGAACAACGGAGGACTTTTAAGGAGCTCTTTCATAGTGCTCAATAAAAATATATTCCAGTGAAAAAGAAGGGCGGTAAGAGAAGGGATAACCAGCCGTGGATAACCAAGGAAATAAAGGAGAGTATCAAATTGAAAACCAATGCGTATAAGGTGGCCAAGGTTAGTGGGAAAATAGAAGATAGGGAAAATTTTAAACGACAGCAAAGAATGACTAAGAAAGCAATAAAGAAAGGAAAGATAGATTACGAAGGCAAACTTGCGCAAAACATAAAAACGGATAGTAAAAGCTTTTACAGATATATAAAACGGAAAAGAGTGACTAAAGTAAATGTTGGTCCCTTAGAGGATGAGAAGGGGGATTTAATAATGGGAAATGTGGAAATGGCTGAGACCTTAAACAATTATTTTGCTTCCGTCTTCACAGTGGAAGACACAAAAACCATGTCAAAAATTGCTGGTTACAGGAATGTGGGAAGGGAGGACCTTGAGACAATCACTATCACTAGGTGGGTAGTGCTGGACAGGCTAATGGGACTCAAGATAGACAAGTCCCCTGGTCCTGATGAAATGCATCCCAGGGTATTAAAAGAGATGGCGGAAGTTATAGCAGATGCATTCGTTATAATCTACCAAAAGTCTCTGGACTCTGGGGAGGTACTAGAGGATTGGAAAACAGCTAATGTAACGCCTCTGTTTAAAAAAGGGGGCAGACAAAAGGCAGGTAACTATAGGCCAGTTAGTTTAACATCTGTAATGGGGAAAATGCTTGAAACTATCATTAAGGAAGAAATAGCGGGACATCTAGATAGGAATAGTGCAATCAAGCAGACGCAGCATGGATTTATGAAGAGGAAATCATTTTTAACTAATTTACTGGAATTCTTTGAGGATATAACAAGCATGGTGGATAGGTGTACCGATGGATGTGGTGTATTTAGATTTTCAAAAGGCATTTGATAAGGTGCCACACAAAAGGTTACTGCAGAAGATAAAGGTACGCGGAGTCAGAGGAAATGTATTAGCATGGATAGAGAATTGGCTGGTGAACAGAAAGCAGAGAGTCAGGATAAATGGGTCATTTTTGGGTTGGAAATCGGTGTTTAGTGGTGTACCACAGGGATCGGTGCTGGGACCACAACTGTTTACAATATACATAGATGACCTGGAAGAGGGGACAGAGTGTAGTGTAACAAAATTTGCAGATGACACAAAGATTAGTGGGAAAGCGGGTTGTGTAGAGGACACAGAAAGGCTGAAAAGAGATTTAGATCGGTTAAGCGAATGGGCTAAGATTTGGCAGATGGAATACAATGTCGGAAAATGTGAGGTCATCCACCTTGGGGAAAAAAAACAGTAAAAGGGAATATTATTTGAATGGGGAGAAATTACAACATGCTGCGGTGCAGAGGGACCTGGGGGTCCTTGTGCATGAATCCCAAAAAGTTAGTTTGCAGGTGCAGCAGGTAATCAGGAAGGCGAATGGAATGTTGGTCTTCATTGCGAGAGGGATGGAGTACAAAAGCAGGGAGGTCCTTCTGCAACTGTATAGGGTATTGGTGAGGCCGCACCTGGAGTACTGCGTGCAGTTTTGGTCACCTTACTTAAGGAAGGATATACTAGCTTTGGAGGGGGTATAGAGACGATTCACGAGACTGATTCCGGAGATGAGGGGGTTACCTTATGATGATAGATTGAGTAGACTGGGTCTTTACTCGTTGGAGTTCAGAAGGATGAGGGGAGATCTTATGGAAACATTTAAAATAATGAAAGGGATAGACAAGATAGAGGCAGAGAGGTTGTTTCCACTGGTCGGGGAGACTAGAACTAGGGGGCACAACCTCAAAATACGGGGGAGCCAATTTAAAACCGAGTTGAGAAGGAATTTCTTCTCCCAGAGGGTTGTGAATCTGTGGAATTCTCTGCCCAAGGAAGCAGTTGAGGCTAGCTCATTGAATGTATTCAAGTCACAGATAGATAGATTTTTCACCAATAAGGGAATTAAGGGTTATGGGGAGCGGGCGGGTAAGTGGAGCTGAGTCCACGGCCAGATCAGCCATGATCTTGTTGAATGGCAGAGCAGGCTCGAGGGGCTAGATGTTCTTCTCCTGTTCCTACTTCTTATGTTCTTATGTTCTTATGTTCTTAGACTGATTTTTTGAACAGTAAGCAGATAAGTGATTGGTAGCAAAATCAAATCAGACGCGTATCAAAATCACAGACTTATCAGTTCCTTCTCAGCATATGTAGGAACATAAGAACATAAGAATTAGGAACAGGAGTCGGCCACTTGGCCCCTCGAGCCTGCTCCACCATTCAATAAGATCATGCTGATCTTCTACCTCAACTCCACTTTCCTGCACTGTCCCCATATCCCTTAATTCCTTTATATTCAAAAATCTATCGATCTCTGTTTTGAATGTACTCAAAGACGGAGCATCCACAACCCTCTAGGGTAGAGAATTCTAAAAATTCAGCACTCTCTGGGTGAAGAAATTTTTCCTCATCTCATTCCTAAATGGCCAACCCCTTATTCTGAGATTGTGATCCCTAGTTCTAGACTCTCCAGCCAGGGGAAATATCCTCCCTGCATCTACCCTGTCAAGCCCTGTAAGAATTATGTATGTTTCAATTAGATGATAGTTTTATTTACATAAAACAAGTGAACAAACAGTAAATGGTGCAATACAGTGAAATCTCCACTCAATCCCCTCATAGATTTCTTTCCCTATCAGGGAGGAAAGTTTTTTTTTAAATGAAATCTTTGGCCTGTTAAGGACTGTTAGCTCGCCACTACCCCCACCTCCTCCATCTGCCCCCCGCAACCCCTCTCACCCCACCCACATCAGAGTGCCGGGATGCCACTCCAATTTTTATCCACTGTGAGTGGCTTCCTCTGCAGTATCTCTACAGGTGTGGGCGGGCGGCCCCTCATTATTAGAACAACTCGCCCTTGGGATTCAGGACTGGGCCAACATTCACAGCAGCCGGCACATGGGAATCTCACTCCACGGCACTTCAAGTGGCAGAGATGGAGTCACAGAATTCTGTGCCCGAAGCCTTCACTGCCAATGCTTCACTAACTATTTACAGTTACTCCAAACGGATTGCAAGTCAGCAGAGTTCACAGCAGCATGGAATGATGCAGCACAGAAGGAGGCCATTCGGTCCATCGTCCCTGTGCCGGCTCAGTGTCAGAGCTTTCCAATTAGTCCCACTCCCCTGCTCTTTTCCCATAGCCCTGCAAATTTTTCCCCTCCGAGTATCGATCCGATTCCCTTTTGAACGTTATTATTGAATCTGCGTCCAGCACCCTTTGAGACAGCACATTCCAGATCATAACAACTCGCTGCGTAATTTATTTTCCCTCATGTCGCCTATGGTTATTTTGCCAATCACAACTCTGTGTCCTCTGGTTTACAACCTTTCTGCCAATGGAAAGTTTCTCCTTATTTACTCTTTATGAGTTTGAACACCTCTGTCAAATCTCCCATTAGCCTTCTATACTCCAAGGAGAACAACTCTAGTTTGTCTAGTCTTTCATCCTTGGTACCATTCCAGTAAATGCTATTTAAGAAAGGAAAGGGAGAGAAGACAGGTAACTATAGGCCAGTTAACCTGACATCAGTAGTAGGGAAAATGCTGGAATCTATTATTAGAGACGTGATAACTGGACACTTAAAGAATCAGAATATGATTGGGCAGACTCAACACGGATTTATGAAAGGGAAATCACATTTGACAAATCTGTTAGAGTTTTTGGAGATTGTAACTAACAGAATAGATAAGGGGGAACCAGTGGATGTAGTAGATTTGGATTTTAAGAAAGCATTCAATGAGGTGCCACAAGAGGTTATTCCAAAAAGTTACTGCGCATGGAATTGGGGGTAATATACTAGTATGGATTGAGAATTGGTCAACGGACAGAAAACAGAGAGTAGGAATAAACGTGTCATATTCGGGTTGGCAGGCTGCAATTAGTGGGGTACCGCAAGGATCAGTGCTTGGGCCTCAGCCATTTATAATCTATATCAATGACTTAGATGAGGGGACCAAGTGTAATGTATCCAAGTTTTCTACCATTCAGCCCCTCGAGCCTGTTCTGCCATTCAATGAGATCTTGGCTGATCTGCGACCTAACTCCATATACCCGTCTTTAATATCCCTTAATACCTTTGGTTAAAAAAAAGCTATCAATCTCAGATTTAAAATGAACAATTGACTGAACAGCTGTGGGCTTCTACCTTAGATAACAGATATGTGGGACTTTATCAAATGCCTGTTGGAAGTCCATATAAATAACTTCAATCGACATTCCTCTGTCCACTATTTTAGTCACCTCTTCAAAAATGTAAATCAGGTTTGTCAGGCATGACCTACCTTTCACAATCCATGCTGGAGGATGCAAAGAGCCTGCAAAGGAATATAGACAGGTTAAGTGAGTGGGCAAAAACATGGCAGATGGAGGGCCCGAAATTGATGAACTCACCACCCACTGCCACCGACTGCTGCCCACTGCTACTGGCATTCCTCTGGTCGAACCGCCCAGTGCCAATTTCGACGTGGCCTGGAGCGGGCGGGAGCGGGCGGGAGGAGAGAGCCGCCGGGAAGCGCCCGCCGACATCAGCGACGGCCGAGTCGCGCAACTGACCTCCCGCCCGCCGAGCTGCGATATTCATGCAGGCGGGAGTCGGCAGCAGTCGGCGGCAGAACGGGGCTGGACCGCTGGCTGGAGGCTGCTCTGTAAGTAGGGAGATGGTGAAAAAAAGGTTAGTACACTTCTTGTAATTTTTTTCTTTACAGGGACTAACCTGGATGGGGGTCCCCTGATGGTTTTCAGATGGTTTTTTAATTAATTTTTTTATGCTTTTGCTTTTCAGCTCTTCAATCCTCCGTGGGCCCGACTCCAACCTCGGCGGCACTTGGGCGGCAAGTGCTTTTGCCGCTGAGAATGGGAATTCCCGCCAGCTGCCACCCAGATTAACGGTGTAAGTCGCTCATTTGCCACCCGTCGACCTTCGAGGGACCTCTCCGATGAAAATCCCACCGAAAGTACCATCAGGTACATCGGCGGTGCTTTGGGCGGCACTTGGGTGGGCAGAGGCCTTCATCAATTTCGGGCTCGGAATATCTTGTAGAGAAGTGTGAAGTTATCCACTTTAGTAGGGAAAATAAAAAAGCAGTGTGTTGTTTAAATGGTGAGAGACTGGCAAATGTTGGTATTCAGAGGTTCCTGGGTGTCCTTGTACACAAATCACAGAAAGTTCACATGCAGGAATAGGAAGCAATTAGGAAAGCAAATGGTATATTAGCCCTTATCACAAAGCGATTGAGTATGAGAGTGAAGAAATCTTACTACAGTCATATTGGGCCTTGGTGAGACCACACCTGGAGTACTGTTTACAATTTTGTTCTCCTTATCGAAGGAAGGATATACGTGACTTAGAGGAAGTCCAGTAAAGGTTCACTAGACTGATTTCTGGGATGGGGGGGATTGTCCTATAAGGAGAGATTGAGTATACTAGGCCTATATTCCCTAGAGTTTAGAAGAATAGAGGTGATCTAATTGAAACATATAAAATTCTTAAGGGGCTTGACAGGGTACATGCTGGGAGGAATTTTGCCCTGGCTCGAGAGTCTAGAACTAGGGATCACAGTCACAGAATAAGGAGTTGGCCATTTAGGACTGAGATGAGGAGAAATTTCTTCTCTCAAAGGGTTGTGAATCTTTGGAATTCTCTACCCCAGAGAGCTGTGGATGTTCAGTCGTTGAATATATTCAAGACAGAGATCGATAGGTTTTTGGGTACGAAGGGAATCAAGGGATATGGGGATAGTACGGGGAGGTGGAGTTGAGGTAGAAGATCAGCCATGATCTTACTGAATGGTGGAGCAGGCTCGAAGGTCATTAATATACATCAAAAAGAGCAGTGGTGCAATTTCTCATTGCCACTGCTAAGTGCAACAAGTCCTAATCTTGCTATAACCTCAGTTAACAATCAATGTCTTCCACTTGGGGATAAATGTGTGCTCACATTTTTCTGCTCTTTCTTCATAAAAAGGAAAAGATTACATCTTACTGCCTCCTGATTAAGGTTCAGCTCAAAGTACATGACTCGACATTTACTTAAACAGTTGACTTGATGTTGCTGACACTGTGCAGCCATTACAGTTCCCTCTTTATGTTTCAATTCCCCAGTCTTGTGTTTTCTTTCATGTCAACTCATAGCAAAGCACTCTAACTTCCCCGTCATTGGGTTTTTAATAATCAACCTCACATTTGGGACCGTTGAGTCCTTTTGCAAACAGGACAAAAGGACACGTGATGGTTTCGAAAATGCATGCTGACACATCATGTGTTACTCACGCTAAGTCAGATGATACAGTGAGTGCTTAATATGGGGAAGAGCGTTGTATCATGTATTGCACAGATACTTCGCTCTGCTGATATGGCACAGTTCTAATTGATATTTGAAGTCCATTCAAAAGTTAACTATTATACAATAGAGGCACAATCACCAACAGTCTGGTGGTAGGACACCCAACACTTTTAAGTTTTATTAAGCTCATTATCGCCCAAGTAATCAGTACAACAGCCCTTGTGTGGTTTCTCTCCACTGGATCATGTTGCTCTACGGTGCGTGACTGGATTTCAAAGAGAAGCATTATCTCAACACACAAAGCTCACTTTCGCACAAAGCACGCTCTTGCGCACACTCACGCTTGCCTCTCCATTCCGAAGTCGTGCTTGTATCCACCAATTAGAACAATTGTGTGCATAATGAAAATACTTTTGGGAGGAAGGAGAGGAAGACAATCATATTTCCTGGTAACTGGGTGGGGGGGGGGGTGGAAGGTGGGGGGGGAGTAATGACCAATTATTGGTAGAAAGGAAATAAGAGGGAGCAATGCACTGAGCATTTTGTTTATGTTGAATATTGCATCTATATAAGTAAAAGAAAGACTTGGATTTATATAGCGCCTTTCAGGACCACCAGACATGGCAAAGCAATTTACAGTCATATAAGTACTTTTGAAGTGTAGTCACTGTCGTAATGTAGGAAACGTGGCAGCCAATTTGTGCACAGCAAGCTCCCAGAAACAGCAGTGTGATAATGACCAGATAATCTGTTTTTTTGTTATGTTGATTGAGGGATAAATATTGGCCAGGACACCAGGGATAACTCCCCTGCTCTTCTTCAAAATAGTACCATGGGATCTTTTACATCCAACTGAGAGAGCAGATGGGACCTCGCTTTAACGTCTCATCCAAAAGACGGCACCTCCAACAGAGCAGTGCTCCTTCAACATTGCACTGGAGTATCAGTCTAGTATTTTTTGTGCTCCAGTCCCTGGAGTGGGACAGGACCCCAAACCTTCTGACCCAGAGGCGAGGGTGCTACCCACTGAGCCACAGCTGACTTTTCTCTTTCTCTCTTAGGCAGTCCCTCATATCAAGGATGACTTGCTTCCACACCAAAAAGGGATGAGTTCACAGGTGATTCAATGAAGGATCTGATATTGCAAGTTCTGAACTACCTAGTGAACGGTGGGAACATCTGACAGCTGATACTGGATCATGAATGATGATCCTTTCCAGAATCTGATGACTTGAAGTCTTTGGTGATGGCTAGTACATGGAGTTAAACTATGTCACAATCGGTTCAGACCTGCTGCCCACCAACATGGGAAGTGTAGGCAGAGGTGCAATCAACTAAATCTATAGGTATATAAAAAGGAAAAGGGTGGCTAAAGTAAATGTTGGTCCCTTAGAGGACGAGACCGGGGAATTAGTAATGGGGAACATTGAGATGGCAGAAACTCTGAACAAATATTTTGTATCAGTCTTTACGGTAGAGGACACTAACAATATCCCAACAGCAGATAGTCAAGGGGCTATAGGGGGGGGGAACTTAACACAATCACAATCACTAAGGAGGTGGTACTCAGTAAGATAATGGGACTATAGGCAGATAAATCCCCTGGACCTGATGGCTTGCATCCTAGGGTCTTAAGAGAAGTAATGGCGGGGATAGTGGATGCATTGGTTGTAATTTACCAAAATTCCCTGGATTCTGGGGAGGTCCCAGCAGATTGGAAAACTGCAAGTGTAACGCCCCTATTTAAAATAGGAGACAGACAAAAAGCAGGAAACTATAGACCAGTTAGCCTAACATCTGTGGTTGGGAAAATGTTGGAGTCCATTATTAAAGAAGCAATAACAGGACATTTGGAGAAGCATAATTCAGTCAGGAAGAGTCAGCATGGATTTATGATGGGGAAGTCATGTTTGACAAATTTGCTGGAATTCTTTGAGGATGTAACGAACAGGGTGGATAAAGGGGAACCAGTGGATGTGGTGTATTTGGACTTCCAGAGGCATTTGGCAAGGTGCTGCACAAGATAAAAGTTCACGGGGTTGGGGTAATATATTAGCATAGATAGAAGATTGGCTAACTAACAGAAAACCGAGAGTCGGGATAAATGGTTCATTTCTGGTTGGCAACCAGTAACTAGTGGGGGGGCCGCAGGGATCAGTGCTGGGACCCCAACTATTTACAATCTATATTAACGACTTGGAAGAAGGGGCTGAGTGTAATGTAGCTAAGTTTGCTAATGCTACAAAGATGGGAGGAAAAGCAATGTGTGAGGAGGACACAAAAAATCTGCAAAAGGACATAGACAAGCTAAGTGAGTGGGCAAAAATTTGGCAGATGGAGTATAATGTTGGAAAGTGTGAAGTCGTGCACTTTGGCAGAACAAAAATCAAAGGGCATGTTATTATTTAAATGGAGAAAGATTGCAAAGTGCTGCAGTACAGCTGGACCTGGGGATACTTGTGCATGAAACACAAAAGGATAGTATTAAGGTACAGCAAGTGATCAGGAAGTCCAATGGAATCTTGGCCTTTATTGCAAAGGGGATGGAGTATAAAAGCAGGGAAGTCTTGCTACAGTTATACAGGGTATTGGTGGGGCCACACCTGGAATACTGCGTGCTTGGTTTCAATATTTACGAAAGGATATACTTGCTTTGGAGGCAGTTCAGAGAAGGTTCACTCGGTTGATTCTGGAGATGAGGGGTTTGACTTATGAGGAAAGGTTGAGAAGGTTGGGACTCTACTCATTGGAATTTCGAAGAATGAGAGGTGATCTTATCGAAACGTATAAGATTATGAGGGGGCTTGACAAGGTGGATGCAGAGAGGATGTTTCCACTGATAGGGTAGACTAGAACTAGAGGGCATGATCTTAGAATAAGGGGCCGCCCATTTAAAACTGAGATGAGGAGAAATTTCTTCCCTCAGAGGGTTGTAAATCTATGGAATTTGCTGCCTCAGAGAGCTGTGGAAGCTGGGTCATTGAATAAATTTAAGACAGAAATAGACAGTTTCTTAACTGATAAGGGAATAAGGGGTAATGGGGAGTTGGCAAGGAAGTGGACCTGAGTCTATGATCGGATCAGCCATGATCTTATTAAATGGCGGAGCAGGCTCGAGGGACCAAATGGCCTACTGCTGCCCCAATTCTTATGTTCTTAAATGTGAATTTCATCCGGTTTTTCTGCACACTGTAGAAACTGTCCTCAGGGTGATGGTGCACACACCATTGCTTTAAACACAGAAATCTCACAAGGTTTCAAAGGGGATACATGATAAATTCGCCAGATTGATAACAGTGCTTAAAGGTTAAAATTATGAGGACAGCTGGCATAAACTTGGTTTGGATTCCCTTGAGTTTAGAAGCGTGAGGGGTGATCTAATCAAGATGTTTAAATTGACAAAGAGTTTAGACAGGGTAGCTACAGAGAGAAGCAATTTACTCGAGGGCGAGGCGGAGGGGAGGGGCGGGGGGGAATCTACAAGGGGGCATAACTTTAAAATTCGAGCTAGATCAGTTCAGAGTGAAATCAGGAAGCATTCTTTCACACAAAGGATAGTGGCTATCTGGAACTCGCAAAAGGCTGTTGATATTGGGTCAATTGAACACTTCGATAGATTTTTGTTAGCCAAGGGCCTCAAGGGATCTGGAGAAAAGGCAGGTTAATGGAGTTGAGGTACAGATCAGCCATGGTTTAACTGAATGATGGTTCGAGGGGATGGATGGCCCACTCCTGTTCCTACATTCCTGGTGTGGGATATTTAAGGGTTACATTTCAAAGTAAAGGAGAAGGGAAGGGAGACTGTGGGGCATCAGCCGACATGAGACGCTGGCTCAAAGCTTTGTAAAATGTTGACCAAGAAATTTCCAACCATCCCGGGTGGAGGTTGAGTCTGTGCATTTCAGGCTAGGGATCAGAACCCTGGCTTTATCTGTAGGAAGGACAATTTAGGGCCCAGTGCTTTCCTCTTGTGGAGTATTTCTTCAGTCATTCCAGATATTTAGCAAGAGACTTGGGGGCCAAAATTCACCCCCGCCCGAAACGGCGCAGACCTGCCATTTTTGAAGCCTTCTGGCCACTGCAATGGATGCGGTGGCCTATCCGGAGAAATTCAGCTCCTTGAACCTTTTTTTCAAACGGGCCGGAAGTGGTCCCATCATGCGGGCGGAAGTAGGAGCGGAGTGGGCGTCACTAGCGGGATGGAACTGGGGTCAGGGCGGAGTGTCCGCCGCTGTCAGTCACCAGCGACGCGCTGATGATGTAATCGTGCTGGTGCGCCAACCCGGTCTCTCCCCGTCAGCTAACGGAGAGGGCCGTGGCGAGCTCAGCATCTTTTTCAGTTAGGTTGACTGGGCCACCAGGGAGGGTTACGGCAGGGACAGCGGCCTGACTCCCAAGAGGGAGTGCCAAACTGCCTGTTGGCGGCCCGGCCGAACCCGGGGAGGGTGGGGGGACATAATTGTCGACCTAACCTGGCAGTCGGCCGACAAAGAAAATAAAATGGCGCCGCCAGCAGCACCGCCTCCCCTTTAAGGGCGGCCGCACCTCCAACCAACAAGGCCCAAAAAGAAGTGCACCGACACAAAAAGCTGTCGGGGGCACCGAGCGGCGGCAGGGAGACTTTTGCAGGTGAATTTCCCTCCCAGGGCGGCTCTGTTGCGGTGTGTGCTCTGATGACGTCTTTAAGACGCATCCGCAGGAACGGCGCGGATCGTCACATCCCGGCAAAAAGCCCCGAGTTGAATTTAGCGAGCGTCATCCAGGCAAGTCGGCGACATTCGGCATCAGCCCATGGCCGCCACTTTTAGGCAGCCAGAGGCCATATTGCGAGGCTGAATTTCGGCCCCTTGCTCAGAATAAATTGAATTATATTTAAATAACCGTGTCAAATGTGACACCAGAGTGCGACACAGAAAGCTTGATGTGCGCAAAACAGGAAGTGCATGCAGGTTATTATATCGATATATAATACATTAAATTTGAGATGTGCAGGGAGCATTCCATTCAAAATGCCAGAACTGACGGGAACTCTCATTTGAAAATTGTCCATATTAGTTGCAATTACCTGCGACCCCTGTAGGTGGCACTGTGCTAGGTCTCTTCGGCCAGAAATATCCTCAGAGCTGCTCTTGCTCTATTGCCACAACTTTGCTGGAAGAGTTATTATTGCACCTTGTCTGCCACATAACGCCCACTGTTTTAATAACTGGCCACAGGGTTCTCATATTGACCTTCCCCCCACAATACATTCAAGATTCTTTCTCAATAAAACGTCACTGCCATTTTATTTCCAGTCTAACTCAAATTTTTAATGTCCAAAAAAAAAGGTTTGAGCAAAATTACCAAAAATTCATATTTCGCAACAGCAAGATCAAATGTATCCACTGAATTGTCTTTTGTGTCTTTTAACTGTATTGTTTAAATTGGAGCTTTTACTTAAAGTACAGCGGGACCTGGGAGTACTTGTGCATAAAACACTGCGTGCAATTTTGGTATCCATATTTATGAAAGGATATACTTGCTTTGGAGCCAGTTCAGAGAAGGTTCACTGTTGATTCCGGGGATGAGGGGATTGACTTATGAGGAAAGATTGAGTAGGTTGGGCCTCTACTCATTGGAGCTCAGAAGAATGAAAGGTGATCTTATTGAAACGTATAAGATTATGAGGGGGCTTGACAAGGTGGATTCAGAGAGGATGTTTCCACCGATGGGGGAGACTAGAACTAGAGTTTAAAACAGAGATGAGGAGAAATTTCTTCTCTCAGAGGGTTGTAAATCTGTGGAATTCGCTGCCTCAGAGAGCTGTGGAACCTGAGACATTGAATGAATTTAAGACAGAAATAGACAGTTTCTTAAACAAGAAGGGGTTGTGGGGAGCAGGCGGGGAAGTGGAGCTGAATCCATGATCAGGTCAGCCACGATCTTATTGAATGGCGGAGCAGGCTCGAGGGGCTGAATGGCCTACTCCTGTTCCTATTTCTTATGTTCTTATGTTCTTATGTCTGTCACGTTCAAAAGTCGTGGGCTTAAGCTTGCTGTTTTTTGCCCAAAGCTGTGATGCGGTTGAAGTGAATTTACAGTCTGCTGTCTGAGCTCTGTGCCGTGTATCCATTTTCTCCAAAATTGCAGTGGGCTGACTGGGCATCGGCGGGAGCAGGGTGGTAAGTAGGGCACTGTGCCTTTTCACCTGCAACCACCCAGTTTCTATTTGAAAATGGGCACAAAACCGCATAATCTCCAACATAAGATTTTTTTTTTTAAATGTAAAAATGTTTAAAAACAATCCTTTATAATAACATGATTACATTTACCCATGGAATTTATCTTTTAAATACCCTTAATTGAACTTTACATCAATGGCTCAGCCTCTCTCAGAAGGCTGGGATTCAACGAGATCATTTAGTTTCTGAGTTGCTAGCAAGAGCTTTCAACCAATATGCAATCTGTGAATTTCAATTAGAACATAAGAAATTGGAGCTGATGTGGGCCATTTGGCCCCTCGAGCCTGCTCTGCCATTCAATAAGATCATGGCTGATCTTCGACCTCAATCTCCAAGTTTGCAGATGACACTAAACTGGGTGGCAGTGTGAGCTGTGAGGAGGACACTAAGAGGCTGCAGGGTGACTTGGACAGGATGGTGAGTGGGAAAATGCATGGCAGATGCAGTATAATGTGGATAAATGTGAGGTTATCCATTTTGGGGGCAAAAATGCAAAGGCAGAATATTATGGTGGCAGATTAGGAAAAAGGAAGATGCAACGAGACCTGGGTGTCATGGTTCATCAGTCATTGAAAGTTGGCATGCAGGTACAGCAGGCGGTGAAGAAGGCAAATGGTATGTTGGCCTTCATATCTAGGGGATTTGAGTATAGGAGCAGGGAGGTCTTACTGCAGTTGTACAGGGCCTTGGTGTGGCCTCACCTGGAATATTGTGTTCAGTTTTGGTCTCCTAATCTGAGGAAGGACATTCTTGCTATTGAGGGAGTGCAGCGAAGGTTCACCAGACTGATTCCACGGATGGCTGGACTGACATATGAGGAGAGACTGGATCAACTGGGCCTTTATTCACTGGAGTTTAGAAGGATGAGAGGGGATCTCATAGAAACGTATAAAATTCTGACGGGATGGGACAGGTTAGATGCAGGAAGAATGTTCCCGATGTTGGGGAAGTCCAGAACCAGGGGACACAGTCTTCGGATAAGGGGTAGGCCAATTAGGACTGAGATGAGGAGAAACTTCTTCACTCAGAGTTGGTAACCTGTGGAATTCCCTACGGCAGAGAGTTGTTGAGGCCAGTTCATTGGATATATTCAAGAGGGAGTTAGATATGGCCCTTATGGCTAAAGAGATCAAGGGGTATGGAGAGAAAGCAGGAAAGGGGTACTGAGGGAATCATCAGCCATGATCTTATTGAATGGCGGTGCAGGCTCGAAGGGCCGAATGGCCTACTCCTGCACCTATTTTCTATGTTTCCATATTTCCACTTTCCTGCACTGTCCCCATATCCCTTAATTCCCTTAATATCCCCAAATCTATTGAAATATCCAACAATCTATCAAATTTTAATCTAAAATCTATCAATTGCAGTGAATTTGTGTAAAATTCCAGCATGCAATCTGTGCACTAAAAGGTGGGTGAAGGGTTGAAGGGTATGGCTCCTCATAATGGCAGGATTTGAGAGTTTCTGTTATTTTTTTTTCCAAAATGCTGAAAATTGAATTCTCAAAACTTTAATTTCAGTCAAGTGTAGTAATCAGATTTATTAACAGCAAACTGGTGAGCAGCAACATCTGTGGTCGTAGATTTGTTGTCAACAGAAAATAAAACAATTAAATTTATGAAAGAACATGAGAGTGCTGTTTATCGCAATTGAAATAGTACTTAAAAAATCTTTCCTGAGGCATTTTGAGGCTTAAGGATTTTTTTTATATATATATAATTTGATCTCCTGTGGCATTGCACATTAAGTCAAAGATTATTATCACTCTTACCTATCTTTGATGTCTTTGTACTGTTGTTTATCCGTTTCTCTCCTTCTGTTTCTGTTTCTCTCTTTCTCTTTTCTTCTGCTTCTTTTTGTTTCTCTCCCAGTCCTCTTCCACTTCACTCTCTTTTTCTTTTTTACTTTACCTTTGATGGGGTGAGTCACCAAAGGCTGTGGGCTTCATTTGGGATGGGCTTTCTGGGTAAAATGTGGTCCTCTGCAGCTCCCTTGCGATCCTCTCCACCAATCACTCAGGCTTTTCCATCCCACTGTTGTCCCCTATTGCTTCCCCTTCCTACTGCCCCTTACTCCCATCACTACCCCAGCTCTTCCCCTTCGAATGATCCACTCAAAGCCTGCATTCTCTCTTCCCTTGCTCCAGTGTAGCCCAGCTCACCCTTAACTCTCCATTCACTCCCCCGATTCCCATTCACTTTCCCCAAGGACATGTGGTGAGCAGGCAACAATCCCCTCACCAATAACCCGCTTCCCTTCATCCTTCAACCTCTTACCCTCTTTTCACATCTTCTCCCAAAGAGGCTTTGTTTGCTTTTAAAGCTCAGCCTGTCCTTTCTTAAAGAAATCAAACTAGAATGAGGAAAGAAACTGTCTGCTTTCTATTTGTGTCTTCTTCTGTCCGACTTTCTTTCTCAACCCATCACCTCTTTCTGGCTCAAACCCTTTTCTCTCAACCCCTCTCTTGACCGTCTTTCTCCCTCTAACCCTTCTCTATGAATCCATTTCATTCTTTTCTCGAATAAAAACAGAAAATGCTGGAAACACTCAGCGGGTCAGGCAGCATCTGTGGAGAGAGAAACAGAGTTAACGTTTCAGGTCAATGATCTTTCGTCCGAACGAGAAGAAGTTAAAAATTTAGCTCCCTTTTCAGCATTCTGAAGGGACAGTTCCCTCCGCAACACCCTGGTCAACTCTCCCACACCAACAGCACCTGCTCCCCTTCCCACAGCACCTTCCCGTGCAAGAGCAGGAGATGCAACACCTGCCCTTTTACCTCCGCCCTTACCACTGTCCTGGGCCTGAAACACTGATTTACTTGTACTTTTCTCAATTTAGAATACTGTACTCACTTCTCATGATGCAGTCTCCTCTACATTGGGGAGACCAAATTGGGCGATCTTTATGCTGAACATCTCCAGTCACTCCGCAAACGTGACCCCGAGCTTCCAGTCGCTTGCCATTTGAATTCTCTGCCCCACTCCTACTGTGACCTCTCTGTCCTCGGCCTCCTACACTGTCCTAATGAAGCTCAATGAGAACTCGAGGAACAGTACCTCATCTTTCGATTAGTCATTCTACAACCTCCGGCCTCAACATTGCGTTCAACAATTTCAGATCATAACCACTGCTCCCAATTATTTGGACAGCTGGTACTGGTAATGGTTCTGCTGTTGCCTCTGAGACCACTTCTAGACCCATCTTTTGTTTCTTTATTCTTCCATTCGCACCCACTTTTGCCTTGCACCATCATACCTTTTGTCATTGAATCACTCCTGCCTTCCACCCAATCACAGACCTTCCCTTTTGTTCTTTACTCCAGCCCCACTACCCCCACCGGCACACTTTTCTCTGGCTGTGTACTTGCTTTGAAATTGTTAAATCTCTAATATTTTCCAGTTCTGATGAAAGGTCATCAACCTGAAACATTAAGGGGCTGGATTTTTGGCTCGGTGGTGCCTCAGCTTGCGCCCTGGACGGACGGTAAATCGTGTTTCTAGGCTTAACGCCGGGCGTCCAGCTTTTACCGCCCGGCTGGCAAATTCGGCTGATGGTTTGTGGTGGCACAAAAACTTACCGCCTCGCCCACTAGTTTCACTGAGACCATGACATCAATCGTGTGCAACACTCCGCTACTGCCCCGGATACAAAATTCGCTCCTAACGCCTTATTTAACGCCTGCCCCAGGAAACATCTGAAAAAGCAAGCATTACCAGGGTGCAGCAGGCAGTATTGACAGTGTATTTAAATGGAAGGAGGAGGCTGCTACATCGCATTGACTGCAACGGTTGCGTACATCACATTGCGTGAAGCTCTAACTTGCAAATGGCACTTTTATCTGCCATTACAGTGCCCCTACAACTTCAGTGAGAGAATTTAATGGGGGTATTACTAGTTCACCAGTGTATCATGCTCCATGCTATTGCCAGGCAGCGTCAAGCTAGAAGAAGGGCTCTTGGCCATGTGGGCTCATGGATGAGGAGAGGCTGAAGACATCTGCGGCTTACCCTCCACGGGTTTACAGGCACCAACGCTCATACCTCCAGCTCTCTCAGGAGCAGTGTGTGAGAAGGCTGCGGTTCAAAACGGAAGTACTGACAGAGATATGCCATGTCCCACAGGCAGACCGATGCCTACACTCTGGATGCAGCCTTCAATACTCCCCTCAACAGGTATCCGAATTCATTGTGGTGTGCTGCATGTTGCACAGCTTGGCCATCATAGAAACATAGAAACATAGAAAATAGGTGCAGGAGTAGGCCATTCGGCCCTTCGAGCCTGCACCGCCATTCAATAAGATCATGGCTGATCATTCACCTCAGTACCCCTTTCTTGCTGTCTCTCCATACCCCTTGATCCCTTTAGCCGTAAATTCCAAATCTAACTCCCAAATCTATATCCAACGAACTGGCATCAACAACGCTCTGCGGTAGAGAATTCCACACGTTAACAACTCTCTGAGTGAAGAAGTTTCTCCTCATCTCATTCCTAAATGGCTTATCCCTTATCCTTAGACTGTGTCCCCTGGTTCTGGACTTCCCCAACATCGGGAACATTCTTCTTGCATCTAACCTGTCCAGTCCCGTCAGAATTTTATATGTTTCTATGAGATCCCCTCTCATCCTTCTAAACTCCAGTGAATAAAGGCCCAGTCGTTCCAGTCTCTCCTCATCAGTCAGTCCTGCCATCCCAGGAATCAATCTGGTGAACCTTCGCTGCATTCCCTCAATAGCAAGAACGTCCTTCCTCAGATTAGGAAACCAAAACTGAACACAATATTCCAGGTGAGGCCACATCAAGGCCCTATACAACTGCAGTAAGACCTCCCTGCTCCTATATGCAAAACCCCTAGCTATGAAGGCCAACATACCATTTGCCTTCTTCACTGCCTGCTGTACCTGCATGCCAACTTTCAATGACTGATGTACCATGATACCCAGGTCTCGTTGCATCTCCCCTTTTTCTAATCTGCCGTCATTCAGATAGTATTCTGTCTTCGTGGTTTTGCCCCCAGAGTGGATAACCTCACATTTATCCACATTATACTGCATCTGCTATGCATTTGCCCACTCAACTAACCTGTCCAAATCACCCTGCAGCCTTTTAGCGTCCTCCTCACAGCTCACACCGCCACCCAGTTTAGTGTCATCTGCAAACTTGGAGATATTACACTCAATTCCTTCATCTAATTCATTAATGTATATTGTAAATAGCTGGGGTCCCAGCACTGAGCCCTGCGGCACCCCACTAGTCACTACCTGCCATTCTGAAAAGGACCCGTTTATCCCGACTCTCTGCTTCCTGTCTGCCAACCAGTTCTCTATCCACGTCAGTACATTACCTCCAATACCATGTGCTTTAATTTTGCACACCAATCTCTTGTGTGGGACCTTGTCAAAAGTCTTTTGAAAGTCCAAATACACCACATCCACTGGTTCTCCCTTATCCACTCTGCTAGTTACATCCTCAAAAAATTCCAGAAGATTTGTCAAGCATGATTTCCCTTTCATAAATCCATGTTGACCTGGACCGATCCTGTCACTGCTTTCCAAATCATGAGAGGCCAGGCATTGCAGGGGGGATTGCATGTCCACCTCAGGAGGAGGAGGAGGAAGAAGATGAAGAGGAGCCTGGCGAGGCCCCCATTGAATAGCTGCACCATCCACGGGATAGACAACGTGTAAATGCTGCTGGACCAACACTCGTACTTCGCCAGCTCATAATGGATCGGCTCTTAAATGGAGGAAACTGAGGAATGAAGCCAATACTGGACACACTATGTGCCCCCATAAAGGCACATCTCCGGTGAATGTTGGAATGATACATAAGACACCAATGGCAAAGGTTAAATCATAAATTTTACTGCAGAAAAATAACAAAAACTCCCCCCACCAAAATAAAACCCTATAATACACAACATTATGTTGCAGGGCACTGAGCAACAATGAAGTCCCTTAAATCAACAAAACTTTATTAATACCGTGATTTTCAGCTGAGCCACAAAAACATCCTTGTGTAATGCTTGATTTCACGCCCCCGATCATGGAACCCCATTTTTTGCCGAATTTTGCAGACAAGGGTGCAAATATTTTCCAGGCAGTATCAGGACCACCCCACTGCCATTACCGCCCCGAAATTTCAAAAGAGGAAAATCCAGCCCATTAACTCTTGTTTTTCTCTCTCCACATGCTCCCTGACATGCTGAGTATGTCTAGCATTTTCTGTTTTTGTTTCAGATTTCCAGCATTTTGCTTTTCGTTCTTTTCTCTACTCTCTCTTTCAGACCCATACTCTCTCAACCCGTCTCTCATCCTCCTTTCTCAACCCATCCAACTCTCTGAACTGCCTCACCTTCTCCATCTCCTTCTCAACTCTTCATCCTCTAACCTCCCTTTACCCTCTGTCCCCATGCGCTCTCAAATCTCTCGCTGTCTCGCACTCTCCTCTCTTTATCCCTTCTCTCTCGACTGTCACCCCAACCCCCATCCCGTTCTCTCTAAACCCCCTTTCTTTCTCTCTCTGCCCCCTTTCCCTCAACTCACTCGAGCACTCAGACCATCTTCTTCTCTTTACCCTTTTGCCCTCAACCCCAACACTCATGCACTCTCTCAAACTGCTCCCCCAAGCCTCTCTGCCTATCTCTACCGTTCTGCCTTATATTCCTCTCTCAACCAAAATTTTCCTTTGTTTGCTTTCAAAACTCAACTTAAAAAATAAACGTAATCAGATTAGAATAAGGAAAGAAATTGTCTGTCTACTTTCCTCTCTTATTTTTGCCTTTCTCTTTGTCATTCTCTCACGCTTCCCCCGTCTCATAGGTGTTAGAAATGAGAATCTTTAGCCCTGATTTTAATTCAGTGTAGGAATTGACCGGTTGAGATGTTGGGCAGGAGAGAGACCCTTGAAAACAGTTTAGTATGCGGCCCGGCCCATTTTAACTCCTTTGCGTGTCAGGATGCTGACTCCCACCTGAAGTCGGCAGGAATGGAAATTCACAAGGGGCCAACCCACCAGCAGGAGTGCACAGAACTGGCCCCCGGAAAGGTAAGGGAGGAAGAGAGATTTCGGTAAGGTTCACAATCGGGGTGGGGGTTGGCAGGGTGGTGGGGATTGGGGGATGCCCGAGATATAGGAGGCCCAAGGTATGTGCCGAGAGGAACACTTAACTGGGCTCCCATTAACAGAAAGAAAGATTTGCATTTATATAGCGCCTTTCACAACCACCGGAGGTCTCAAAGCACTTTGCAGCCAATGAAGTATTTTTGGAGTGTAGTCACTGTTGTAAAGTAGGAATCGCGGCAGCAAATTTGCGCACAGCAAGCTCCCACAAACAGCTATGTGATAATGACCAGATAAATTTTTTTTTGTTATGTTGATTGAGAGATCGCCAGGACACCAGGGATAACTCCCCTGCTCTTCTTCGAAATAGTGCCATGGGATCTTTTACGTCCATTTGAGTGAGCAGGTGGGATCTCGGTTTAACGTCTCATCCAAAAGACAGTGCAGCACTCCCTCAGCACTGCACTGGAGTGTCAGCCTATATTTTCTTTGTACTCAAAACCCTGGAGTGGGATTTGAACCCACAAACTTCTAACTCAGGCGAGAGTGCTACACACTGAGCCACAGCTGACACTTCATTGACCATGAAGCTGCTTGCCACCAGCTTTTGCTGGTCATTTTGAGGCTGTCCACATTTAAAATAACATGCGTGTCTAGATGACATCGGGATGCGAATTCAACATTTCAATAAAGCCCTCACTCCTCTTGATTTGCACTCCATCCACCACCACCATTTCCAGAGATGAGGGAGTTGACGTATGAGGAAAGGTTGAGTAGGTTGGGCCTCTACTTATTGGAATTCAGAAGAATGAGAGGTGATTTTATTGAAATGTATAAGATTATGAGGGGGCTAGACAAGGTAGATGCAGAGAGGATGTTTCCACTTGATAGGGGAGACTTGAACTAGGGGACATAATCTTAGAATAAGGGGCCGCCAATTTAAAACTGAGATGAGGAGGAGTTGCTTCTCAAAGACTTGTAAATCTGTAGAATTTGCTGCCTCAGAAAGCTGTGGAAGCTGGGTAATTGAATAAATTTAAGACAGAAATAGACAGTTTCTTAACCGATAAGGGAATAAGGGGTTATGGGAAGCGGGCAGGGAAGTGGACCTGAGTCCATGATCGGATCAGCCATGATCGTATTAAATGGTGGAGCAGGCTCGAGGGGCCATTTGGCCTACTCCTGTTCCTATTTCTTATGTTCTTATGTTCTAGGTTGGTCAGACTTCCCATGTCTGAATGGGAAGTTTAAAATGGAGTGGCTAAAAAGCATCAGGAATGCAATGAGTAGAATGGGCCTATACTCTCTGGAGTTTAGATGACTGAGTAGAATGGGCCTATACTCTCTGGAGTTTAGAGGACTGAGAAATTATCTCATGAAACATATAAAATTCTTGGAAGGCTTGACTGGCTAGCGGCTAAGAAGCTGTTTCCCCAGGCTGGAGAGTCTAGAATTAAAGGTCCTTGTCTCAGGATAAGGGGTCAGCCATTTAGGACTGAGATGAGGGCAAATTTCTTCACTCAGTGGGTTTTGAATCTTTGGAATTCTCCACCCCAGAGGGCTGTGGATGTGCAGTCGTTGAATATATTCAAGGCTCAGATAGACATGAAGGGAATCAAGGGATATGAAAATTGGGCAGGAAAAGTGGAGTTGAGGTCAAAGATCAGCCACAATCTTATTGAATGATGGAGTAGGCTCGAGGTATATATCAATGACTTGGACTTGAATGTTGGGGTATGTTTAAAAAGTTTGCAGATGATACTAAAATAGGCTGTGTGATTGATAATGACGAAGAAAGCCGGATTGCAGGAAGATATCAATGTAGTGGTCAGGTGGGCAAATCAGTGACAAATGGAATTCAATCCGGATAAGTGTGAGGTAATGCATTTGTGGAGGTCGAACAAGGTAAGGGAATACACATTAAATGGTACGACACTGAAAAGTGTAGATGAATACAGGGGTCTTGGAGTGCAGGTAGATAAGGTGGTTAAGAAGGCATATGGAATACTTGTCTTTATTAGTCGATGCATGGAATACAAGATCAAGGAGGTTATGCTTGAACTGTATAAAATAGTGGTTAGGCTGCAGCTGGAGTACTGTGTGCAGTTCTGGTCACCACATTACAGGAAAGATGTGATTGCACTGGAAAGGGTGCAGAGGAGATTTACAAGAGTGTTGCTTGGACTGAAGAACTTTGGTTATGATGAAAGATTGGAGATGCTGGGTCTGTTTTCTTTGGAACAGAGGAGGCTGAGGGGAGACCTGATTGAGATGTATAAAATTATGAGGAGCCTGGATAGAGTGGATGGGAAGATCCTATTTCCCTTGGCAGAGGGTTCAACAATCAGGGAGCATAGATTTAAAGTAATTGGGGACAGGAAAAAGGATACATGAGAAAAAATGTATTTACCCAGAGTGCGGTTGTGGTCTGGAACTCACTGCCTGAAAGGGCAGTGGAGGCAGAAACCCTCACCACATTTAAAAAATAGTTGGATGTGCACTTGTAGGCCGTAACCTACAGGGCTACGGACCAAGAGCTGGAAAGTGGGATTAGGCTGGATAGAAACATAGAAACATAGAAAATAGGTGCAGGAGTAGGCCATTCGGCCCTTCAAGCTGCACCACCATTCAATAAGTTCATGGCTGAACATGCAACTTCAGTACCCCATTCCTGCTTTCTCGCCATACCCCTTGATCCCCCTAGTAGTAAGGACTACATCTAACTCCTTTTTGAATATATTTAGTGAATTGGCCTCAACAACTTCCTGTGGTAGAGAATTCCACAGGTTCACCACTCTCTGGGTGAAGAAGTTTCTCCTCATCTCGGTCCTAAATGGCTTACCCCTTATCCTTCGACTGTGACCCCTGGTTCTGGACTTCCCCAACATTGGGAACATTCTTCCTGCATCTAACCTGTCTAAACCCGTCAGAATTTTAAACGTTTCTATGAGATCCCCTCTCATTCTTCTGAACTCCAGTGAATACAAGCCCAGTTGATCCAGTCTTTCTTGATATATCAGTCCCACCATCCCAGGAATCAGTCTGGTGAACCTTCGCTGCACTCCCTCAATAGCAAGAATGTCCTTCCTCAGGTTAGGAGACCAAAACTGTACACAATACTCCAGGTGTGGCCTCACCATGGCCCTGTACAACTGTAGTAACACCTCCCTGACCCTGTACTCAAATCCCCTCGCTATGAAGGCCAACATGCCATTTGCTTTCTTAACCGCCTGCTGCACCTGCATGCCAACCTTCAATGACTGATGTACCATGACACCCAGGTCTCGTTGCACCTCCCCTTTTCCTAATCTGTCACCATTCAGATAATAGTCTGTCTCTCTGTTTTTACCACCAAAGTGGATGACCTCACATTTATCCACATTATACTTCATCTGCCATGCATTTGCCCACTCACCTAAACTATCCAAGTCACTCTGCAGCCTCATAGCATCCTCCTCGCAGCTTACACTGCCACCCAACTTAGTGTCATCCGCAAATTTGGAGATACTACATTTAATCCCCTCGTCCAAATCATTAATGTACAATGTAAACAGCTGGGGCCCCAGCACAGAACCTTGTGGTACCCCACTAGTCACTGCCTGCCATTCTGAAAAGTACCCATTTACTCCTACTCTTTGCTTCCTGTCTGACAACCAGTTCTCAATCCGCGTCAGATCTTTATCGGCTGGTGCGGATACGATGGGCCAAAATGGCCTCCTTCCATGCTGTAAATTTCTATGATTCTATGATTCTATGAGGGACCATGGCCCACCTGCTTTTATTTCTTAAATTATGTTCTTATCCCCGTCAGCAGAGGTCCCACCAAATGAGGTATTTTGTCTCTCATTAGCGTTGTCAAGCTGTCAACAAAAGAAGTTACAGATAATTAGTCGGTTTCAAGATTAAACTGGTGTTGCCATTTTCTCTCAGCAACCTCTCTCTCACCCCCAGGTCTCTCTCTCCCCACTCGTTTTCTTTTTCTTACCTTGTCAACCTCGTACGTTTTTTATGAAAGGCATAGAACTCAAGACTAAAGCCAATGCAGATGTGAAATTAGTACACTATCATTTTTCACTCATGCACTCACACAGAAGATCCTCATTAAAAACTGTCAATTTTGCCTCAGCTGTCCTTCAGTTTTTGACAATTATTTGAAGAAAAGCCACTGAATAGAAAGTCGAAGAAAAATATCGGATAAATGTGAAGTTATCCACTTTGGTAGAAAAAACATAAGGACAAAGTATTATTTAAATGGTGATGGCTTGGGAAGTATCAATGTATAGAGGGACCTGGGTGTCCTTGTACACCAGTCATTGAGCTCAAGTTTCGGCCTGTTTTTTTTGGAGCAACTAGTTTAGAATGGAGTATCTTAGAAATTGCAATTCTCGACATTTAATTTGCTCCAGTTCTAGTGAGTTAGAATCGTGGGAGGAGTTTACAAACATTAAACACTTCACTTTTACAAATAAAGAGCCATCATCAATAATAAATGATAAATAAATCAATAAATCAATCAAAAAAATTTTAAAAATTTAAAATAAAAAAATAATAAAATATCAATCAATAAATAAAAAATTAAGTTTCTACTCACCTACTGCAGCACTGGGAGCCCTCCAACAGCATGCTGGGATGCCCCACCCAGTGTCTCTCCCTCTCTCTGTCTCTGTCAGTGTCTCTCTCACTCTGTCAGTGTCTCTCTCTGTCTCTGTCAGTGTGTCTCTCTGTCTCTGTCAGTGTCTCTCTCTCTCTCTCTCTTTCTCTCTCTCTCTCTGTCACTGTCTCTCTCTGTCAGTGTCAGTGTCTCTCTGTGTTTCTGACAGCGAGGGGTGGGGAGAGAGAGGGGGGGGGAAAGAGAGGGGGTGAGAGAGTGGGGGAGTGAGAGGGGGAAGAGAGGGGGGAGAGAAGAGGGGAGAGGGACGGGGAGGGGACAGAGGGAGGGGAGAGAGGAGGAGGGAGGGTAGGGAGAGGAGGAGGGAGGGGGAGAGGAGAGAAGGAGGGAGGGGGGAGAGAGGAGGAGGGGAGAGGGGAGGAGGGGGGAGAGAACGGGAGGTAGTGGGGAGAGAACGGGAGGGAGGGGGAAGAGAACGGGAGTGGGGGGAGGCTGAACGGGGTGGGGGAGGCTGAACGAGGGGCGGGGGAGGAGTCTGAACGGGGGGTGGGGGAAGGAGGCTGAACGGGAGTGGGGGTTGGGAGGGGGGGGCAGGCTGAATGGGAGGGAGGGAGGGGGGCTGAACGGGAGGGTGGGAGGGGGTGGAGGCTGAATGGGAGGGAGGGAGGGGGGCTGAACGGGAGGGAGGGAGGGTGGGGAGGCTGAACGGGAGGGAGAGGGGAGGCTGAACGGGAAGGAGGGAGGGGGGGGGAGGCTGAACGGGAGGGAGGGGGGGGGGTGGAGGCTGAATGGGAGGGAGGGAGGGGGGCTGAACAGGAGGGAGGGGGGGAGGCTGAACGGGAGGGAGGGAGGGGGGGAGGCTGAACGAGAGAGAGGGGGGAGGCTGAACAGGAAGGAGGGAGGGGGGGCTGAACGGGAGGGAGGGAGGGAGGGGAGGCTGGATGAGAGGGAGGGAGGGGGTGGAGGCTGAACGGGAGCGAGGGACGGGTCTGAACGGGAGGGAGGGAGGGGGTGGAGGGAAGCCCGAGTCCGATCGTCAATGCCCGGTGAGCCCATTTGGCCAGGACTAGAGGCGGCGTTCTTTGATCCCCTTCTATGCAGCTTACATTGATTCGGGCTGCGAGGAGCTACTGCACATGCGCGTACACTCTAGTACTGTTTTCAGTGCCGGGACCTGGCTCCGCCCTCCATGCATTCTGCTGCGCTGTGCCAAGGGCCTGGATCGAACGGACGGAAGGGAGAATACCAAGGGAAATAATAGGCGCCGTTTCTGTTCTAAAACATCGGCGCACCATACAGAGGTGCGCCGTTCTAACCCTGGGGGCAAACTTGGGCCCATTGAAAGCAAACATGCAGGTGCAGCAAGCAGTTAGGAAGGCAAATGGTATGTTGGCCTTCATTGCAAGAGGATTTGAGTACAGGAGCAAGGATGTCTTACTACAGTTATATACAGGGCCTTGGTGAGACCGCACCTGGAGTTTTGTGTGCAGTTTTGGTCTCCTTACCTAAGAAAGGATATACTTGCCATAGAGGGAGTGCAGCGAAGGTTCACCAGACTGATTCCTGGGATAGCAGGACTGTCGTATGAGGAGAGATTGGGTCGACTAGGCCTGTATTCACTAGAGTTTAGAAGAATGAGAGGGGATCTCATTGAAACGTATAAAATTCTGACGGGGTTGGATAGACTGGATGCGGGGAGGATGTTTCCCCTGGCTGGGATGTCTAGAACAAGGGGTCACGGTCTCAGGATGCGCGGTAGGAAATTTAGGACCGAGAGGAGGAGAAATTTTTTCACTCAGAGGATGGTGAACCTGTGGAATTCTCTACCACAGAAGGCTGTGGAGGCCAAGTCACTAAATATATTTAAGAGGGAGATAGATAGATTTCTAGAAACAAAGGACATCAAGGGGTATGGGGAAAAAGCGGGAATATTGTGTTGAGATAGAGGATCAGCCATGATCATATTGAATGGTGGTGCAGACTCGAAGAGCCGAATGGCCTATTACTGCTCCTATTTTCTATGTTTCTATGTTTCTATGTTTTAGGACAGCTGACTAAACGGGACTGATGCTTCCCGAGAAATAAGGTGTTCCGCACATGCTCCGACTGCACAACCTGAACAGAGCTCACAGTCACAGCTCCAAGCCTAGTCTGTCGGGAAAGGCTGAGGCTTTCAAGTGAAAACTTTGATGACATAAACAGATGAGTCAATTGACCAATTTAATCGTGTTATTGATAAAGATGTGATTTTTTTTTTAAACCAGTTTCGATTTTGTTCAGAACCCTTATTGTGGATGGTTAGAAATTTGAGGGAAAACTGCCAGATGGAATAAAAAGAAATTCAGCGAGCATTTTGAGAGCATCGTGGGAACCCAGTGGTCAGGCTGGACAATAGGCACAGCCCATAATAATTGTGGACATTGGTTAAAAACTTGGCACAAAAAGTGTGACAAAAATATGACAACAGGAAATTAAGTTGTGCAGACAGGACGTACGCACAGATGTAAATTGTTTAATAAATTATCTGTTGTTACATATCTGAATAAATATATAAAAAAACGTCGGAAACTACGTAAATGATGAACTTTTGATAAAGGAAGTCAAGCTGTGCAGACAGGACATGCGTGCAAATGTAAGATTTTTAATATATTATCTGCTATTAAAAACTTGGAAAAATGTATAAAAACTTGAAAATTGCATCAATGATGAATGTTTGTGATTTTTTTTTGTTTGTGGTAATTGCTTAAGTTGGCAAACTCACCAATAGTGCATTAGGATTTCCACCTCTGCATTCCTATCACTCGAGAGTGCACATCAGGGAACTGCACTTCTCCATCCCTGTGATTTTATGTCTATTAACTGTAGGAAGCAAAAAAAATTGCAATTAAATGCTTAAAGGCTGGAGCTTAAAGACAGGAACAGGCTGACAATGGCAAAAGTGGTTGGGCGTGTGTGAGGGCACAAAGGGGACAATGGAGGGATTGGGGGACAGCTAAATGGCGGGAACACGGAAGGAACATTGGTGTTGCGACCTATGGAAGCTTGACTATCATTCTCCAGGGTTTCTTTCCTCTACAAGGCTATTAAAGCTTATCCCAGCAGATTGGAAAACTGCAAATGAAACACCCCTATTTAAAAAAGAGGTAGTCAAAAAGTAGGAAACTATAGACCAGTTAGCCTAACATCTGTGGTGGGTGTCCATTATTAAAGAAGCAGTAGTAGGACATTTGGAAAAGCAAAATTCGGTCAGGCAGAGTCAGCGTGGATTTATGAAGGGGAAGTCTTGTTTGACAAATTTGCTGGAATTCTTTGAAGATGTAACGAACAGGGTGAATAAAGGGGAACCAGTGGATGTGGTGTATTTGGACTTTCAGAATGCATTTGACAAGGTGCCACATAAAAGGTTACTGCACAAGATAAAAGTTCACGGGGTTGGGGGTAATATATTAGCATGGATAGAGGATTCCCTAACTAACAGAAAACAGAAAGTCGGATAAATGGTTCATTCTCTGGTTGGCAACCAGTAACTAGTGGGGCACCACAGGGATCTGTGCTGGGACCCCAACTATTTACAATCTATATTAATGACTTGGAAGAAGGGACTGAGTGTAACGTAGCCAAGTTTGCTGACGATACAAAGATGGGAGGAAAAGCAATGTGTGAGGAGGACACAAAATATCTGCAAAAGGACAGAGACATGTTAAGTGAGTGGGCAAAAATTTGGCAGATGGAGTATAATGTTGGAAAATGTGAGGTCATGCACTGGTAGAAAAAATTCAAACAGCAAGTTATTATTTAAATGGAGAAAGATTGCAAAGTGCTGCAGTACAGCGGGACCTGGGGGTACTTGTGCATGAAACACAAAAGGATAGTATGCAGGTACAGCAAGCGATCAGGACGGCCATTGGAATCTTGGCCTTTATTGCAAAGGGGATGGAGTATAAAAGCAGGGAAGTCTTGTTACAGCTATTCAAGGTATTGGTGGGGCCACATCTGGAATACTGCATGCCATTTTGGTTTCCATATTTATGAAAGGATATACTTGTTGTGGAGGCAGTTCAGAGAAGGTTCACTAGGTTAATTCCGGAGATGAGGGGATTGACTTATGAGGAAAGGTTGAGCAGGTTGGGCCTCTACTCATTGGAATTTCGAAGAATGAGAGGTGATCTTATAGAAACGTATAAGATTATGAGGGGGCTTGACAAGGTGAATGCAGAGAGGATGTTTCCACTGATGGGGAAGACTAGAACTAGTGGGCATGATCTTAGAATAAGGGGTCGCCCATTTAAAACTGAGATGAGGAGAAATTTCTTCTTTCAGAGGGTTGTAAATCTGTGGAATTCGCTGCCTCAGAGAGCTGTGGAAGCTGGGACATTGAATAAATTTAAGGCAAAAATAGACAGTTTCTTAAATGATAAGGGGATAAGGGGTTACGGGGAGCGGGCGGGCAAGTGGAGCTGAGTCCATGATCAGATCAGCCATGATCTTATTGAATGGCGGAGCAGGCTCAAGGGACCGTAAGGGTTACTCCTGTTCCTATTTCTTATAACCTTATGTTATGTAAACCTTGCTTCCCCCAATACTGGCAGACTCTGCTCCCAAGCTCCCTTCTTCAGTTATAATGTACCCCCAGACTACATTTTTCCAAAAGGCCAGATCTCCCAGTGCTCACAAATCTCTAGACAGCATTTCCAGTGCTCCCTGCTCTACTACACAGAGGCCTCCCTCCCCACCACTCCTAGACCCCAGAATCTCTCTCCCAACAATCCCAAATTTCAGAACCTGCTGCAATGTTCTTAAAACCTCTCACTCTCTCTCTCTCTCCGGTGTTACCAAATCCTGGAAATAACCCTTCTCCCACTGCACCAAACCCTCAGAAAAACTTCAAGACACAGCTATCCCTGACACCCCATCCCAGTACTGTCAGAGCATGCGACCACTTCCCAATGCTCCCAGCTGTTAGGGCAGCTCCCAATGCTGATAATTCAGTTCCACTGGTAACACGTACGGGACTCCACGACTAAGTCACTGATGTTTCCTTCCAGGGCCCTAATTATACACTTGCGGTGGGATACGATCAGTAATACGCCTGCAGGCTGAAGGGCCTAGGGGCCTGTATCTCAGGGGTCCGATCTTCAAAAGAGCAATGGTTCAGAAGCATCTATCTCGTGCAGACAGTGATACAGTTTCCATGCACATGGTTGAAATTATGGAGAAGTCCATCCACTGCCAAGCATCGGTAACATTTCCCAGGACATTTCTCATGACATGAAGAACAACCTGGAGACAGAAATAAAAAGAAAGACTTGCATTTATAGTGAGTCTTTCACGTCCATCGGACAAGCCAAAGCACTTTACAGCCAATGAAGTACTTTTTGAAGTGTAGTCACTGTTGTAATGTAGGAAACCCGGCAGCCAATCAGCACACAGCAAGCTCCCACAAACAGCCATGTGATAATGATCAGGTAATCTGTTTTTATTATATTGATTGAGGGATAAATATTGACCAGGACATCGGGGATAACTCTGCTGCTCTTCTTCGAAATAGTGCCATGGGATCTTTTACATCCACCTGAGAGAGCAGACGAGGCCTCGGTTTAACGAAAGACGGCACCTCCGATGGCACCTCCGACAAGGCAGCACTCCCTCTGCACTGGAGTGCCAGCTTAGATTTTTGTACTCAAGTCTCTGGAGTGAGACTTGTACCCACAACCTTTTGACTCAGAGGCGAGAGTACTACCCACTAAGCCACAGCTGACACTAAAGGGACAGTTCAGGAGGTTGCGGTGGCAATGAGGCAGCAGGAGCAGATTCTAATGACATTAATGGCTTCCAGAGTGGTATCTACTGCTGCCTCAGCAGTTATCTTGGGGGTCAGCAAGAACATCACACTTGCATGGGGCTTTCAATACCTGATTGGGATATTTTGTTGATGATAACTCCAACCAGTGGCACCTCACAGCCATTGCTCTGCACCAGTGGGCTGCAAGACATGGTCACAGATCTCACTACACTTTCCAGAGCGTAGCAATGACTCTGCTTCCTTGAGGCACTCGCCAATGTTTGAACATGAAGCAGCTTCAGACCTGAGCATGGGTCTCCGTAACACTGCAGAAGCTGGTCCCTACGAGGGCTTCACTGAGACAAGAGTCACCTCAGGTCTCAGTGGTGGCTACCCACCACTCAACCTTGCCCACTTAAAGAGCACCTCTTACAGCCAACAAAGTAGGAGCTCGAGCAAGTAAGTTATCTGACACAAAGGGCAAGCACAGTGTTGAGAAGTAGTTGTCGATTGAATGTATCAATTTTTCCAGACTTTTTGCTGAAAATTGTTCTGGAAAGTAAACATGGCTTGAACACGTAGCTTTCTGAGTTTGTTTCTGTGTATGCTGGCAACTTTATTGGAATTGATGAAGGCAGAGTAAATGTAAACTTCTGTCTTGTGAAGTGAATGGAAGTCTTTGCCAGTGAGAAACGTTGTGAGGAGAGGGGAGACCAGGCAAGTGTGAAATGAAATAAAAACAGGAAATGCTGGAAATTCTCAGCAGGTCAGGCAGCATCTGTGGAGAGAGAAACAGAGTTAACGTTTCAGATCGATGACCCTTCGTCAGAACCGGTTCATCAGAACCTGTTTTTATTTCAGATTTCCAGATTCCGAAATAATTTGCTTTTGTATAGGTGTGAAATGACTTTATCCATAAGTTCTTTCCTCATTTACCTGACTGCTGGCTGCTCTGCTTCAAGTCCTTTCCTTCCTGTGCACCTTTATCATGTTGTAAGATGGAGATCCTCCCCTTTCCCTGCTCTTTCAATATCATCTCTTTCTTCATTGTGATATTATATTACACCTGCCCTTAGGCTGATTTGTCACACTTTTAGGGCCATGGGCCTTATAATATATATTCCCCACTCTGCCATGCTATAGAATCATAGAAATTTACAGCACGGAAGGAGGCCATTTTGATCCATCGTGTCCACACCGGCCAACAAAGAGCTATCCAGCCCAATCCGACTTTCCAGTTCTTGGCCCGTAGCCCTGTAGGTTACGGCATTTCAAGTGCACATCCAAGCATTTTTTAAATGCGGTGAGGGTTTCTGCCTCGACCAACCTTTCAGGCAGTGAGTTCCAGACCCCCACCACCCTCTGGGTGAAGAAATTTCCCCTCATATCCCCTCTAAACCTCCCCTCAATTACTTTAAATCTATGCCCCCTGGTTGTTGACCCATCTGCTAAAGGAAATAGGTCCTTTCTATCCACTCTATCTAGGCCCCTCATCATTTTATGCACCTCAATAATGTCTCCCCTCAGCCTCCTCTGTTCCAAAGAAAACAAACCCAGCCTATCCAATCTTTCCTCACAGCTAAAATTCTCCAATCCAGGCAACATCCTCATAAATCTCCTCTGTACCCTCTCCAGTGCAATCACATCTTTCTTGTAATGCGGTGACCAGAACTGCACACAGTACTCTAGCTGTGGCTTAACTACTGTTTTATACAGTTCAAGCATAACCTCCCTGGTCTTGTATTCTATGCCTCGGCTACTAAAGGCAAGCATTCCGTATGCCTTCTTAACCACCTTATCTACCTGGCCTGCCACCTTCAGGGATCAATGGACATGCACTCCAAGGTCCCTTTGTTCCTCTACACTTCTCAGTGTCCTAACATTTAATGTGTATTTCCTTGCCTTATTAGCACTCCCCAAATGCATTACCTCACACTTCTCTTGATTGAATTCCATTTGCCACTGTTCTGCCCCCCTGACCAGTTGATTAATATCTTCCTGCATTCTACAGCTTTCTTCTTCATTATCAACCACACGGCCAATTTTTGTATCATCTGCAAACTTCTTAATCATAACCTCTAGATTCAAGTCTAAATCATTGCTATATCTACCACAAAAATAAGGGACCTAGTACTGAGCCCTGTGGAACTCCACTAGAAACATCCTTCCCGTCACAAAAACACCCATGTACCATTACCCTTTGCTTCCTGCCTCTGAGCCAATTTTGGATCACTTTCGTGATCAGTCTGCCATGTGGGACCTTATCAAAAGACTTTCTAAAATCCATATACACTACATCAAATGCACTACTCTCATCGACCCTCCTGGTTACCTCCTCAAAATATTCAATCAAGTTAGTCAGATACAACCTTCCCTTAACAAATCCATGCTGACTGTCCTTGATTTCCTGTCTTTCGAAATGAAGATTTATCCTGTCCCTCAGAATGTTTTCCAATCATTTTCCAATAATGTCATCCTTATAGGAGTTGTAAGCGATGCACGGGATAGTCTTGATCAACAATGAACCATCCTGATACATGGCTCTGAGAAAGGAGGGAGAGAGAAAACAGGGAATTATAGACTGGTTAGCCTGACATCAGTGGTGGGGAAAATGTTGAAATCAATAATTAAAGATGAAATAGCAGCGCATTTGGAAAGCAGTGTCAGGATCGGTCCAAGTCAGCATGGATTTATGAAAGGGAAATCAGGCTTCACAAATCTTCCAGAATTTTTTGAGGATGTAACTAGTAGAGTGGACAAGGGAGAACCAGTGGATGTGGTGTATTTGGACTTTCAAAGGCTTTTGACAAGGTCCCACACAAGAGATTGGTGTACAAAATTAAAGCACATGGTATTGAGGATAAAGTATTGATGTGGATAGAGAACTGGTTGGCAGACAGGAAGCAGAGAGTCCATTTCAGAATGGCAGGCAGTGACTAGTGGGGTGCCACAGGGCTCAGTGCTGGGACCGCAGCTATTTACAATAAACATCAATGATTTAGATGAAGGAATTGAGTGTAAATCTCCAAGTTTGCAGATTACACTAAGCTGGGTGGCAGTGTGAGCTGTGAGGAGGATGTTAAGAGGCTGCAGGGTGACTTGGACAGGTTAGGTGAGTGGCCAAATGCATGGCAGATGCAGTATAATGTGGATAAATGTGAGGTTATCCATTTTGGGGGCAAAATCACGAACGCAGACTATTATCTGAATGGCGGCAGATTAGGAAAAAGGGAGGTGCAACGAGACCTGGGTGTCATGGTACATCAGTCATTGAAAGTTGGCATGCAGGTACAGCAGGCGGTGAAGAAGGTATGTGTAGTGGGGAAAATGCTTGAAGCTATCATTAAGGAAGAAATAGCGGGACATCTAGATAGGAATAGTGCAATCAAGGAGACGCAATATGGATTCATGAAAGGGAAATCATGTTTAGCTAATTTACTGGAATTCTTTGAGGATATAACGAGCATGGTGGATAGAGGTGTACCGATGGATGTGGTGTATTTAGATTTCCAAAAGGCATTCAATAAGGTGCCACACAAAAAGTTACTGCAGAAGATAAAGGTACACGGAGTCAGAGGAAATGTATTAGCATGGATAGAGAATTGGCTGACTAACGGAAAGCAGAGAGTCGGGATAAATGGGTCCTTTTCGGGTTGGAAATCGGTGGTTAGTGGTGTGCCACAGGGATCGGTACTGGGACCACAACTGTTTACAATATACATAGATGACCTGAAAGAGGGGACAGAGTGTAGTGTAACAAAATTTGCAGATGACACAAAGATTAGTGGGAAAGCGGGTTGTGTAGAGGACACAGAGAGGCTGCAAAGAGATTTAGATAGGTTAAGCGAATGGGCAAAGGTTTGGCAGATGGAATACAATGTCGGAAAATGTGAGGTCATCCACCTTGGAAAAAAAACAGTAAAAGGGAATATTATTGGAATGGGGAGAAATTCCCATTCCAATGCTGCGGTGCAGAGGAACCTGGGGGTCCTTGTGCATGAATCCCAAAAAGTTAGTTTGCAGGTGCAGCAGGTAATCAGGAAGGCGAATGGAATGTTGGCCTTCATTGTGAGAGGGATGGAGAACAAAAGCAGGGAGGTCCTGCTGCAACTGTACAGGGTATTGGTGAGGCTGCACCTGGAGTACTGCGTGCAGTTTTGGTCACCTTACTTAAGGAAGGATATACTAGCTTTGGAGGGGGTACAGAGATGATTCACTGGGCTGATTCCGGAGATGAGGGGGTTACCTTATGATGATCGATTGAGTAGACTGGGTCTTTACTCGTTGGAGTTCAGAAGGATGAGGGGTGATTTTATAGAAACATTTAAAATAATGAAAGGGATAGACAAGATAGAGGCAGAGAGGTTGTTTCCACTGGTCGGGGAGACTAGAACTAGGGGGCACAGCCTCAAAATACGGGGGAGCCAATTTAAAACCGAGTTGAGAAGGAATTTCTTCTCCCAGAGGGTTGTGAATCTGTGGAATTCTCTGCCCAAGGAAGGAAGCAGTTGAGGCTAGCTCATTGAATGTATTCAAATCACAGATAGATAGATTTTTCACCAATAAGGGAATTAAGGGTTATGGGGAGCGGGCGGGTAAGTGGAGCTGAGTCCACGGCCAGATCAGCCATGATCTTGTTGAATGGCGGAGCAGGCTCGAGGGGCTTGATGGCCTACTCCTGTTCCTAATTCTTATGTTCTTATGTTCTTATGAACTCATTGAATAGCGGTGCAGGCTCAAAGGGCCGAATGGCCTACTCCTGCACCTATTTTCTATGTTTCTATGTTTCTATATACTTCGTGACCAACGAGCTAGATGGGGAAGAGAGCACTGCTAAATGAAGGGCGATCTTCCTCACCGTCTGTGGGGCACCAATGTATGGCCTCATGAAGAATCTGCTTACTCCAGCGAAACCCACGGAGAAATCATACGAAGATTTGTGCACACTGGTCTGAGAGCATTTGAACCCGAAGGAAAGCGTTCTGATGGCGAGGTACCTGCAAAAGGTCTGAAGGCCAGGAAGTGGCGAGTTATGTCACCGAGCTAAGACGCCTTGCAGGAGATTGCGAATTTGAAGGACATTTGGAGCACACGCTCAGAGATTTTTTCGTACTTGGCATTGGCCACGAAACCATACTTCACAAACTTTTGACTGTAGAGACCCCAACCTTGAGTAAGGCCATAGCAATAGCCCAGGCGTTCATTGCCACCAGTGGCAATACGAAGCAAATCTCTCAGCACACAAGCGCTGCTACAAATACTGTGAACAAAGTGATGTTGTTTTTGAATCGTAACATACAGGGCAAGTCACACATACCTGCAGCTGCACGTCCACAGATGTCTCAGAGGATGATGAATGCAAGGCCATTAACTCCTTGTTGGCGCTGCAGGGGTGATCATCGTTTCCATTCATGTTGCTTCAAAGAGTACGTTTGCAAGGGCTGTTGAACAATGGGACACTCCAACGAGTGTGCAGGCGATCTGCAAAGCCTGTTAAACCTGCAAACCACCATGTTGCAGAGGAGGATCATGACGAACCAGAGCCTCAGATTGAGGAGGCAGAGGTACATGGGGTGCACACATTCACCACGAATTGTCCCCCGATAATGCTGAATGTTGAACTAAATGGCCTCCTGGTGTCAATGGAGCTGGACACAGGCGCAAGTCAGTCCATCATAGGCAAATAGACTTTTGAAAGGTTGTGGTGCCACAAGGCCTCAAGGCCAGTCTTAACTCCAGTTCGCACGAAACTAAGAACTTACACGAAAGAACTGATTCCTGTAATGGGCAGTGCTACCGTAAAGGTCTCCTACGATGGAGCGGTGCATAAGCTACCACTCTGGATGTTACCGGGCGATGGTCCCACGCTGCTCGGCAGGAGCTGGCTGGGAATTATACGCTGGAACTGGGACGACGTCCGAGCGCTATTGTCCGCTGACGACACTTCATGTGCCCAGGATTTAAACAAATTTCCTTCGTGTTCAAACCAGGTATCAGGAAATTCCAAGGAGCCTAAGTGCAGATCCACCTAATTCCGGGGGCGCGACCCATCCATCACAAGGCGAGAGCAGTATCGTACATGATGAGAGAAAGAGTAGAGATCGAGTTAGACCGACTGCAAAGAGAGGGCATCATTTCCTTGACCGAGTTCAACGAGTGGATCAGTCCTATCATCCCAGTCCTCAAGGGAGATGGCACCATCAGAATCTATGGCGATTACAAAGTAACTATCAATCGTTTCTCCCTGCAGGAACAATACCCACTACCAAAGGCCGACGACCTCTTTGCAACGCTGGCGGGAGGAAAGATGTTCACGAAGCTGGATCTGACTTCAGCCTACATGATGCAGGAACTGGAGGAATCATCGAAGGCCCTCACCTGCATCAACACGCACAAAGGTCCTTTTGTTTATAACAGATGCCCATTTGGAATCCGATCGGCGGCGGCGATATTCCAGAGAAACATGGAAAGTTTACTGAAGTCGGTCCCGCACACCGTGGTCTTCCAGGACGACATCTTGGACACAGGTCAGAATATAGTCGAACACCTGCAGAACCTGGAGGAGGTTCTTAGTCGACTCAACCGCATGGGGCTCAGGTTAAAACGCTCAAAGTGCGTTTTCCTAGCGCCTGAAGTGGAGTTCAGGATTGCGGCGGATGGCATCAGGCCCACCAACGTGAAGACGGAGGCAATCGAAAACGCAACGAGGCCACAGAACGTGACAGAGCTGCAGACGTTTCTGGGACTATTGAACTACTTTGGTAACTTCTTACCAGGTCTCAGCACACTGTTAGAACCACTGCATGTCTTACTACGAAAAGAGGATGAATGCGTTTGGGGAAAAAGCCAAGAAAATGTCTTTGTAAAAGCGAGAAAATTGTTCTGCTCAAATAAATTGCTTGTGTTGTCTGATCCATGTAAGCGTTTGGTACTAGCATGTGATGCGTCGTCATATGGCGTCGGGTGTGTATTGCAACAAGCTAATGATTTCGGGAAACTGCAACCGGTTGCTTATGCATCCAGGAGTTTGTCTAAGGCTGAGAGAGCCTATGACATGATTGAGAAAGAAGTGTCTATGGGGTAAAGAAAATGCACCAAAACCTGTTTGGGCTAAATTTTTTTATTGGAAACTGGCCATACGCCACTTATATCCCTGTTCTCCAAGAGTAAAAGGATAAATACCAACGCATCGACCCGCATCCAGAGATGGGCGCTCACATTGTCTGCATACAACTACGCCATCCGCCACAGGCCAGGCACAGAAAACTGCACCGATGCTCTCAGTGGTCTGCCATTGCCCACCACCGGAGATCTAGCCATGGTTATGGAAGCATTTGAGAGTGAGCAATCACCTGTCAATGCCCGGCAGATCAAAACCTGGACAAGCCAGGACCCCTTATTATCTCTAGTCAAAAGCTGTGTGCTTCACGGGAGCTGGCCCAGTGTCCCAGTGGAAATGCAGGAAGAGATAAAGCCATTCCAGCGGCGCAAAGATGAAATGTCTATACAGGCAGACTGCCTTCTCTGGGGCAATCGAGTAGTGGTCTCCAAGAAGGGCAGAGACACCTTCATCAATGACCTCCACAGCACGCACCTAGGCATCGTAATGATGAAAGCAATAGCCAGATCCCACGTGTGGTGACCTGGTATCAATGCGGACTTAGAGTCCTGCGTTCACAGATGTAATACATGCTCACAGTTAAGCAATGTACCAAGGGAGGTGCTGCTAAGTTTATGGTCTTGGCCCTCCAAACTGTGGTCTAGGATACACATCGACTATGCAGGCCCGTTTTTGGGTAAAATGTTCCTTGTGGTTGTAGGCGCGTACTCCAAATGGATTGAATGTGAGATAATGTCGGCTAGCACGTCCGCTGCCACTACTGAAAGCCTGCAGGCCATGTTTGCCACACACGGCCTACCCGATGTCCTGGGCCATGTTTTACCAGTGCTGAGTTCAAAGAATTCATGACCTGTAACAGGATCAAACATGTCACATCTGCCCCGTTTAAACCAGCGTCCAATGGTCAGGCAGAGAGAGCAGTGCAAACCATCAAGCAAGGCTTGAAGAGGGTAACTGAAGGCTCACTGCAGACTCACCTATCCTGAGTCCTGCTTAGCTACCGCACGAGACCCCATTCACTCACTGGGATCCCACCTGCTGAACCATGAAAAGAGCAGTTAAGACAAGGCTCTCGTTAATTCACCCTGATCTACATGAACAGGTAAAGAGCAGGCGGCTTCAACAAAGTGCATACCATGTTAGCGCAAATGTGTCACACCTGATCGAAATCAATGATCCTATATTTGTATTAAATTATGGCCAAGGTCCCAAGTGGCTTCCCGGCACTGTCGTGGCCAAAGAGGGGAGCAGTGTGTTTCGGGTCAAACTTTCAAATGGACTCATTCACCGGAAACACTTGGACCAAATCAGACTCAGATTCATGGACTATCCTGAGCAACCCACCTTGGAGCCTACCTTTTTTGATCCCCCAAAATCTGGGCTGGGCCACCGCATGCTGCTCCCTCCAACTAATGTACTTACAGCCATGAAGACAACATCAGTGCTCTTTATACAATGGTGGGCAGATTCTTGACAAATGTGGTAAAGGTCACTAGAAGCTTCCAATTGCAAAGAAATTAAGGCAGTGCTGACCTTGATACAGATAATGCCGTTCTCTTGGTGGAAGTTGCTGCAGGTCACATGTCTCCCCAGTGGTCTCCAGGGGGATCGAAGCTCAGAGAAATCTAAGTCGGACTTTCTAGATCTGTGAACCTTGCTGAGTGGGCAACTGCGTGTAAGAAATAAGTGTCTTCTGCGATGCCTCACTCTCCGTCCCTCCAAACCAGCCTATTCCGACACCTCATTCCTCTCCACTTCAAACAGTAGCAATGGAGAATTCCCAATAGGAACCCCTTGTCTCTAGCCCAAAGTTGTACTTTCTGCAGAGCTGACTAAACGTTTCTCTTGAAAAAAGAAGGCTGAGGGTCTTTAAAATTATGAAAGGTTTTGATAGAGTGGATACAGAGAGAATGTTTCCACTTGTAGGGAAGAGCATAACTAGAGGCCATTAATACAAGATAGTCATCAAGAAATCAAATAGGGAATTCAGAAGAAACTTCTTTACCCAAAGTGTGGTGAGAATGTGGAAATCGCTACCACAGGGAATGGTGGAAGTGAATAGTATAGATGTATTTAAGTGGAGGCTAGACAAGCATATGAGGGAGATGGGAATAAAGCAGGGGTGGGCAATTATTTGGGCTGGAGGGCCACTTAACAAGTTTTGGTGACCGCCACCAATGTTCCCCCTAAGGCTGCAAGGTCGTGCAACCATCGCACGGTCCCGCTCAGGCCACTCCCCAGCTCCTGCCACGGGAAGAGATATTGCGCATGCGCGGACATACAGCAAATTTAAAGGGACCGCACACGAAAAAAAGTTAGAGGGAACATTGCATAAACATAAACATTGCGTAAACATAAATTCAGATAGCAGTCAGATGCCATCTTACATACACAACATGTATTCAATATTACTTGAATCAAAGATAAAAGTTGAAAATGTTATGGTATCTTCTTGTCTCTGGAAATCAGTGCTGTGAAATAGAACTGTACCCTCTTCAGAGGCTGCATCAGCAGCAATTTTCCATCTCAGTCATCCTTATGTCCCTCTGCAAAGATTACTAATGCTGTCCCACTTGGTGCCAGATGAAAACTTCCCTGCCGTCATACTCTGGATACCGGGAGAGGAAAGATACAGAGCCAGTCACTTTCTTCGGAAAAGAGTTGTGGAGATGAGCAGCCACAACGCCACTCTAAAATGTATAGAGCATATTCGAGTGTGCAGTGCATTTTGGGTAAAGACATCTGCCATTGGGGCCTAGAATCACGGAACGATCTTTTTAAGATCGCTTTTGCGAATTATTAATTTGAATGAAGTATTACTATGTTTTATCTTTGGCTGCAGTTCGGGTCTGTCCCTGACCCACAACAAGTGAAATTAGAGAGACGAATGTGCAGCTCGAGCTCTGGCTCGCGTTCTATTTCTGTCCCATCCAGCGGGCTGGATAGAATGACCTGGCGGGCCGGATATGACCCGTATTTTGCCCACCACTGGAATAGAGAGTTATGCGGATAGATTTAGATGAGGAAAGAGGGAGGTGTCTCGAGTGGAGCATAATCTCTGTCATGGACTGGTTGAGATGAATGGCCTTTTTCTGTGCCGTATAACCTATGTAATCCTATGTAAACATGTTGGTAAAGTGCAACTTCAGAGTGCCAGGCAGCTAAAAGGACTATACAGGCAAAGTACGACCAGCTCTAGCTATATATATTCCAATGAGAAGGAAAGACTGTAAGAAAAGGGATAACCGTCCGCGGCTAACTAAGGAAATAAAGGATGGTATCAAATTGAAAACAAGGGCATACAAAGTGGTCAACACTAGCGGGAGGCCAGAGGATTGGGAAACTTTTAAAAACAGCAAAGAACGATTAAAAAAATAATAAAGAGAGGGAAGATAGATTATGAAAGTAAACTAGCAAAAAATATAAAAACAGATAGTAAGAGTTGCTATAGGTATATAAAGAGGAAGAGAGTGGCAAAAGTAAATGTTGGTCCCTTAGAGGATGAGACTGGGGAATTAATAATGGCGAACAGGCAAATGGCAGACTTTGAACAAATATTTTGTATCGGTCTTCACGGTAGAAGACACTAAAAACATCCCAATAATGGATAATCAAGGGGCTATTGGGAGGGAGGAACTTAAAACAATCGCTGTCAGTAAAGAAAAAGTACATGGTAAAATAATGGGATGAAAAGCGGACTTGATGGCTTACATCCCAGGGTCTTAAAAGAAGTGGCTGCAGAGATAGTGGATGCGTTGGTTGTAATCTACCAAAATCCCCTGGATTCTGGGGAGGTCCCAGCGGATTGGAAAATCGCAAATGTAACACCCCTATTTAAAAGAGGAGGCAGACAGAAAGCAGGAAACTATAGACCAGTTAGCTAACAAATGTCATTGGGAAAATGCTGGAGTCCATTATTAAGGAAGCAGAAGCAGGATATTTGGAAAAGCATGTTTCAATCAAGCAAAGTCAGCATAGCTTTATGAAAAGGAAATCATGTTTGACAAATGTGCTGGAGTTCTTTGAGGATGTAATAAGCAGGGAACCAGTGGATATGATTTATTCCAGATTTATTTAATTAACTGCCATGGTGGGATTTGAACCCATGTATCAGGCTCATTAGTCCAAGCTTCATGGATTACCAGTAACATAAACACAGTGCCACTGTCCCTTAACAGGGTCAACTGTGGCTCAGTGATTACCACCCTCACCTCTGAGTCAGAAGGTTGTGGGCTCAGATCCCACTCCAGAGACTTGAGCACAAAAAATCTCGGCTGACACTCTAGAGCAGGAGTGCTACACTGTCAGAGGTGCCATCTTTTGGCTGGTAAAGCGAGGCCCTTCCTGCTCCCTCAGGTGGATGTAAAAGATCCTTTTGTACTAATTCAAAGAAGAGCAGGGGAGTTATTAGCCCATCGAGTCTGCACCAGCACTTTCGAAGAGCAATCCAGTTGGTCTCGCTCTTTCCCATATCCCGACAATATTTTCTCCTTCAAGTATTTATCCAATTCCCTTTGAAGGCTACTATTGAATGTGTTTCTGCTACCCTATCAGGCAGTGCCTTCCAAATCCTAACCTTAAATCATCTTAAATTTGTGCCCTCTCATTGACACTTCAGCCACTGGAAATAGTTTGGTCTAAAAATTTGTTATAGCCCGGTTTGAGGCGGTGACACCGCCTAGGCGCTAACTTTAGTGCCGGGCGATGTTTACCGCCTCTAAACGGAGATATTCACTTTTAGCGCACCAAGAGGGGAGTGGAGGGCTAAAGGAAGCATTCCGCACTCCTCTTAGGGCGCTCGCCCTGATTCCTGGGGCGCTATCGCGGGAGCACTGCTGAAGTTCTGGCGCTAGGAAACGCACGTCCCAGCGCCTAAAGAGGAGGTCAGCTGGACCACCCGAATAATTAAAGAAAAGTCACGGCAGCTAAACGACATTGTCCCGCATCTAGGAGCGATGCATTAATGGAAATAAAATCATTTTAACTCCCTGCCCACCTGCTCCTCCTCAGACATATCGCCCGGCAATTTCTCCGTGATGCCGGTTTTCCCTGTCGAAAGTAGCACTGGGCGACACAGCAGGCGGAAGCAGTCAAGTTCGCCACCGTGGCGCTATGGAGGCATTGTGCACTCATTGACGTCACTCAGTGGGTGGCGCTAGAGTGCGTCGTGCTCACTGTTAGCACCGCCGCTAAGCCTGCACCGAGGTTCGCGGGAGGTGCTGACCATGCGGCACTCGGGTGGTCAGCGCGGGCGCTAATGGGTGGCGCTGTCAAATGAATTTCTAGCCCTCTCACTTTATTTACTCTATCATTGGGTACTGTTGAGGGGGATGACTTATCAGGGGAGGGCAGCAGCAGCCAAGTTCAAGGCACCGTGGCTGGCTCTGCTGCACAGGAGGGCAAGATAAAGAGTGGGAGTACTATAGTGATAGGGGATTCTATTGTAAGGTGAATAGATAGGCATTTCTGCAGCCGCAACCGAGACTCCAGGATGGTATGTTGCCTCCCTGGTTCAAGGGTCAAGGATGTCTCAGAGCGGGTGCAGGACATGCTGAAAAGGGAGGGTGAACAGCCAGTTGTCGTGGTGTATATAGGTACCAATGATATAGGTAAAAAATGGGATGAGGTCTTACGAGACGAATTTAGGGAGCTAGGAGCTAAATTAAAAAGTAGTACCTCAAAAGTAATAATCTCAGGATTGCTACCAGTGCCACGTGCTAGTTAGAGTAGGAATAGCAGGATAGCTCAGATGAATATGTGGCTTGAGGAGTGGTGCAGAAGGGAGAGATTCAAATTCCTGAGACATTGGAACCGGTTCTGGGGGAGGTGGGACGAGTACAAACCGGACGGTCTGCACCTAGGCAGGACCGGAACCAATGTCCTAGGGGGAGTGTTTGCTAGTGCTGCCGGGGAGGAGTTAAACTAATATGGCAGTGGGATGGGAACCTATGCAGGGAGACAGAGGGAAATAAAATGGAGGAAGAAGCAAAAGATAGAAAGGAGAAAAGTAAAAGTGGAGGGCAGAGAAACCCAAGGCAAAAAACAAAAAGGGCCACATTACAGCAAAATTCTAAAGGGGAAAAGTGTGTTAAAAAGGTAAGCCTGAAGGCTCTGTGCCTCAATGTGAGGAGTATTCGGAATAAAGTGGACGAATTAACTGCGCAGATAGCAGTTAATGGGTATGATGTAATTGGCATCATGGAGACATGACTCCAGGGTGACCAAGGCTGGGAACTCAACATCCAGGGGTATTCAACATTTAGGAAGGATAGTCAGAAAGGAAAAGGAGGCGGGGTGGCATTGCTGGTTAAAGAGGAAATTAATGCAATAGTAAGGAAAGACATTAGCTTGGATGATGTGGAATCGGTATGGGTAGATCTATGTAATACCAAAGGGCAGAAAACACTAGTGGGAGTTGTGTATAGACCACCAAACAGTAGTAGTGAGGTTGGGGACAGCATCAAACAAGAAATAAGGGATGTGTGCAATAAAAGTACAGCAGTTATCATGGACGACTTTAATCTATATCGTGACTGGGATAACCAAACTGGTAGCAATGTGGTGGAGGAGGATTTCCTGGAGAGTATTAAGGATGCTTTTCGAGACCAATATGTTGAGGAACCAACTAGAGAGCTGGCCATCCTAGACTGGGTGATGTGTAATGAGAAGGGACTAATTAACAATCTTGTTGTGCGAGGCCCCTTGGGGAAGAGTGACCATAATATGGTAGAATTCTTTATTAAGATGGAGAGTGACACGGTTAATTCAGAAACTAAGGTCCTGAACTTAAGTAAAGGTAACTTCGACGGTATGAAGCGTGGATTAGCTAGAATAGACTGGCAAATAATACTTAAAGGGTTGACGGTGGATAGGCAATGGCAAACATTTAAGGATCACATAGATGAACTTCAACAATTGTACATCCCTGTCTGGAGCAAAAGTAAAATGGGGAAGGTGGCTCAACTGTGACTAACAAGGGAAATTAAGAATAGCGTAAAATCCAAGGAAGAGGCATATAAATTGGCTTGAAAAAGCAGCAAACCTGAGGACTAGGAGAAATTTAGAATTCAACAGAGGAGGACTAAGGGTTTAATTAAGAGGGGGAAAATAGAGTACGATAAGAAGCTTGCCGGGAACATAAAAACTGACTGCAAAAGCGTCTATAGATATGTGAAGAAAAAAAGATTAGTGAAGACATTTGTAGATCCCTTGCAGTCGGATTCAGGTGAATTTATAATGGCAAACAAAGAAATGGCAATTGAACAAATACTTTGGTTCTGTCTTCACGAAGGAAGACACAAATAACCTTCCAGATGTACTAGGGGACAGAGGGTCGAGTGAGAAGGAGGAACTGAAGGATATCCTTATTAGATGGGAAATTGTGTTAGGGAAATTGATGGGATTGAAGGTCGATAAATCCCCAGGGCCTGATTGTCTGCATCTCAGAGTACTTAAGTAGGTGGCCCTAGAAATAGTGGATGCATTGGTAATCATTTTCCAACAGTCTATCGACTTTGGATCAGTTCCTATGGACTGGAGGGTAGCTAATGTAACACTACTTTTTAAGAAAGGAGGGAGAGAGAAAACGGGTAATTATAGACTGGTTAGCCTGATATCAGTAGTGGGGAAAATGTTGGAATCAATTATTAAGGATGAAATAGCAGCGCATTTGGAAAGCAGTGACAGGATCGGTCCAAGTCAGCATGGATTTATGAAAGGGAAATCATGCGTGACAAATCTTCTGGAATTTTTTAAGGATGTAGCTATCAGAGTGGACAAGGGAGAACCAGTGGATGTGGTGTATTTTGACTTTCAAAAGGCTTTTGACAAGGTCCCACACAGAGATTGGTGTGCAAAATCAAAGCGCATGGTATTGGGGGTAATGTACTGACGTGGATAGAGAACTGGTTGGCAGACAGGAAGCAGAGAGTTGGGATAAATGGGTCCTTTTCAGAATGGCAGGCAGTGACCAGTGGAGTGCCGCAGGGCTCAGTGCTGGGACCCCAGCTCGTTACAATATATATTAATGATTTAGATGAAGGAATTGAATGTAATATCTCCAAGTTTGCAGATGACACTAAACTGGATGGCGGTGTGAGCTGTGAGGAGGATGCTAAGAGGCTGCAGGGTGACTTGGACAGGTTAGGTGAGTGGGAAAATGCATGGCAGATGCAGTATAATGTGGATAAATGTGAGGTTATCCACTTTGGGGGCAAAATAGAAAGGCAGAGTATTATCTGAATGACGGCAGATTTGGAAAAGTGGAGTTGCAATGAGACCTGGGTGTCATGGTTCATCAGTCATTGAAAGTTGGCATGCAGGTACAGCAGGCGGTGAAGAAAGTAAATGGTATGTTGGCCTTCATCGCTAGGGGATTTGAGTATAGGAGCAGGGAGGTCTTACTGCAGTTGTACAGGGCCTTGGTGAGACCTCACCTGGAATATTGTGTTCAGTTTTGGTCTCCTAATCTGAGGAAGGACGTACTTGCTATTGAGGGAGTGCAGCGAAGGTTCACCAGACTGATTCCAGGGATGGCTGGACTGACATATGAGGAGAGACTGGATCAACTGGGCCTTTATACACTGGAGTTTAGAAGGGTGAGAGGGGATCTCATAGAAACGTATAAGATTCTGATGGGACGGGACAGGTTAGATGCGGGAAGAATATTCCCAATGTTGGGTAAGTCCAGAACCAGGGGACGCAGTCTTCGGATAAGGGGTAGGCCATTTAGGACTGAGATGAGGAGAAATTTCTTCACTCAGAGAGTTGTTAATCTGTGGAATTCCCTGCCGCAGAGAGTTGTTGATGCCAGTTCATTGGATATATTCAAAAGGGAGTTAGATATGGCCTTTACAGCTAAAAGGATCAAGGTATGGAGAGAAAGCAGGAAAGGGGTACTGAGGTGAAGAATCAGCCATGATCTTATTGAATGGTGGTGCAGGCTCAAAGCGCCAAATGTCCTACTCCTGCACCTATTTTCTATGTTTCTATGTTAAACCCGTCAAGATTTTGAACACCTCTATCAACTCTCCATTCAACCTTCTCTGCTCTAAGGAGAACAACCCCAGCTTGTCCATCTGTCCACATGACTGTAATCCCTCAACCCAGGAACCATTCTCGTAAAACTCTTCTCACCCCTCTCCAAAGCCTTCGCAATCTTCCAAAAGTGTATACAATACTCCAGCTGGGGCCGGGCTAGTATTTTATGTCGGATTAGCATAACTTTCTTGCTTTGATACTCTATGCCTCTATTTATAAAGCCCAGGATCTTATATGCTTTGTTACTTGTATTGTTAACCTGACCTGTCACCTTCACAGATTTGTGCACAAGCACTCTCTGTTCTTGCACCCCCTTTAAAACTACCATTTAGTGTATAGAGTTTCTCCTCATTCTTCCTACTTTAAAATGGTTGAAGTGTTTGGATTATATACGCAGGTTTTGTCAAACTGGATTTTTGGGAATGAGAATCTATTACAGCGACTCAATGTAAGTGATTTTAAAAATCACACTGAGAGAAACCCAGACTGTGTAGGGCTGCCAGCTCGGGTTGGGGCTATTCTGGAGGTTTCATAGCGTGACCTCCCACCTCAAACCGTCCCGCCCCCACACTCCCGCCATTGGCCCATCATCCAGGGGCATTGCCATGCCACAGCAATTGGAAATGGAACAGACTCTGTGGGGTGAATTTTAACCCCCCAAAAACAGGGGTCGGGTGAGATGTTAAAATGTTTAAAATCCCAACTCCTCGCCAACCAGTCCACTTCCGGGTTTAATGGAGGCAGGACAGGGGAGATGGGCAGCCAACCCACTCCCAGGCGGCAGATTGGCAATGATAAATATTTGAATGAGGCCGGCAGACTCGTATTTGCAGGTTTAACCCTGCACGGACGGGTTTCCCAGGCCTCGGGAAACACGGCAGCTTCGGGGAGGCGAGGGCAGCTTCGGGGAGGAGGAGGAACAGGAGTGCTTCCCGTTGGCTCCCCGAGCTTACCTTCTTCCTTTGTATCGGACCCTCCCATACAAAGACACACCGGGGTCGGTGACCGCCCCCCTCTCCTCCAGGCTCCCAGTAGCAGTTGTAAGCTCCTTAACTGTGGCTGTGGTCTGTTCTGAGAGTGCCTTCCGCCAGAATGGAAGCAAAGCTGTCAATCAGGCTGACTGATCAGGTGGTGATCTTGGCAAAGGAAAAAGACACACGCTAACTCCACATCATGCAACTTCCGGGTTTTACTGTCCGAAACTTCGTCACCCGCCAATGCAACCTGCCACTGTCAAGATCGGGGTCTTTGTGACCTAATTGGATTCATCATGACTGTTAGTGAAACAGCCTCCTCCCCCGCCATTCTCTAATACTTTTATAACTAATAAAAGTGAGCATTTAAAAAACACCATTTTGTTTCAATGCCCCTGTGATTTTTCGCTGGTTGTGCTCATCAATGTCCTGAAGATGAACCTTCAATTCCCAGAGGCTCCCCAACAACCCTCGAGTAAATCATAGAATCATTTATGCTTTTCCTTTAAACCTAGGCTTTTTATACTTTGTCTTGGTCTAAAATTAAAACATCTCCATAGTAATTCAATTTACTAAACAACTCCTTCTGTATGCGCTGAGAAATCCATACAGTACAGTTTGTGCAGCTCTGACAAGGGGAACAAAGCTGGAAACATGAATAGAATGATGGATGAATGATTCAGCAGTGATGCCAATGTGCGATGCGTGGAAGGACTTGTTATGCAACCATCTGAAAAGGAGAGTCCCGCCTCGGCTGTTCGTATTGAGGCAACGAGGGTGTCACAAGGCTGAAGCAAAATATTCCACTTGGCAACCAGTCAGAGATGAGTTTGTTTCCAGCTTTTAAACAACTTCAAAACATCTCATTTTCCAATTAACACCATCCTCTCCAAAAACCATACAAAATAATCATGTTGCTGGGTCAAAATCCGGGCCCTCCCTACCTCACCAACACCATCACCACACGGACTGCAACGGTTCAAGAGGAAAGTCCACCATCATCTTCTCAAGGGCAACTAGGGAGAGAAAGATATAAAGAAAGACTTGCATTTATATAGCGCCTTTCACGACAACAGTGACTACATTTCAAAAAGTACTTCATTGGCTGTAAAGTGCTTTGGTCAATAAATGCCGGCATTGCCAGCGATGCCCATATCCCGATAGCGAAAATATGAAAAAATAAATCCAGGAGAATCCTGGGTCACTTATGCCATCTCGTTGCTCCCGGTATTGTGGACAAACGTTCTGACTGCACTGCTGAAGACTGGGCAGTGGAGCACTGTGGCATCAAAAGTCCAAACGTGCGAGCTTCAATCTTGTGCGTACTATGGTTTGTTGCCCAAGTTCCGCCCTGTTGAAATCTTATGGGTCTCTCATATTCTCTCGTGTTGGGGGAGCTTTCAGGCCAGCTCAACCCGCACCCACTGACCCTCCGCTTCTGCCCCCCCACACCGCCCCTCCACCACTGTTGATTTTTGAGCAGATCTGGGGTAGGCAGGAGTAGAAAGCTACATGGGCACGTGTTCCACCACATCCCTGCCTCCTCACTGCTTTACAGAGACCACTCCCATGTGTATGTTAATGGTATGCAGGTGATGGGGACATGGTCTCCATTCCCACTGTCCACATGCTGAAGGTAGGGCTGCCATGCTTGGCCCAGGCAGCCAGCCTCAAATGGCTGATGTTAGGGGGGAATGAGTTCGACTTGAAAGCAAAGCCTGTGCAAGTGCTAAGAGAGCAATGCCACTGTAAAGTCCTTACTCTACAACATGAAACCACACGAAGCACATTCTGGGGACAAGGTCACTCTGTGACCTTAACTCTTTATTTACAGGACCCCAAAGACAATAACCCTGCGTGGGACCTCCCTTTTTATACCTGTGCGATCAGGTAAGGAGTGTCTCCCACAAGTTCACCCCTTGTGGTCAAGATGTGCATCTAGGTTGAGTGTATACAGTAATACAGTGGTGTTACATTGTGGTTACATACATGACAGCCACATACAGCTCCAAAGTCTTATTGGGATCATATGTTTAGTCTTTCAGGTGGTCTACGCTCCCTCGTGGAGCGCCGCAGTTGGGGCTCTGGTTGTTGGACACTGACGTGAGTGTCTGTCACGTGTGGTGATTCCGGCCTGTCCGGGCTGACCGCAGGGACTGTGCATTCTTCTGATTGCTCTTGTTGCTCGTTCACTGGCGGTGTTGTGAGCTCCATCTCATGGTCTTCTTCAGGTTCCTCCGTGTCCATGCTGAACCTTTTTTTTACATGATCCAGATGCTTACGGCATATCTGACCATTGTTGAGTTTTACCACGATGACCCTGATCCCCTCTTTGTCAATTACAGTGCCCTCAAGCGATTTGGGCCCCATGGCGTGACTGAGGACGAATACAGGATCATTTATTTCTATACATCTCCCCCTCAAATTACTGTCATGATACTCGTTTTGTGACTTGCGCTTGCCCTCAACTATGTCAGTGAGGACTGGGTGAATGAGGAACAACCGAGTTTTGAGTGTCCATTTCATTAGTAGCTCTGCGTGCGGGACCCCCGTGAGCGAGTGCGGTCGGGATCTGTAGGCCAGCAGGAGATGCGATAGGCGGCATTGTAGGGAGGGTCCTTGAATCCTGAGCATACCTTGCTTAATGATTTGGACCACACGTTCCGCCTGGCCATTGGAGGTCGGCTTCAACGGCGCAGTCCTGACGTGGTTGATGCCATTGCCCGACATAAACTCTCGGAATTCGTAGCTTGTGAAACATGGGCCATTATCACTAACCAGGATGTCTGGCAAGCCGTGGGTTGCAAAAATCGCACGTAGGCATTCTACAGTGGTGGATGACGTGCATGAATTCAGAATGATGCACTCGATCCATTTCGAGTACACATCTACCACAATAAGTGACATCTTTCCCATGAACGGGCCCCCGTAGTCAACATGAATGCGTGACCATGGCCTGGTGGGCCAGGGCCACGGGCTGAGCGGGGTCACCCTGGGGGCATTACCCAGCTAGGCACATGTCGTGCACCTGCGAACACAGTGTGCCAGGTCTGAATCAATTCCAGGCCACCAAACGTGTGATCGGGCAATGGCCTTCATCAGCACAATGCCTGGGTGCTCGCTGTGGAGTTCCCTGATGAATGCCTACCTGCCCTTCTGGGGCATAACTACCCGGCTGCCCCATAGTAGGCAGTCGGCTTGGATGGAGAGCTCATCCATTCATCTGTGGAACGGTCTGACCTCCTCAGGGCATGCTCCGTGTGCGGGCGCCTAATCCCCAGTCAGGACACATTTCTTAATCAGGGATAGGAGGGAATCTCTGTTTGTCCAGATTTTGATCTGGCGGGCTGTAATGGGGGAGCCTGCACTGTCAAAGGCATTGACAGCCATGACCATCTCAGCGCTTTGCTCTGCTGCCCCCTCGGTGGTGGCCATTGGAAGCCTGCTGAGCACGTCAGCGCAACTTTCAGTGCCGGGCCGGTGCCGGATGGAGTAGTCATAAGCAGCCAGCGTGAGAGCCCATCGCTGTATGCGAGTAGATTCGTTGGCATTGACAGCCTTGCTGTCTGACAACAGGGATGTTAATGGCTTGTGGTCCGTCTCTAATTCAAACTTCCGACCAAAGAGGTACTGATGCATTTTCTTTACAGCATCGACACATGCAAGCACTTCCTTCTCGACCATCCCATATCCCCGTTCTGCTTCAGAGAGCGACCTGGAGGCATAAGCCACAGGTAGTTGACCCTCAGCATTGCCCTGCTGCAACACGCACCCAACCCCATAGGACGATGAATCACATGTCAGAACCAATTTTTTTACAGGGGTCATACAGGGTCAACAACTTGTTTGAACAAAGTAGGTCCAACTTGGTGAACAACTTGCCGCCTACCAGTGTGGCGAAGAGGTCCTCCACTCTCGGGAGCAGGTATTGGTCTTGTAGGGACATCCGACTGATGGTGGCCTTGTAGTCGCCACAGATCCTGACAGAGCCATCCGGTTTTAGGACGGGAACGATGGGGCTCGCCCAGTTACTGAATTCAACAGGCGAGATGATGCCCTCTCTCAACAGCCAGTCCAATTCGCTCTCGATCTTTTCCCGCATCACATACGGCACCGCTCTGCCTTTGTGGTGCACTGGCCTGGCGTCCGGGGTGATGTGTATCACTACTTTAGTGCCTTTGAAAGTCCGGACGCCAGGTTGGAATAGTGAATCAAATTGTTGTAGGACTTGTGAGCACGAACTTCGCTCCACAGATGACATTGCGTGAACATCCCCTCATTTCCAGTTCATCTCGGCTAGCCAACTCCTCCCCAACAGTGCGGGACCATTGCCCGGGACAATACAGAGCGGCAGCCGATTCACTAACCCATTGTGTGTGACAGCCAACATTGCACTGCCTAGCACCGGAATGATTTCTTTAGTGTAAGTCCGTAATTGTGTCTCAATACCTGCTAATTTGGGTCTACTGGCTTTAAGTGGCCATAGCTTCTCAAATTGCTGAACGCCCATGAGTGACTGGCTGGCCCCAGTGTCCAGCTCCAAGCATCTGGGATACCATTTAATAAAACCCTCATCATCATTGGTGGCATTTTGGTGTATGAACTGTGAATATTTGCTCCATTGACCCGCTGAACCTCGGCGTCCATCGATTTGCCCAAAAGTCATCCTGCCTCAAAGAACCCTCTTCTGGTCCATCCGCCTCATATATTAGTCTGGTTGCAGGCTTCCTGCACATTCGAATTAAGTGGCCACTGATATTGCAGTTCCTGCAGACAAACTGTTGAAATCTGCAAGATCTAGCTGAGTGTTTTCCCTCACACCTCCAGCATGAGTTAAAGTTTCCATTGTTGGGGACATAGAGACTATGGCCAGGCATTCCGCGCTGACTGTCCCTTTGACTGCTCTTAAGTACCCTATTAGTGGGTGTCAATGGCCACATCTCGGGCCGCATTGTCCACTGTGATGGCGTGAATGTCCGTTCAGCCTGCAATTGTCTCTGTTGAAGTCCTACTCTGGGGTCTATTGTTGCCTGGGGGGTGTCGGACTGCCCCTGCCTGCCTGCGGGGCTCTGAGTCACATTGACTCCCTGATCCATCGCCGCGTTAGAGGCAGAATTGCACGCGTATATTATTTTCGTCTTTTCCTCCCCTGCCATGAAAGTTTGAGCTATCAACGCCGCCGCTTCCAAGGTCAAATCCTTGGTCTCAATTAATTTGTGGAAAATTCCCGCATGACCGATGCCCTCGATAAAGAAATCCCTTAGCATCTCCCCCTTGCAGGCGTCTGTGAACTTACAGAGGCTGGCCAAACGCCGGAGGCCCGCTACGAAGTCCGGTATGCTCTGTCCTTCACGACATCGGTGGGTATAGAATCTGTGTCGGGCCATATGTATGCTACTCGCCGGTTTGAGGTGCTCCCCGATCAATTTGCTAAGTTCTTCAAAGGTTTGGTCCGCCGGTTTTTCGGGTGCTAGTAAGTCCTTCATGAGCGCGTAAGTCTTTGGTCCGCAGCTGGTCAAAAGATGAGCCCTTCGCTTGTCGGCCGCTGCATCCCCCAGCCATTCTTTCATAACGAAGCTTTGCTGAAGCCTCTCGACAAAATCGTCCCAGTCTTCCCCAACACAGTACCGTTCCTCTGTGCTACCGATGGCCATTCTCGTGGGTCGTGAATTCCCGTTTCTCGTCACCAATGTAAAGTCCTTACTCTACAGCATGAAACCACACGAGACACATTCTGGGGACAAGGTCACTCTGTGACCTTAACTCTTTATTTACAGGGCTCAAAAGACGATGACCCTGCGTGGGACCTCCCTTTTTATATCTGTGTGATCAGGTAAGGAGTGTCTCCCACAAGTTCACCCCTTGTGGTCAAGATGTGCATCTAGGTTGAGTGTATACAGTAATACAGTGGGGTTACATTGTGGTTACATACATGACAGCCACATACAGCTCCAAAGAGAGAAGTGGTAATTTTTGTTTTTTAAATAATGTTTTACAGGCAGCATGGGGGGCTACCTGCATCCCAACACTGTGGCAGCTGCCAAGGCAGGATTCTGCGGTAGGCCCCCAAACGTAGGCGTCCGGTACAGGCCTGAAGTTAGGCCCTCCTTGCCTGGCTTTTCAGAACTCTCCCCATATTTCAGTGGGGTTCCCAAGGAAAGGCCGAGGAGCCTGCATACAGTAGGAGAATGATCTTCAGGGGTGCAGCATAATGGGTGGAAAGCCTAGGCCCTGTGTCCTATTTTAACAAGAGAAGCATTTCTGTGGGGTTCTCCGACATCCTGCCGTAACTTCCGTGGAAACCCTGGAGAAACGGTGTAAACCGCCATTTGTAGCCACATGCCCTGTTACTGCAGGGGTTCCTGTGATCTCATAGTGGAAGATCCCTGTGAAAATTCCCACCGATGGTCTTCAGTCCATGTAAAAAAAAATGGGATAAGGCCTGAATTAAAATAGGACAGAAATGAATTTTTAATAGACTCCTTAAACAGGCAACATACAACTCTTGTCCTGTGACCACATACTTTTGCCTTGCACCATCATCCCTTTTGTCATTGAATCACTCAGGCCCACCAGCCTATCACAGACCTTCCCTTTTGTTCTTTCCTCTGCTCCCCCTTTTCCTGCCTCTGTACTTGCTGAGCAGCAGCGCGGTGGCCTGGCCCAGCAGGCTGAGCGGCCCCTGGCCTGCGAGCACCATCAGGGCAGGCCGGGGAGCGGAAGGAGCAGTGTGGTGGCATACCACTCCAGGGAGCAGCACGTGCTGGAGCAGGAGAGCAACGGCAGTGAAGAGGGACGTCATCAAGGTCCAGGTCGGTGATTGGAGCGTGGGGCAGGTACAGCAGGAGCGGTGAGATCAGGGCGAAGGAGCAGTGAGAGATTGTAGAGGGATGTGATCAGGACCCAGGAGAGGCGCGAGTTCGGGGCCCAGAAGAGGCGAGGGCCCAGGGGCAGCACGGGCCAGCCCACACTGCAATATGTGTGCGCACTAGGTCCGTGCAGAAGAGCTCATCTCCAGTCGTCTTGGATAACCCTTCCCACTGGACCAAGACCTAGCTCTGTCAAGCCTGTGTGGTGGCTGGTGTGCAACGGCCACCACACGTTAAAAAAATCCACGCACTGGCATCTTCCACCCTTCAAGATTTAGTTCGGGACCTGGAATATTAGGTCCTTCATTGAAACATCTGTGAACTTTTTGACGTTGAAGCAAGTCACCCTCGATTCGAGGGACAGCCGATGATGATGGGGATGATGACTTACTTAAAAACCTATTACATCTCTAACTTCTTCCAGTTCTGATGAAGGGTCATCGACCTGAAACGTTAACTCTGAGTGTTTTTCACCATTTTCTGTTAATAGTCAATGATATGCTGTTTCTGTTCCTTCGCTCCATCAAATTCTTGTTGCCTTGTTATTCTTGCTTTTTAATATTTATTTCATCTGGATAAAGTTCCAGCAACAGGGTTTTGGTGACTGAACAGTTAATTTAAGCAGGTTCTGTACATTATCTCATTCACTCGGGGCAGAGTGACTTTTTCCAGCACAGGCCTTTTCTGTTAATTCGCATGGAACTTCCAAGTGGAAAATTTAGCTTCAAAGCCCATCGTGGCCCATCGCAGCTTTTTGACGGCACTATCTCCCCAGCTGGATCTCACTTCCTGCCAGCCCAAATCTAATCTCTGAGTCAGAAACTCGTTTCCCTGACCAGCTGCCTTGAACTTTAAAAGATCTGCATCCTTGTATGCAATGTCCTATCAGCGTTTCCTCTTGATAGTCAGTCCAACTTGAAGTTGCACTGCAGTCGAGGCAAATTACGTCATCACTTTCACAGAGCACTGCTGCTTGTCCAGCTGTGATCGGCCTACCTAAAGTGAGGGCATTGCCTGGCAGGGGTATCTGGAGCCATCGTCATCATCGGCAGTCTCTCGAAATCAAGGAAGACTTGCTTCCATCCCAAAAGTGAGTTCTCAGCTGACTGAACAGTCCAATTCGGGAATTACAGTCTCTGCTGCAGGTGGGACAGACAGTCGTTGGAGGAAAGGGTGGGCGGGGTGTCTGGTTTGCCGTACGCTCCTTCTGCTGCCTGCGCTTGCTTTCTGCATGCTCTCGGTGACGAGACTCGAGGTGCTCAGCACCCTCCCAGATGCTCTTCCTCCACTCAGGTCGGTCTTTGGCCAGGGACTCCCAGGTGTCGGCGGGGATGCTTTGAGGGTGCCCTTGAAATGTTTCCTCTGCCCATCTAGGGCTCGCTTGCCGTGTAGGAGTTCCGAATAGAGCGCTTGCTTTGGGAGTCTTGTGTCGGGCATGCAAACAATGTGGCCCACCCAACGGAGCTGGTCGAGTGTGGTCAGTGCTTCAATGCTGGGGATGTTGGCCTGGTCGAGGACGTTAACGTTGGTGCGTCTGTCCTCCCAGGGGATTTGCAGGATCTTGTGGAGACATCGTTGGTGGTATTTCTCCAACGATTTGAGCTGTCTACTGTATATGGTCCATGTGTCTGAGCCATACAGGAGGATGGGTATCACTACAGCCCTGTAGACCATAAGCAAGAAAATAAGGCAAGCCCAGCTCTCAGTGATCCATCGATGAATGAGCCAGACTGGATCAATTTGGTTCGGTAACAGATTGCCAAGTTTATCACAGAGGGTTGATTGGACACTGATTTCCAAAGGCATGTGTGTCACATTGGTGCCACTTGCTTCCCTGCAAAGGAGGATAGTCGGTAGTTGGGTACCGGTCAGCTGGTCCAGCAAGCATAGGTTTGGTTCCTCACCAGACAGGCAGCAGATACCCGGCAGTCCTCACGAGCAACGTGATGAGCAGCGCAACTCACCATAAAATGTTTGAGTCTATTGCACCACCATTATTATCATAGGCCGGCCCTCGAAATCGAGGAAGACTTTCAGGCAGCAGAAGGAGCGTGCGGCAAACCAGACTCCCCACCCACCCTTTCCTTCAACCACTGTCTGTCCCACCTGTGACAGAGACTGTAATTCCTGTATTGGACTGTTCAGTCAACTAAGAATTCCACTTTTAGAGTGGAAGCAAGTCTTCCTTGATTTCGAGGGCCGGCCTATGATAATAATGGTGGTGCAATAGACTCAAACATTTTATGGTGAGTTGCGCTGCTCATCATGTTGCTCGCTGGTTTTATGTAAATGAGGCTGGGCCTCACCAAGGCTTGGGCCTGATGAGCGGGCAGCAGGCACACTTCACTCACAGACCGCCGGTGGGCGCACCAAAGTTAGAATCATCCCCATGGTGTGTAAATTCCACTGGTTTCAACAACAACTTATATTTTTGCAGCGCCTTTAAAAGAAAGACTTGCATTTATATAGCACCTTTCATGACCACCGGATGTCTCAAAGCGTTTTACAGCCAGTGAAGTACTTTTGGAGTGTAGTCACTGATGTAATGTGGGAAACGCAGCAGCCAATTTGCGCTCAAACTGCAAAATGATAATGACTAGATAATCTGATTTTTTTTGTTATGTTGATTGAGAGATAAATATAGGCTAGGACACCAGGGATAACTCCCTTGCTCTTCTTTGAAATAGTGCAGCTGAGGGAGCAGACAGGGCCTCAGTTCAACATCTCATCTGAAAGACAGCACCTCTAACAGTGCAGCACTCCCTTGGAGTGTCAGCTTAGATTTTGTTATATGCTACAAATGGGATTTGAACCTACAACCTTTTGACTCAAAGGCAAGTGTGCTACCCACTGAGCCAAAGCTGACACCTTTGCATAGTGAAATGCCCCAAAGCATTTCACAGGAATGTTATCAAACAAAATTTGACACCAAGCCACATAAGGTGACCAAGAGTTTAGTCAAAGAGGTAGGTTTTAAAGAGCGACTTAACAAGGAGTGAGGTACAGCGGCGGAGAAGTTTAGGGAGGGAATTCCAGAACTTAATGCCCAGGCAGCTGAAGGCACAGGCATCAATGGTGGAGCGATAAAAATCGGGGATGCACAAAAGACCAGAATGGTAGTTGCAGAGAGAGATCGCGGAGGGTGTCAGATTATGTCCTTAAACTGTGCAATATTAGTATAATATATTCGTTTGATATTCCTTTGTCCACTATTTTAATAAAGGCATTAACAATGACTGTTTGATGCTCCAAGTAGAGCAGCATAATATCGCATAGCGTAATGTGAAGGCTCAGAGTTGCTTTAATAACAAAATATCATCCAACCCACTTTTCAGTAATGTAACGGACTGCACACCTATTGAATCCCTACACACACTTTTTGGCATTCTAGTGCCCGCCCCCTCCCACAAATATGGCTCATTTGTGTTTAAGAAATGGAACAAAACGTGGAACATAAAAAGCCCCTTTATAATCAATCAAGCTATTTCCTCCCACGGACCATGTACAATCTGCCCAGCCATCAAATGTGCCCACCCAAACATCTCTTCAAGGAAACAATCGGTGAGATTACTCCCTTCATCCCATAACGGAATCAAGAAAAGAGCTACTATATCTGTCTACCATCCTTTACTGTATCTGTCTACACACTTCTCTGTCTCAACACTCCAACATTGAAACCCTGTCAGCTCTTTCCCACAAATTATATTTTTGTGATTCCAGGGCAATGCAGGAATCTTTGTGTTCCATGGGCATTTGACCAATGTAGTTACCTCCGATTCCATTCCTGACCAGGCATTTATTCAGCTCTTTTTTGAAAAAGCAAATTGATACAGTATTACAGGGTCAATTTCCCAAATGTGCAATGTTCCCAATGTATAATTTCCCTCATGCATGATTGACATAATAAGCAATCACTTCAATGCGCGATTTCCCGCATGCGTTATTTCTCCCAAATCACAGCTTCCCCATCCATGAATTCTATTTGCAATTTTGCAAATTTATACAATTTCCCCAATATAAAACGTGTGCCCACATCCCTGGAGTGGGGTTTGAACCGACAGGCTTCTAACTCAGAAGGTGAGAGTGCTACCACTAAGCCACAGCATTCACACAAATTGCAAAGATGCCTGAAGCTAATATACAAATTAGTTCTGCTTCCGTTTTGTTCAGTTCTGGGCACCACACCTCAGGAAGGATATATTGGCCTTGGACGGAGTGCAGCATAGGTTTACCACAATGATACCTGGACTCCAAGGGTTAAATTACGAGGAGAAATTACACAAACTAGGGTTGCATTCCCTGGAATTTAGAAAGTTAAGGAGTGATTTGATCGAAGTTTTCAAGATATTAAGGGGAACTGATAGGATAGATAGAAAGAAACTATTCCCGTTGCTTGGATAGTCTAGGATTAGGGAACCGAGCCTAAAAATTAGAGCCAGGCCTTTCAGGAGTGAAATTTGGAAGCACTTCTACACGCATAGGTTATCGAAACATAGAAACATAGAAAATAGGTGCAGGAGTAGGCCATTCGGCCCTTCGAGCCTGCACCGCCATTCAATGAGTTCATGGCTGAACATGCAACTTCAGTACCCCATTCCTGCTTTCTCGCCATACCCCTTGATTCCCCTAGTAGTAAGGACTACATCTAACTCCTTTTTGAATATATTTAGTGAATTGGCCTCAACAACTTTCTGTGGTAGAGAATTCCACAGGTTCACCACTCTCTGGGTGAAGAAGTTTCTCCTCATCTCGGTCCTAAATGGCTTACCCCTTATCCTTAGACTGTGACCCCTGGTTCTGGACTTCCCCAACATTGGGAACATTCTTCCTGCATCTAACCTGTCCAAACCCGTCAGAATTTTAAACGTTTTATGAGATCCCCTCTCATTCTTCTGAACTCCAGTGAATACAAGCCCAGTTGATCCAATCATTCATAAGAACATAAGAACATAAGAATTAGGAACAGGAGTAGGCCATCTAGTCCCTCGAGCCTGCTCCGCCATTCAACAAGATCATGGCTGATCTGGCCGTGGACTCAGCTCCACTTACCCGCCCGCTCCCCATAACCCTTAATTCCCTTATTGGTTAAAAATCTATCTATCTGTGATTCGAATATGTTTAATGAGCTAGCCTCAACTGCTTCCTTGGACAGAGAATTCCACAGATTCACAACCCTCTGGGAGAAGAAATTCCTTCTCAACTCCGTTTTAAATTGGCTCCCCCGTATTTTGAGGCTGAGCTCCCTAGTTCTAGTCTCGCCGACCAGTGGAAACAACCTCTCTGCCTCTATCCTGTCTATCCCCTTCATTATTTTAAATGTTTCTATAAGATCACCCCTCATCCTTCTGAACTCCAACGAGTAAAGACCCAGTCTACTCAATCTATCATCATAAGGTAACCCCATCATCGCCGGAATCAGCCTAGTGAATCGTCTCTGTACCCCTTCCAAAGCTAGTATATCTTTCCTTAAGTAAGGTGACCAAAACTGTACACAGTACTCCAGGTGCGGCCTCACCAATACCCTGTACAGTTGCAGCAGGACCTCCCTGCTTTTATACTCTATCCCTCTCGCAATGAAGACCAACATTCCATTCGCCTTCCTGATTACCTGCTGCACCTGCAAACTAATTTTTGGGATTCATGCACAAGGATCCCCAGGTCCCTCTGCACTGCAGCATGTTGTAATTTCTCCCCATTTGTTAGATCTCTTAATTCCCAATGAAATACAAACTCCGGTTGAATTTTAATGTAACTTTATACTGGCAGCAGTAACAAGCTTCTGGCTTTAAGCCAGGCCTTTGTCCTTCTGAGACCACATGGCCAAAATGGCTGTACTTATACCTGGTTCAATTTACAGAAAAGAACTAGCCTTCTTTGACCTTATTGGCTCAATTAATAGTCTGTTAACCTTTAATTGGTTCGCTACCCATGGTCCTTAAATGTCAAGTTGATTGATGATTTAATGCAATGTGGTCTGTGTTTTTTTCAAAACTGCAGCCAGGCTGCAGATCTTGAATTCTCTATCAATCCCCCGTTTGATTCTTTCACAAACTGAATCATAAAACATCAGCTATCACTGGTTAAACATTCTACAAAATAATTTCATACATGATAATAGAGTTTCCTTCTAAAATTTGTTGATGTGTTTTGCCACATGTCCGGACTAGTAGCTTCCACACAAATTTACACCAACCCGAATTCCATCATGGCCACAATGGAAGTCTGGATTTAGTAGGTTCCAATTTAATCCAAATCGATACCTTAATTCAACCAGTAAACAACCTTCCCTTAAGCATAACATACCCCTGTGCCACGTACCGATGGTCTGCTGGGACCTGCAAGGTGTCTCACCTACGGGACAGCAGCTGCAGCCGCCTGGTTGCAACAACATTTAATCAACATAAACAAACAATATAAAAGTAAAATAATTACAATGACTAGAATTAAACCTTCCACCAATGAAGTTCCTATTGAACCTAGCCATTCAGTGGCTCCGCTCCACAAAGTGAATGATGGGGGTTGCTTAAGTTTTTCTACCTCCTTTTGGATATGCTCCGCTAAGTGGGTAATTTCTTCGAAGCTATCTGGGATATATGTGCAACACTCAGTTCCGAGTAGGGTGCAAGTACCTCCCTTTTCAGCCAGGATGTAATCAAGGGCCAGTCTATTCTGTATGGCTACTGTGCGGATAGCTACCATTTCTGCATTGATTTTAACTAGGGCCTCTGAGGTATCATTGGCTACCCGTTCCACAACGAATGCCATGTTAATGGATTCCCTTGCCAGTCTGGCGGTCCCATACCTGGGGATCAGAATGGCAAAGAACCTCTCTGTTTCTGTGATAGCTCTCTTAGGACGGTGTAAATGTTCCGACAGTGACATTATATGATACATATAAGCATAATGTAGGCTAAATAGCAGGGTCCCGTCCAATTCTGGGGCAGCCAAGGGTAGGCCTTGTGGCCACACACCCAATAGGTGCCATTATAGGCAATGAAGGTTAGCTGCTTCATTGTCAGCAACACTCCGGGGCCTGTCCAGGCTTATCCATCTGTTTTATTCAGAATCCCCGTTACGGTAAAAATTCCCACATCGGCCCAGTTTGGACGGTTCCGTGGCTTGATGATATTATAATTACGGGAGCAGTTACTATCTCCCATATTTTGTCCTCCTTTGATGTTTCTAATCAGACAGACCGATTCCCCCGGTCTTCCTATTTCCGTTGTATTAGTGATAACAAAAAATGGGGGCCGTTTGGAATTATTGTAGCACGGTTGGTATCACCCTTCAAAGGTAGTCAGATTGTAACCTGCTGACTTCCATTTACATGCCCAGTTTTCCGTATCCTGAAACGCATTGCCTGCTTTGTTTTGATTAATTATCCACTCAGCCATTTCCGAGATATTCAAACTAGCCTCAAAGGAATCCTTCCCTTTGAGTGAATAGGAATATGCGCACATACCCAACAACTAGAAATGTTACTTTGTTTGGCATAAATGTATGACACATATAAAAAGGTATTTACATGTAATTCCCTTGTTACTCTACTATTTCCCTTTGGTGAAGAGGGTCGGCTAGAAAGAAGTAGGCCTATGCCTAGAATACCTACAATCAGTAATACAGTAAATTTATACATTTTGGCAAAAAGTAATTGTCCTTATTAGATTTCAGCTTCAGTTAAGGGTGCTCATTTAACTTGTGAAGCGTGGATCCAGGCTTTCTTTCCTTGGACTTTAACAGCTGCCTAGGTGGTCAATAACACTTGATAAGGTCCCTCCCACTTGGCACCCAAAGGTTCTTTATGCAACTTTTTCACATACACCCAGACTCCAGGGAATTATAGACCGGTCAGCTTGACATCGGTAGTGGGTAAAATGATGGAATCAATTATTAAGGATGTCATAGCAGTGCATTTGGAAAGAGGTGACATGATAGGTCCAAGTCAGCATGGATTTGTGAAAGGGAAATCATGCTTGACAAATCTTCTGGAATTTTTTGAGGATGTTTCCAGTAGAGTGGATAAGGGAGAACCAGTTGATGTGGTATATTTGGACTTTCAGAAGGCGTTCGACAAGGTCCCACACAAGAGATTGATGTGCAAAGTTAGAGCACATGGGATTGGGGGTAGTGTACTGACATGGATTGAGAACTGGTTGTCAGACAGGAAGCAAAGAGTAGGAGTAAATGGGTACTTTTCAGAATGGCAGGCAGTGACTAGTGGGGTACCGCAAGGTTCTGTGCTGGGGCCCCAGCTGTTTACACTGTATATTAATGATTTAGATGAGGGGATTAAATGTAGTATCTCCAAATTTGCGGATGACACTAAGTTGGGTGGCAGTGTGAGCTGCGAGGAGGATGCTGTGAGGCTGCAGAGCGACTTGGATAGGTTAGGTGAGTGGGCAAATGCATGGCAGATGAAGTATAATGTGGATAAATGTGAGGTTATCCACTTTGGTGGTAAAAACAGAGAGACAGACTATTATCTGAATGGTGACAGATTAGGAAAAGGGGAGGTGCAAAGAGACCTGGGTGTCATGGTACATCAGTCATTGAAGGTTGGCATGCAGGTGCAGCAGGCAGTTAAGAAAGCAAATGGCATGTTGGCCTTCATAACAAGGGGATTTGAGTACAGGGGCAGGGAAGTGTTGCTACAGTTGTACAGGGCATTGGTGAGGCCACACCTGGAGTATTGTGTACAGTTTTGGTCTCCTAACCTGAGGAAGGACATTCTTGCTATTGAGGGAGTGCAGCGAAGGTTCACCAGACTGATTCCCGGGATGGCGGGACTGACCTATCAAGAAAGACTGGATCAACTGGGCTTGTATTCACTGGAGTTCAGAAGAATGAGAGGGGACCTCATCGAAACATTTAAAATTCTGACGGGGTTAGACAGGTTAGATGCAGGAAGAATGTTCCCAATGTTGGGGAAGTCCAGAACCAGAGGTCACAGTCTAAGGATAAGGGGTAAGCCATTTAGGACCGAGATGCGGAGGAACTTCTTCACCCAGAGAGTGGTGAACCTGTGGAATTCTCTACCACAGAAAGTTGTTGAGGCCAATTCACTAAATATATTCAAAAAGGAGTTAGATGAGGTCCTTACTACTAGGGGGATCAAGGTGTATGGCGAGAAAGCAGGAATGGGGTACTGAAGTTGAATGTTCAGCCATGAACTCATTGAATGGTGGTGCAGGCTAGAAGGGCCGAATGGCCTACTCCTGCACCTATTTTCTATGTTTCTATGTTTCTATGATGTCGTGTCCTCCTTCGGGTAGATTACTCCAAGCTGCCGATACCTATCGGGAAACAGAACTAATAGCATTGGTTAGGTTCTGACAGTATGATAACAAAGTGTCACTCATTAAGTGAGCATCAGCTTTCCTTAAATCAATAGTTCCTGGCAGCGACATGGGTCTTCCAGTTATAATTTCAAATGGGTTTAGACCTGTAGTTCTGTTCGCGGGTTGCCCTAATGCTACATAGCACTATTGGTAGTGCCTGGGGCCATGGTGTACCTTCTTGCTGATATTTGGCAAACTGTTGTTTCAGAGTTCGATTCATTCGCTCTTCTTGTCCTGATGATTGTGGATGATAAGGACAGTGTAAATCCCACGTAATGTTCAGTAACCTACAGACTTCTTGGCAGACAGCACCTGTGAAGTGTGTTCCCTGATCTGAGTCAATGCTACTCGGGACTCCCCATCGGGGAATGTAATCCTTACACAAGACCTTTGCAGTGTGATTGGCTGTGGCTCTTTTAGTTGGGACAGCTTCTACCCATCTAGAGAATCTGTCGACCATGACAAGAATGTTAGTGTATCCTTGGCATGAAGGAAGAGATTTATAATATACCTGCAGATGCTGGAATGGTCCGACAGGGGCAGGGGGCCTCAGTTGGGGCATTACCGCGATGGATCCAGAATTATTTTTCTGGCAGACCACATAGCGGTCTGCTACCAGCTGGACATGTTTTTTAAATCCCCGACCCCACCAGCTTTTCTGGAACCGTGCCGTCATCTGTTGTGAGGCCAAGTGTCCCCACGAGTGGATCTGTTGGGCTAAAAAAGGCATAAGCGCTTGTGGCGTGACTGGCTTGTCGGTAACTCTTTGTCTCCAGACACCATCTTCACATAGCTTAATTCCTCCCTCAATCCATGTCCATTTTTCCTCTCGGGAGCACTCGCCTTGCATTGTTTGAAGGTCTCGTGTCAGAGTCCTGAGTGCTTTCAATCTGCACATCTGTGTTGGTTCTTCTGGAGGAACGCCCTGTGAGGCAGCATCTTTAGCTGCCTGGTCGACTCGGACATTTCCCTCTGCTTCTGTGGTATTTTCCTTGGTATGGGCCTTATACTTCAGGATGGACACTTCCTGAGGTAATTGTATGGCCTCCAGTAAGTCTCGGACTTCTTTTCCATTTCGGATAGGTGTACCAGCAGCAGTGAGGAATCCTCTTTTCCGCCATAACAGACCAAAGTCGTGAGCGACTCCAAAAGCATAACGCGAATCTGTGTAGACATTAGCTGTCTGTCCTTCTGCTATTCGACATGCTTCTGACAGGGCCCGTAACTCGGCCTGTTGTGCTGACGTTCCTGAGGGTAAACATCCTTTTGCCACTACTCATATAAGGTTGTAACTGCCCATCCTGCTTTTCTGGTACCATTGCCAACAAAGGAGGAACCATCTGCAAACAGGATGAGGTCTGGGTTGTGCAGAGGCTCCTCTGCTGCTAAGGCTGCTTCTTCTGTTTCTTTTAAAATCTCCACGCAGTCAAGCTCTTCACATTCTCCCCGCACTTGCTCCCTCGATTCTGACATCGGGAGCATAGTTGCCGGATTAATCGGGCTGGCCCGGACGATATGGAGATTAGGAGCTTCCAAAACTGCTGTCCAGCGGGTCCATCTTGCTGCCGTCACCTGAGACATTGTATTCATAGACAGCAAAGTGTATACGATGTGGGGACACTTGACAATCAGCTTTTGGTCGAGGACTAGACCCGTAGTGATCATTACCGCTCGATATGTAGCTTCCATGGCCCTTAGGCAACTTCCCCATCCGAGGGCTACCGCATCCAGTTTTGCCGAATAATAGCCAATAGGTCTTTGCCGATCCCCATGTTCTTGTGTCAGTATAGCTGTCATATCTCCTTCTTTCTCATGGACAAACAGGGTAAATGGCTTACCACTGTCGGGGATTCCCAGAGCCGGTGCCGAACACAAAGCCGTTTTCAAACTCAGGAAGGCCTCTTGCTGTTCCTTAGTGAGGGTGATGGCTTCTTTAGAGGCACGTTTCCCCTTTAAAATATCATTCAGTGGCTGAGCAAGCTGTGTGAAGGAGTCAATCCAATTTCTGTTAAAGTTACACAATCCCAAAAAAGACCTTAGTTCCTGAATAGTGGTGCGTTTTTTAGCAGCCCGAATGGCTGCAGTTCTATCCTGGATAAGTTCTCTCTTTCCTTGTGAAATCTTTTGTCCCAGGTATACAACCTCTTCTTGGGATATTTGTGCTTTGTTGATGCTGGCTTTAAGTCCTTTCAGCCAAAGGTGGTCCAGCAAAGCTCGTAAATCTTGTTCATGCTGTTCTTCCATGTTTGAAGCTTGCAGGATATCGTCTACATATTGGATGAATGTGGATGACAGGGGAGATAATTCTCGCAAATGGCTTTGTAAAGCCATGTGGAATACCGCAGGGCTGTTGTGGAAACCCTGCAGTAACCGGGTCCAAGTATACTGTTGTCCTTGGACAGTGAAAGCAAACCACTGTCGAACCTCCGGTGCCAGAGGCACCGACCAAAATCCGATGGCCATATCTATAACCGAGAAATATTTATGTTCCGGTTTGAGGGCATTAAAAATGGTGGAGGGATCTGCGACCAAAGGAGCTTTTTGATCAATACACTGGTTAGTTTTCCTATAATCGACAGTCAAACGCCAAGTCTCATTAGATTTCTGTACCAGCCACACGGGGCTATTGGAGGAGCTATGCGTTTTAATAAGCACCCCTTGTTTCTCCAATTGCTGAATAACCGGTAAGATTCCCGCGATGGCAGTTGGACTGATGGGATACTGTTTAGTGCATGGAGGCTTGGTCCCGGTAAATGACGCAGGTTCCATCTGGAGTAGGCCACAATCGTTCTTATCTTTAGCCCATATCGGGTGTTCCTTCAATTCTTCTTTCTTCAAAGTTCTAATTGACCATGTCACCCGACCATCCTCAAAATGTAATGATGAATCTACTTGGATTAGAATGTCCATTCCCAAAAGGGGTTGATCTACTGGGCCTATCCAGACCGGCATGGTTAGTTCATGTGGACCCAGCCCTATAAGTACCGGTGTTGTCCTTTTAATTTCCATTTTATGGCCCCCAACTCCATAGGCTGTATGTGCCCTGCCATCCAACGGCAAAAAGTCTCCATATTGTAGAGGTAAGCATGTTAATTCCGCCCCTGTGTATAAAAGACAGTCCACATCCTTATCGCACACCCTCACAGTTATATATAGCCCATCTCCCCTCTGTTGTATTCGTGCAAGGAGGTGGACCAGGGTGGGCTCTAATCGTTTTTTGCTATCCCAAGTAACTCCTTCTGTTGTTGTATTGTCAGTCGCTTAAATGCTTCTATGAGGTCGTTATCTTGTGAAAAGCCTGGTTTGTTGGCTGAATTGTATCCCTGGCTGCGTCCTCTTCCCCGGCCACGATCTTGCTGTTTTGCCCTGCACGTCTTGGCCCAGTAACCTTCTTTCCCACAATAATGACATTTTCCAGGTAATTTTCCTAATATCTGTTTATTGGAATCCTGGGATTTCCATTCCATAGCCTGTACAGCTTGGACTTTAGCTCCCATATCCCGATCTAATTGGTTACATCGATCCACCAATGCTGCAAAGGTAGTTCCTCTACCTTCCCATTCCGGTAACACTACCTTAAGCATTTTGGACAGTTCTGGCTTTAGACCTGCCACGAAAGCTGCTTTCAGGGGTCCAAACACTTGTTCATCCATTTCCTCATCCATATTATTCATACCCGAATGTTCTAGCCACGTGCATCTAAACCACTCGTCATACTCCAGGACCTCCTCTGTTCCTTTCTGTTGGCAGGCTGCAATTTTTCCCCAGTCTGTCTTAGCTGGACTGAAGGCTTGCAGCCAGTGTTTAATCGCCTCTCATCCTGCGTTTAATTCTTGCTCATCCTGCCCCAAAGCTTCTTCTACCTTGTCGTGCAATTTTCTTCCTTGTGTTTTTGGCACCATTATGGTCAAAATTTGCACTCCATCCCAGGGATGAAGTTGATATATATTTCTTAAGCGGTCCAATTGGTCCCACGTTTTCACTCCCCCTTTTTTTTGTATTGGGGAACTCCTTGGACCATTTATCAATTTTCTCTGGGTCTGCCAGATCATGAACTAAAGATTCTGCATACACCCTTTTCCTCGTTTTTTGGTTCCGCCCTCATCCGCAGTCTCTTCTGATTTGACTATAACTCGTCTTTTTTTAAATAGGGCAAAGCGCACCCCTAATTCTTCATCCTCCGACCCTGTATCGTCAGAGGATTCAGAATCCGTATCTGTTCCTTGGTCGTGTCTTCGGGTTTGCGCTTTTAATTTATCCAAACGTGGGTGCCCTGGGAATTGACCGATACATTTTTCTTTTCCTATTACTGTCTCTTAACCTAATGATTTTTTCCATTCTTTAATTTCACCTTTAAGATCTTTAACTTCCGCTTCCGACTTTTCAAGTTCAAGCTTTTTCTGTCGCAGCTGTGCACAAACAGCTTGCAATTGGTCCTTTGTACTGGTCAGTTCTCGATCATGTTGGGAACACATTATAATTTCATTCTGCTTTCGGATCTGTCCCATAACCACTAGGGACCATCTAGTTCGCTCTTTATTTTTCATACGGGTCGTTTTTCCCCAGACCCTTTTAATCTCGTCCAAGGACCATTGTCCTTTGGAGGTTCCGTACTTTTGTTCGATCTTAATACAGGTTTTAGATAAATTGAATTGTTGCTCTTTGTATTCTTTCAACTGTTGGAGGATTTCATCTATCAAAACTTCAGGTGGTGCCCGCCCGCCTTTAACAGTTGTAGGCAATTCTTTGCTCTTATCTCCTGTTGCCATAGTACTGATTTCTTTACTGGGGTCTCGAGTCGTAGGCTTTCCAGCCAATCAGTGGGTCAGTGATTAATTAACTAACACACCGCCGAAGTTAGATGTCTATGGGACCTCGAGCCAACTACCAACCAGAGGGTTCGCAAACTGGAGGCTTTCGGAATCGCGTAGAAGGAGAGGCGAATTTAGACTTTTGACCGAGGACTTTTATAAAGAGGAGTCCTTACCTCAGTATGTAGGTCCGATGTCCAAAATTCAGTTTCTTTCCTCAGCGATCATGTTCATGACGACAACATTGTTAGATCTCTTAATTTCCAATGAAATACGAACTCCGATTGTAGTTTTAATGCAACTTTATTGTGGCAGCAGCAACAAGCTCTTGGCTTTATGCCAGGCCTTTGTCCTTCTGAGACCACATGGCCAAAATGGCTGTTTTTATACCTGGTTCAATTTACAGAAAAGAACTCGCCTTCTTTGACCTTATTGGCTCAATTAATAGTCTGTTAACCTTTAATTGGCTCATTACCCAAGGTCCTAAAATGTCAAGTTGATTGATGACTTAATGCAATGTGGTCTATGTTTTCTCAAAACTGCAGCCAGGCTGCAGAGCTTGAATTCTCTATCAAATTCTCTACCACAGGAAGTTGTTGAGGCCAATTCACTAAATATATTCAAAAAGGAGTTAGATGTAGTCCTTACTACGAGGAGGATCAAGGGGTATGGCGAGAAAGCAGGAATGGGGTACTGAAGTTGCATGTTCAGCCATGAACTCATTGAATGGCGGTGCAGCCCTGAAGGGCCGAATGGCCTACTCCTGCACCTATTTTCTATGTTTCTATGTTTCTATGTTTCTATATTAGATATTGACCATTGTGGAAAAGAGAGAAAGCGTGAGCAGGAAGTGTAAAAAGAGGTCAAAGGCTCGGGTCCGAAGCGGCAGCCAAAATGAACACAGATAGACACAGAGGAAAAAACTACAAAAAAATTCAAACTACATTGTATGTAATACAATAAGGAGCATACAATAGTAAAATCAACATAATAAAGATTAACTTTAATTAAACAAATTAAGTAAATAATATATACCATAGTTATAAATTAAGTTAAAATTCGAAATTCAGCAATTGAATCAAATTAAATCAGTTATTAGCTGTCTTTAAGATTCATTCTCTAACCCAATTAATTCAATAACCAACAAATCAACCCACCCCCATCAACCCTTCAACGCTCCCTCTCCCCATTAACCAACAAACAAAACCTCACCCCACTTAACGGTGGAACTATGTTGGTGTTGTTCCTTCATGATACGATTGATGTTCAGGCAATAATAGATATGTTTAGAGGAAAACTTGTGTGGTGCATTAATACCGAAATGGACCAGTTGGGTCGAATGGCCTGCTTCTGTGTTGCACACTCTGTAACTATGTAACTCTATGTAGTTACATGAAACCGTAAAAAACCAATACCGGCTTAAGAAGGCGGCCAAGATGGCAACGGCCCAACCACCGAGTGTCTCCAATCCAGCAACATCAGGCGGCAGGGAATGTGGAAACAAGTGAAAACTGGTAAAAAGCCGGGGGCCGGGGAGCCGTGGGCTGGAGAGAGAACGGCAAAGGACAGGAGAGCAGCGCGCTGGAGCTGGAGCCAGAGGGCCCGGGGTACAGTGTCAGTACTCTATGGACAAATTCACAAGCTGCTCCAAGATTAATGAGCTTACCTACACTGCGACCTCTGAATACCAGGAAGTGAGGACCTGAGGGAGGGAGGGAGGGAGGGGGTCAGTAGGAACATGTACGTGTGTGCATGCTGGGCTCAGTCTTCTTGGATCCCCTTGCCATTGGACCAAGACCTTGCTCTGTCAAGTTCATGTGGTAGTTGACGTGCGACGGCCACTGCACGTTAAAAGAATTCACAAACAGGCATCTTCCACCCTTTAAAATGAAGTTCGGGACCTGGAACATCAGGTTTGCTAGTGCTGTTGGGGAGGGCTTAAACAAGCTTGGCAGGGGGATGGGAACGGGAGAACAGATTCAGAAGGGAGAGAAACAAAGCTGGAATTGGACAACAGACAAGTTGAAAGGAAATTTGGAAGACAGAGGAAACAGGGGTTGGAAAATAGACAACAAGGGAGTTTGGCACCACTAAATCGTATATACTTCAACGCAAGGAGTATACGGAATAAAGCAGATGAGCTGAGGACACAGTTAGACACTTGGGAGTATGATATTATAGCTATTAATGAGGCATAGCTGAAAGAATGACAGGTATGGCAGCTCAACATTCCTGGTTACAGGGTTTTCAGATGGGATAGAGAGGGCAGTAAATAAGGAGCGGGGCGGGCTGGGGGGGTCGCAAAGTTAATTAAAGAAACAATTATAGCTGTGAGAAGGGTTGATATATTAGATGGGTTATCTAACAAGGCTATATGGGTTGAATTGAAGAACAAAAAAGTGGCGATCACACTACTGGGAGTTTACTATAGACCCCCAAACAGTCAGAGGGAGATAGAAGAACAAATATGTGGGTAAATTGCTGCAAAGTGCTAAAACTATAGAGCTGTAATAGTGTGGGATTTCAACTACCCTAATATTAACTGTGGGAAAAAGCAGTGTGAATGGTACAGAGTGCGGAGTTCCTAAAATGCATTCAGGAGAACTTCTTTCGCCAGTATGTGTCAAGCCCAACAAGGGAGGGGGCGGTTCTGGATTTGGTTTTGAGAAATGAAGAGGGGCGGGTGGCAGGGGTATCAGTGGGAGAGCATGCCTGTGCTAGTGATCTTAATTCAGTAAGATTTAGGTAGTTATGGAAAAGGACAAAGGTGGACCAAGAAAAATAGTTCTCAATTGGGGTAAAGCCAATTTTGCTGAGCTGACATGGGATTTGGCCAAAGTGGACTGCAAACGGCTACTTGATGGTAAATTGGAGTCAGAGCAGTGGAAGGCATTCAAGGAGGAGATACTGAGGGTACAGAGCAAGCATGTTCCCTTCAAAAAAAGGATGGAACTGTTATGTATGGAGAAAGAGTCAGACTGAACACTGTGAGCTCAAAGTAAAGTGTGACATTAGTCTTTTATTGCAGATCTCCAGAGTGCCTCTCCAACCTGTGAGGCCTCCTTAAATAGCTGTGCTCCAAAGGGATTATGGGATCCCTTGGGACTCCAGGGGATGAGCCCTCTGGTGTCTGTACAGAGTAAATACAAGTTTACATATATAGCAACACTCCCCCATCAAAGTCAATAGTGTAACTATTTACAATGTGAGTCGATCTGGGGCCCTTCTTGCCCTGGTTGATCGTCTCGGTGTGAAAACTGGTATTGTTGAATCATTTGTTGGGCCCTCGCTGGGCTGCTGTGCAGCTGGCCTTGCTGGGCTGCCTGGTGTGTTGGGTCCTGCTGGGCTGCTGTAGATGATGGGTTCTGCTTCATGCTCAACCGTGGTGTTGGTTACCACTGTTGTGTATGTTGGGGGATCAAAAAAGGTAGGGTCCAAGGTGGGTTGCTCAGGGTAGTCCGTGAATCTGAATTTGATTTGGTCCAAGTGTTTCCGGTGAATGAGTCCATTTGAAAGTTTGACCCGAAACACCCTGCTCTCCTCTTTGGCCACGACAGTGCCGGGAAGCCACTTGGGACCTTGTCCATAATTCAATACAAATACAGGATCATTGATTTCAATCTCGCATGACACATTTGCACTATCATGGTATGTACTTTGTTGAAGTCGCCTGCTCTCTACCTGTTCATGTAGATCAGGGTGAACTAACGAGAGCCTTGTCTTAAGTGTTCTTTTCATGAGCAGTTCAGCAGGTGGGATCCCAGTGAGTGAGTGGGGTCTTGTGTGGTAGCTAAGCAGGACTCGGGATAGGCGAGTATGCAGTGAGCCTTCAGTTACCCTCTTCAAGCCTTGCTTGATGGTTTGCACTGCTCTCTCTGCCTGACTATTGGTTTAAACTGGGCCAGATGTGCCATGTTTGATCCCGTTACGGGTCATGAATTCTTTAAACTCAGCACTGGTAAAACATGGCTCGTTGTCGCTCACCAGGACATCGGGTAGGCCACGTGTGGCAAACATGGCTCGCAGGCTTTCAGTAGTGGCAGCGGATGCGCTAGCCGACATTATCTCACATTCAATCCACTTGGAGTACGCATCTACAACCACAAGGAACATTTTACCCAAGAAGGGCCTGCATAGTCAACGTGTACCCTAGACCACGGTTTGGAGGGCCAAGACCATAAACTTAGCGGCGCCTTCCTGGGTACATTGCTTAACTGCGAGCATGTATTACATCTATGAATGCAGGACTCTAAGTCCACATCGATACCGGGCCACCACACGTGGGATCTGGCTATTGCTTTCATCATTACGATGCCTGGGTGGGTGCTGTGGAGGTCATTGATGAAAATATCTCTGCCCTTCATGGGAACCACTACACGATTGCCCCAGAGAAGGCAGTCTGTCTGTATAGACATTTCATCTTTGCGCCGCTGGAACGGCTTTATCTCTTTCTGCACTTCCACTGGAACACTGGACCAGCTCCCGTGAAGCACACAGCTTTTGATTAGGGATAATAAGGGGTCCTGGCTCGTCCAGGTTTCGATCTGCCGGGCAGTGACGGGCGATTGCTCACTCTCAAATGCTTCCATAACCATGGCTAAATCTGCAGAATGCGCCATTTCCACCACTGTGGTGGGCAATGGCAGCCTACTGAGAGCATCGGCGCAGTTTTCTGTGCCTGGTCTGTGGCGGATGGCATAGTTGTATGCAGACAATGTGAGTGCCGATCTCTGGATGCAGGCTGATGCATTGGTATTTATCCCTTTACTCTCGGAAAACAGGGATATGAGTGGCTTATGGTCAGTTTCCAATTCGAATTTTAGCCCAAACAGGTATTGATGCATTTTCTTTACCCCATAGACACATGCTAATGCTTCTGCCTCAATCATGCTGTTGGCTCTCTCAGCCTTAGAAAGAATCCTGGATGCATAAGCAACCAGTTGCAGTTTCCCGAAATCATTAGCTTGTTGCAATACACATTCAACGCCATTTGAAAACGCATCACATGCTAGTACCAAACCCTTACATGGATCATACAACACAAGCAATTTGTTTGAGCATCGCAATTTTCTCACTTTTACAAAGGCATTTTCTTGGTTTTTGCCCCAACCCATTCATCCCCTTTCCGTAGTAATACATGCACTGGTTCTAACAGTGTGCTGAGACCCGGTAAGAAGTTACCAAAGTAGTTCAGGAGTCTCAGAAACTAACGCAGTTCCGTCAGGTTCTGTGGCCTCGGTGCGTACTCGATTGCCTTCGTCTTCGCGCTGGTGGGCCTGATGTTGTCCGCCGCAATCCTCCTTCCCAAGAACTCCACTTCAGACACCAGGAAAACGCACTTTCAGCGTTTTAACCTGAGCCCCACGCAATTGAATCGACTAAGAATCTCCTCCAGGTTCTGCAAATGCTCGACTGTGTTCTGACCTGTGACCAAGATGTCGTCCTGGAAGACCACGGTGTGCGGGAGCGACTTCAGTAAACTTTCCATGTTTCTCTGGAATATCGCCGCCGCTGATCGAATTCCAAATGGGCATCTGTTATAAATAAAAAGACCTTTGTGCGTGTTGATGCAGGTGAGGCCCTTCGATGATTCCTCAGTTCCTGCGTCATATAGGCTGAAGTCAGACCCAGCTTCGTGAACATCTTTCCTCCCGCCAGCGGTGCAAAGAGGTTGTTGGCCTGTGGTAGTGGGTACTGGTCCTGCAGGGAGAAATGATTGATTGTTACTTTGTAATCACCACAGATTCTGATGGTTCCATCTCCCTTGAGGGCAGGAACGATCAGGCTGGCCCACTCATTGAATTCGATCGGTGAAATGATGCCCTCTCGTTGCAGCCGGTCCAGCTTGATCTCTACCCTTTCTCTCATCATGTAAGGTACTGCTCTCGACTTGTGATGGATGGGTCGAGTCCCCGGAATTAGGTGGATCGGCACTTTTGCTCCTTGTAATTTCCCGATGCCTGGTTCGAACAGCGAAGAAAATTTGTTTAAGACCTGGGCACACGATAGCGCTCAGAAGCCGTCCCAGTTCCAGCATATCTTTCCCAGCCAGCTCCTGCCGAGTAGCATGGGACTATCGCCCGGTACCACCCAGAGTGGTAGCTTGTGCACCGCTCCATTGTAGGAAATCTTTACGGTAGTACTGCCGATTACGGGAATCAGTTCTTTCGTGTAAGTTCTTAGTTTTGTACGAATTGGAGTTAAGACTGACCTTGAGGCCTTGTTGCACCACAATCTTTCGAAAGTCTTTTTGCCCATGATGGACTGGCTCATGCCCATGTCCTGTTCCATTGACACCAGGAGTCCATTTAGTTCAACATTCAGCATTATAGGGTGACAATTTGTGGTGAATCTGTGCACCCCATGTAACTCTGCCTCCTCGGTCTGAGGCTCTGTTTCGTCGTGATCCTCCGTGGATCTGTCCTCCTCTGCAAGATGGTGGTTTGCAGGTTTAACAGGATTAGCAGCTCGCCTGCACATATGCTGGAGGTGTCCCATTGTTCCACAGCCCTTGCAAACATATCCTTTGAATCGGCATGAATGGAAATGATGATCACCCCCGCAGCGCCAACAAGGTGTTAATGGCTTTGCATTAATCACCTTTGATGGTGGACTCTGAGACATCTGCGGACGTGCAGCTGCAGGCATGTGTGACCTGCCCTGTACGCTGCGATTCGAAAACAACATCACTTTGTTCACAGTACTTGTAGCAGCACTTGTGTGCTGAGAGATTTGCTTAGTATTGTCACTGGTGCCTGTAAACTCCTTACACAATACCACAAATCCACACGAGGCACATTCTATGGACAAGGTCACTCTGTGACCTGCACCTTTATTCACAGGACCAATAAGTGACGACCCTGCGTGGGACCTCCCTTTATATACCTGGATGACCAGGTGAGGAGTGTCTCCCACAAGTTCACCCCCTGTGATCAATGTGTGCATTTCTCAAGTATATACAGTATTGCAGTGATGTTACATGAAGGTTACATACATGACAGTGGCAATGAACGCCTGGGCTATCGCTATGGCCTTACTCAAGGTTGGAGTCTCCACAGTCAAAGGTTGGTGAAGTATGGTTTCATGGCCAATGCCAAGAACATTGCCAATTGTTATGTATGGAGAAAAAGTCAGACCGAACACTGTGAGCTCAAAGTAAAGTGTGACCTTAGTCTTTTATTGCAGGTCGCCAGAGTGCCTCTCCAACCTGTGAGGCCTCTTTAAATACCTGTGCTCCCAAGGGATTATGGGATCCCTTGGGACTGCAGGGGATGAGCCCTCTAGTGGCTGTACAGAGTAAATACAAGTTTACATATATAACAGGGACTAACAAATCTAGAGCCACCTGGATGTCAGAAAGGGCTGGATAAAGATAAAAAGGGAAGCTTATGACAGATTCCCGAGAACTCAATGCTGCAGAGACTCTAGAGGAATATAAGAAGTGCAGGGGTGCAATTAAAAAATATATCAGGAAAGCAAAGAGAGAGCATGAAGGAATGTTTGCAAATAAAATCAGGGAAAACCCAAAGATGTTTTATAAATACATTAAGAGCAAGAGGATAACTAGAGAAAGAGTGGGGCCTAATAGAGACCACAAAGGAAATCTGTGTGTGGAGGCAGACGATATGGGTATGATTCTTAATGAATATTTTGTTTTTGTTTTCACAAAAGAGAGGGGCGATGCAGACTTTGCAATGAGGGAGGAGTGTGAAATATTAGATGAGTTAAACATAGTGAGAGAGGAAGTATTAAGGGAGTTAGCAGCTTTGAAAGTGGATATAGCCCCAGTCCCAGAAGAAATGTATCCCAGGCTGTTAAGAGAAACAAAAAAGGAAATAGCAGAGGCTCTGACCATCATTTTCCAGTCCTCTCTGGCTGCAGGTGTGGTGCCAGAGGACTGGAGGACTGCTAATACTGTACCTTTCATTAAAAAGGGAGAAAGGGTTAGACCGAGTAATTACAGGCCAGTCAGCCTAACCTCAGTGGTGGGAAAATTATTCAAAAAAATCCTGAGGGACATGAACTATCTTCATTTTGAAAGACATGGATTAATCAAGGACAGTCAGCATGGACTTGTTAAGGGAAGGTCCTGTCTGACTAACTTGACTGAATTCAAGGAGGGTCGACAAGGGTAGTGGATATGATGTAGTGTATATGGATTTTAGAAAACATTTGATAAGGTACCACATGGCAGACTGGTCACAAAAGTAAAAGCCCATGGGATCCAGGACAAAGTGGCAAGTTGGATCCAAAATTGGCTCAGAGGCAGGTAGCAAAGGGTAATGGTTGATGGGTATTTTTGTGACTGGAAGGCTGTATCCAGTGGGGTTCTGCAGGGCTCAGTGCTGGGTCACTTGCTTTTTGTGGTATATATCAATGACTTGGACTTGAATGCTGGGGGTATGATTAAGACACTTGCGGATGATACAAAAATTGGCTGTGCGGTAGATAATGAAGACGAAAGCTGCGGACTTCAGGAAGATATTAATGTACTGGTCAGGTGGGCAGAACAGTGGCAAATGGAATTCAGTCTGGATAAGTATGTGAGGAGGATGCTAAAAGGCTGCAGGGTGACTTGGACAGGTTAGGTGAGTGGGCAAATGCATGGCAGATGCAGTATAATATGGATAAGTGTAAGGTTATCCAATCTGGTGGCAAAAATAGGAAGGCAGATTACTATCTGAATGGTGACAGATTAGGAAAAGGAGAGGTGCAACGAGACCTGGGTGTCATGGTACATCAGTCATTGAAGGTTGGAATGCAGGTACAGCAGGCGGTTAAGAAAGCAAATGGAATGTTGGCCTTCATAGCTAGAGGATTTGAGTATAGGAGCAGGGAGGTCTTACTGCAGTTGTACAGGGCCTTGGTGATGCCTCACCTGAAATATTGTGTACAGTTTTGGTCTCCTAATCTGAGGAAGGACGTTCTTGTTATTGAGGGAGTGCAGCGAAGGTTCACCAGACTGATTCCCGGGATGGCGGGACTGACCTATCAAGAAAGACTGGATCAACTGGGCTTGTATTCACTGGAGTTCAGAAGAATGAGAGGGGATCTCATAGAAACGTTTAAAATTCTGATGGGTTTAGACAGGTTAGATGCAGGAAGAATGTTCCCAATGTTGGGGAAGTCCAGAACCAGGGGTCACAGTCTGAGGATAAGGGGTAAGCCATTTAAGACCGAGATGAGGAGGAACTTCTTCACCCAGAGAGTGGTGAACCTGTGGAATTCTCTACCACAGAAAGTTGTTGATGCCAATTCACTAAATATATTCAAAAAGAAGATAGATGTAGTCCTTACTACTAAGGGGATCAAGGGGTATGGTGAGAAAGCAGGAATGGGGTACTGAAGTTGCATGTTCAGCCATGAACTCATTGAATGGCGGTGCAGGCTAGAAGGGCCGAATGGCCTACTCCTGCACCTATTTTCTATGTTTCTATGTTTCTATGATCAAATTGCAAATGGGCATTTGTTATAAACAAAAAGACCCTTGTGCGTGTTGATGCAGGTGAGGGCCTTCGATGATTCCTCCAGTTCCTGCATCATGTAGATCCAGCTTTGTGAACATCTTTCCTCCTGCCAACATTGCAAAGATGTCGTTGGCTTTTGGTAGCGGGTATTGGTCCTGCAGGGAGAAATGATTGATAGTTACTTTGCAATTACCACAGATTCTGATGGTGCCGTCTCCCTTGAGGACTGGGACAATAGGACTGGCCCACTCGCTGAACTCAATCGGTGAAATGATGCCCACTCTTTGCAGCCGGTCTAGCTCAATCTCTACCCTTTCTCTCATCATGTGCGGTACTGCTCTCGCCTTGTGATGGATGGGTCGCGCCCCCGGAATTAGGCGGATCTTCACTTTTGCTCCTTGGAATTTCCCGATGCCTGGTTCGAACAGCAAGGAAATTTGTTTAAGACCTGGGCACACGAAGTGTCGTCAGCGAGCGATAGCGCTCAGTCGTTGTCCCAGTTCCAGCGTATCTTTCCAAGCCAACTCCTGCCGAGCAGCGTGGGACCACCGCCCGGTACCACCCAGACTGGTAGCTTGTGCACCACTCCATCGTAGGAGACATTTACGGTAGCACTGCCGATTATAGGAATCAATTCTTTCATGTAAGTTCTTAGTTTCGTGCGAACTGGAGTTAAGACTGGCCTTGAGGCCTTGATGCACCACAAACTTTCGAAAGTCTTTTTACCCATGATAGACTGGCTCGCGCCCATGTCCAGCTCCATTGACACCGGGAGTCCATTTAGTTCAACATTCAGCATTATCGAGGGACAATTCGTGGTGAATGTGTGCACCTCATGTACCTCTACCTCCTCTATCTGAGGCTGTTTCGTCGTGATCCTCCGTGGATCTGTACTCCTCTACAACATGGTGGTTTGCAGGTTTAACAGGCTTAGCAGCTCACCTGCACACTCGTTGGAGGTATCCCATTGTTCCACAGCCCTTGCAAACGTACTCTTTGAATCAGCATGAATGGAAACGATGATCACCCCCGCAGCGCCAACAAGGTGTTAATGGCCTTGCGTTCATCACCCTTGATGGTGGACTCTGAATCATCTGCAGACGTGCAGCTGCAGGTATGTGTGACCTGCCCTGTATGTTACGATTCGAAAACAACATCACTTTGTTCACAGTACTTGTAGCAGCACTTGTGTGCTGAGAGATTTGCTTCGTATTGTCACTGGTGGCAATGAACGCCTGGGCTATCGCTATGGCCTGACTCACTGTTGGGGTCTCTATCGTCAAGAGTTTGCGAAGTATGGTTTTGTGGCCAATGCCAAGTACGAAACGGTCTCTGAGCATGTGCTCCAAATGTTCTTCAAATTCGCAATGTTCTGCAAGGCGTCTTAGCTCGGCGACATAACTCGGCATTTCCTGGCCTTCAGACCTTTTGTAGGTGTAGAACTGGTACCTCGCCATCAGAACACTTTCCTTCAGGTTCAAATGTTCTCAGACCAGTGTGCACAAATCGTCGTACGATTTCTCCGTGGGTTTCGCTGGAGTGAGCAGATTCTTTATGAGGCCAATAGTTGGTGACCCACAGACGGTGAGGAGGATCGCCCTTTGTTTGGCAGCGCTTTCTTCCCCATCTAGCTCGTTGGTCACGAAGTATTGGTCGAGTCGCTCCACAAAAGTTTCCCAATCATCTCCCTCCAAAAATTTCTCCAGGATGCCCACTGTTCTCTGCATCTTTGGGTTCGCTATCTGTATCTTGTCACCAGTTGTTGTGTATGTCAGACTGAACACTGTGAGCTCAAAGTAAAGTGTGATCTTAGTCTTTTATTGCAGGTCTCCAGAGTGCCTCTCCAACCTGTGAAGCCTCCTTAAATACCTGTGCTCCCGAGGGATTATGGGATCCCTTGGGACTCCAGGGGATGAGTTCTCTGGTGGCTGTATGGAGTAAATACAAGTCCACATATATAACATGGATGAGGACGCTGATGTTGGTGCACCTGTCCTCCCAGGGGATTTGTAGGATCTTGCGGAGACATCGTTGGTGTTATTTCTCCAGCGACTTGAGGTATCTACTGTACATGGTCCATGTCTCTGAGCCATGCAGGAGGGCGGGTATTACTACAACCCTGTAGACCATGAGCTTGGTGGTAGTTTTGAGGGCGTGGTCTCCAAACACTCTTTTCCTCAGGTGCCCGAAGGCTGCACTAGCGCACAAGAGGCAGTGTTGGATCTCGTCGTCGATGCCTGCTCTTGTTGATAGGAGGCTCCCGAGATATGGGAAGTGGTCCACGCCCTGGATCTTGATGACTGGGGGGCTGTGCTGTGCAGCAAGGACAGGCTGGTGGAGGATCTTTGTCTTACGGATGTTTAGCGTAAGGCTCATGCTTTTGTACACCTCAGTAAATACGTCGATTATGTCCTGGAGTTCAGCCTCTGTAGTGCGCAGACGCAGGCGTCGTCTGTGTACTGTAGCTTGACGACAGAGTTTGGGGTGGTCTTGGACCTGGCCTGGAGGCGGCGTAGTTTAAACCGCTTCCCCCTGGTTCTGTAGTTTAGTTCCACTCCAGCAGGGAGCTTGTTGACTGCGAGGTGGAGCATGGCGGCGAGAAAGATTGAGAAGAGGGTTGGGGCGATGACGCAGCCCTGTTTGACCCCAATCTGGACATAGATTGGGTCTGTGATGGATCCGTTGGTAAGGTTCATGGCCTGCATGTCATCGTGGAGCAGGCGGAGAATGGTGACGAACTTTTGTGGGCATCCGAAACGGAGGAGGACGCTCCATAGACCCTTGTGATTGACTGTGTCAAAGGCCTTTGTAAGGTCGAAGAAGGCCATGTATAAGGGCTGGCGCTGTTCCCTGCAATTTTCCTTTAGCTGTTGCACTGCAAAAATCATGTCCATTGTGTCCCATAGGGGACAAAATCCACACAAAGGACCAGCAAATTATTATGGCAATGAATGCTAAATTTCCGGGCAGCATCCATGATGCTCACATACTGCGTGAGAGCACTGTATCTGACTTGTTTAACAATCAGCCACAAGGTCAATGCTGGATACTCGGTGACAAAGGATATGGCCTCGCCACCTGGCTGATATTGACCCTGCATGACACCCACACCGAAGCCAAGAAGCGATACAATGAGAACCACAGAGCCACTCGCAATATCATGGAGAAAACTATTGGAGTGCTTATGCAGCGCTTTAGATGCCTGGACCACTCAGGAGGCAAGCTCCAATACCACCCTGAGCAGGTAGCTCAATTCGTGATGGTGTGCTCCATGCTGCATAACTTGGCTATCAGGAGGGGACAAGAATTGCCAGAAGGGTCTGACAGTCCACCTCACCACAAAGAGGAAGAGGAGGACAAGGAGGCAGATGCTGACATCGGGCCAGACAATTAGGCTGAAGCTGAAGTCATGCCCCCTTGTAGACCGCATGAAAGGGCCCGTGGTGGCATTGTAGCTACAAGACTCTTACATCAGGAGCTCATCAATGAGTGCTTTGCCTGAAAGAACATTGGTGGTATTTACACGGCTGACACACTGCTGGGTGTGCAGGTCATACATCAATGGTGGGCATCACCTTGGCGACAGTTAAGTTTAAATTGATTGAAGTTAAGTGTGATTATATCCTTTGATGTTAAGGAATCACCAGTGTGTAATGGTGCAGCTATCTGAGCCAAGGCGCAACAAAGTTTTATTAAATAAAAAACATTTAAACCGAACATTTGTCTGAAATCATATGTATTTCTGTAAAAACCAACCTTCCCCTCCCCTCCCACCGCTTCTCATCCCCACCTCTACCCCTTTCCCTTCCTCACCTGACTCCAAGCCGCCTGGCCGAGGAGTTCCTCAGGCACTACTTTATTGGGGGGGTGGGAGAATGACGGCCGAACCACTGCTTGGACGGATACGGGAGAGAACGGTCCCGAGGTGGGAACGTGTTCCGAGCCAGAAGCAAGATGTTGCTCCTGGCTCTCATGTGTGGTTGGCAATAGAGGTGCGGCATCTTGGGTTCCAGTGCCGCACTCCTGGACAACTGGGAGCCCTCTGCCACCAGTGTTTCTGGCTACCAGCTCCAGGGCCTCCACCATCCCTTCCATGTTATATATTATTTGTTGGACAAAAACTCTGTGCCAACTATGTTCAGGGTCCTTAGTAGGCTTTTTGCTGCTGGAGAATTTCCCTCATGCCTCCCATAACAGCCAAACAAGCACACACCACACACACACTTTCAGTTCTTCTCTGCTCCCTCTCTCTCTGTCTCCTCTTCTGCACATGTAATGATGACCCTGACCTCCTGAATCGTGGGAAACGAGCGTTGCCGTGCCATTGTAAGGACGGCGACACTTTACGGCAGAAGGTCAGAGAGATTTAACGCTAACGCCCATTTCAGATCGCTCGTGGTAATGCCCAATTTTTAGAATGGAGACGAGGGGCTTTGAGAATGGGTGACAAGTCGGCGAACTGAAAACACATTTTTACCACCCACGCCGTAAGTACCGCCCATTTTTGGGCGATCTGCACAAAAGTGTAAAATCTAGCCCTATGAAACGAAGGTTATCTCATTATTTTTATACGGATCTCAGTGTTGGAAATTGAGAAAAGTTGACGAGCAAAAGATACTATCAGCGGAGATGAGTTGATTGAGAGGAATACTGGGAGTATGCAGGATGCAAAGAATCAAGAATGATTTGACTCGAACAAGACACAACAGAAGTTCCAAGAAAGACCACTGCGATGAGATGGTTGGGGCACATTTCAAGAAAGGAAATAGCTACAATACCTTTCATGGCCCTGCACACGGTGATACGTGGAACAAGAGCCGAGGAAGACTAAGGAAGAGTGGTTTACCACATAAAGAGACACAGATCACATTGAATTTACAGCACAGAAACAGGCCATTTGAACCCACTGGTCTATGATCCAACTGAGCTTCCTCCCATCCGTCTTTATCGAACCCGATCTGCATTTCCTTCAATTCCTTTCTCCCTCATGTAATTATTTGGCTTCCCCTTAACGTCATCTATGCTATTGGCCAACTACTCCATGAGTAGCAATTTCCACAGTCTACCCACTCTCTGGGTAAAGCGGTTTCTCCAGAATTCCCTCTTGGATTTATTAGTGACTATCTTATATTTATGATCCCTAGTTTTGGTCTCCACCACCACGGCCACCAACAAGTGGAAACATCTCTTATTCGACCTTTTAAACCCCTTCATAATTTTAAAGACCTTTATTAGGTCTAGGGAAAAGATGAATGCAGCACCCAGGCTAGTTTAGAACCCACAACAATGGAGTGAATGGAGTGGGGCCCATTGTAACTAGTGAGCCGTTGGATGGGAATTTATTAGTAGAAGTATTCTCTAATTCTGGTCACGTACCACATTGCACCACAGTGACTTTCCTTTCTGTATTTGCATCAGCCCACGTACATGTGAGGTTATCTACTTTGGCAGAAATAATAGAAAAGCAAATTATAATTTAAATGGAGAAAAATTGCAAAGTGCTGCAGTACAGAGAGACCCGAGGCTCCTTGTGCATGAAACACAAAAAGTTAGTATGCAGGTACAACAAGTAATCAGGAAGGAAAATGGAATGTTGGCCTTTATTGCAAGGGGGATAGAGTATAAAAGCAAAGAAGTCCTGCTGCAACTGTACAGGTTATTGGTGAGGCCACACCTGGAGTACTGCGTACAGTTTTGGTCTCCGTATTTAAGGAAGGATATACTTGCATTGTAGGCTGTTCAAAGAAGGTTCACTGGGTTGATTCCGGAGATGAGGGGGTTGACTTATGAGGATAGGTTAAGTAGGTTGGGCCTATACACATTGGAGTTCAGAAGAATGAGAGGTGATCTTATTGAAACATATAAGATAATGAGGGGGCTCGACAAGGTGGATGCAGAGAGGATATTTCCACTCATAGGGGAAACTAAAACTAGGGGACATAGTCTTAGAATAAGGGGCCGCCCATTTAAAAATGAGATGAGGCGAAATTTCTTCTCTCAGAGGGTTGTAAATCTATGGAATTCTCTGTCCCAGAGAGCTGTAGAGGCTGGGTCATTGAATATATCTAAGGCGGAAATAGACAGATTTTTGAGTAATAAGGGTTATGGGGAGTGGGCGGGGAAGTGGAGCTGAGTTCATGATCAGATCAGCCATGATCTTATTGAATGGCAGAGCAGGCTCGAGGGGTAAATGGCCTATTCCTGTTCCTATTTCTTATGTTTTTATGTTCTTATGATACCGGCATCTAAATTGAAAACACATTTCTTTCCATTTCGAATGCTACTGCTTACTCCGAAAACTGCAATATGAGGAGGCAGGATAAGCACTTCAAACTTTGCTGCTGCAGCCATTTAAGTATCTGCAGTGCCTTCTGGTGTGCAAGCTCCCAGCAGTAGCCCACTCTATAGACAGGAGCACACACGGTCGTGACAGATGAGCATTGAAGTCCAAAGTTTCAATACGGACAGCTATGCAGAATCAGTCAAGTGGATGGCCATCGTGCTTTTGCCTAGGAGTGCCGCATATTGGCAAGTGCACCCATAGATGCCAATTTTGGAGCTACCCAGAGTTTGGATTGTCACCCTTCACATTACGACAGTGACTTCGCTTCAAAAGTACTTCATTGGCCGTGAAGCGCATTGGGGCATCCTGAGGTTGTGAAAGGCGCTATATAAATACAAGTTCTTTCTTTATTCTCATCAAGAATGATAGCATTGATACAAGTGACTGCAGTATCGGGTAGGATATATGGGGCTAGACTTTCCCTAAAGACCCTCAACGACCAATTGCCCGCTGAGAAGCCCGCTAACGTTCGGCGAGAAAAGCTGATGAGAATTTCCATTTTAAAGTTTAAAGTAAGTAGAACTGATCGCCCGGCACACTCATTGTCAGCGTTTTTCTCAGTGGGTGAGTGGAAAGTTAGTAACATTGACGGTCCTTACCAGAATGGATGATAAGTAGTAAAATTTAGTCCGAGGCTGTGATTAGGCCTAGGGAGGGGGGGAAAACTTTTTTTTTTTAAATTTCATTTTAAAAAAAACGTACAACGCATTCCCAAGACAGTTTTAAACCTAATCGCCATGTTAACATTTTTTTTAAATTATCAAAGAACCTTTAACTTACCTTTGTTTGCAGGGTCCCCCTTACCATCCTGTAAAAGTAGCTTTTACAGGGCAGTTCTCTCGGCGATCTGGACGTCAGCGGTTGAGGCCAAACTTACATCCTGGCGGTTGTTCTCGGCATTGCACGTGGGTGGTTTGGTCCCGGTGGGCGTCTTCAGATGTGGGCGATAACGTTGAAAAGCTTACGTGGAAACTCTCGCCGGGCGGAAAACCAGCTGTACGCCGAGAAAATCGCCGACAATGAAGCCAAAAGTCGAGCTCATGGACACTAAACTGAACAAAGAACACGTTTCTCACAGTAGGTTTATGCAATAGAATCGCCACTTCCCATTGCTCATAGTCAGAATGAAAACGCAATGGGCCTGAATTCCTGCTCCCCACGGGCGTGAACAAGGTGTACACGCGCTCGTGGGGTCCCCGCACGTTCCGGGTTTAGGTATGTGACGCGCATGCTCCTAAACCCAGAACTTGTGATCTGCCAAGAATTCTCTTGGTAACTCCACCACATCCAACACTAAAGGGCCTCCATGGGTGGAGAGTTGGGCTATTTGCCCCAACCCCTGCCACTGAATTTCCTTCAAATTCTTACAAGTGATAAAGGCAGGCATAAGGCTGCTTTAACAAGGCCTGCTTTTATCAGCGTAAGATATTTAAAGTACAGAAAAATACATTTTTTTTAATGATTTAAACATTTTAAATCTTGTTAAATAAGGTAACATAGAAACATAGAAAATTGGTGCAGCCCCTTCGAGCCTGCACCACCATTCAATAAGATCATGGCTGATCATTCACCTCAGTACCCCTTTCCTGCTTTCTCTCCATACCCCTTGATCCCTTTAGCCGTAAGGGCCATATCTAACTCCCTCTTGAATATATCCAATGACCTGCATCAACAACTCTCTGCGGCAGGGAATTCCACAGGTTAACAACTCTCTGAGTGAAGAAGTTTCTCCTCATCTCAGTCCTAAATGGCTTACCCCTTATCCTTAGACTATGTCCCCTGCTCCTGGACTTCCCCAACATCGGGAACATTATTCCCGCATCTAACCTGTCCAGTCCCGTCAAAATTTTATTTGTTTCTATGAGATCTCCTCTCATCCTTCTAAACTCCAGTGAATAAAGGCCCAGTCGATCCAGTCTCTCCTCATATGTCAGTTATGCCTTCCCGGGAATCAGTCTGGTGAACCTTCGCTGCACTCCCTCAATAGCAAGAACGTCCTTCCTCAGATTAGGAGACCAAAACTGAACACAATATTCCAGGTGAGGACTCACTAAGGCCCTGTACAACTGCAGTAAGACCTCCCTGCTCCTATACTCAAATCCCCGAGCTATGAAGGCCAACATACCATTTGCCTTCTTCACCACTTGCTGTACCTGCATGCCAACTTTCAATGAATGATGTACCATGGCACCCAGGTCTCGTTGCACCTCTCCTTTTCCTAATCTTCCGCCATTCAGATAATATTCTGCCTTCCAGTTTTTGACACCAAAGTGGATAACCTCACATTTATCCAGATTATACTGCATCTGCCACTCATTTGCCCACTCACCTAACCTGTCCAAGTCACCCTGCAGCCTTTTAGCGTCCTCCTCACAGCACACCCCATCACCCAGCTTAGTGTCATCTGCAAACTTGAAGATATTACACTCAATTCCCTCATCCAAATCATTAATGTATATTGTAAATAGCTGGGGTCCCAGCACTGAGCCCTGCGGCACCCCACTAGTCACTGCCTGCCATTCTGAAAAGGACCCGTTTATCCCGACTCTCTGCTTCCTGTCTGCCAAATAGTTCTCTATCCATGTCAGTACATTACCCCCAATACCATGTGCTTTAATTTTGCACACCAATCTTTTGTGTGGGACCTTGTCAAAAGCCTTTTGAAAGTCCAAATACACCACATCCACTGGTTCTCCCTTATCCACTCTACCAGTTACATCCTCAAAAAATTCTAGAAGATTTTCAAGCATGATTTCCCTTTCATAAATCCATGCTGACTTGGATCGATTCCATCACTGCTTTCCAAATGTGCTGCTATTTCATCTTTAATAATTGATTCCAACATTGTCCCCACTACTGATGTCAGGCTAACCGGTCTATAATTACCCATTTTCTCTCTCCCTCCTTTCTTAAAAAGTGGTGTTACATTAGCTGCCCTCCAGTCCATAGGAACTGATCCAGAGTCAATAAACTGTTGGAAAATGATCACCAATGCATCCACTATTTCTAGGGCTACTTCCTTAAGTACTCTGGGATGCAGACTATCAGGCCCCAGGGATTTATCAGCCTTCAATCCCATCAATTTCCCTAACACAATTTCCCACCTAATAAGGATTTCCTTCAGTTCCTCCTTCCCACTAGATCCTCGGTCCCCAGTATATGCGGAATGTTATTCGTGTCTTCCTTCGTGAAGACAGAACCAAAGTATTTGTTAAACTTGTCCGCCATTTCTTTGTTTCCCATTATAAATTCACCTGAATCTGACTGCAAGGGACCTACATTTGTCTTCACTAATCTTTTTCTCTTCACATATCTATAGAAGCTTTTGCAGTCAGTTTTTATGTTCCCAGCAAGCTTTCTCTCATACTCTATTTTCCCCCTCCTAATTAAAACCTTTGTCGTCCTCTGCTGTATTACAAAATTCTCCCGGTCCTCAGGTTTGCTACTTTTTCTGGCCAATTTATATGCCTCTTCCTTGGATTTAACACTATCCTTAATTTCCCTTGTTAGCCACGGTTGAGCCACCTTCCCCGTTTTATTTTTACTCCAGACAGGGATGTACAATTGTTGAAGATCATCCATGTGATCTTTAAATGTTTGCCATTGCCTATCCACCATCAACTCTTTAAGGATCACCTCGCCAGTCTATTCTAGCCAATTCACATCTCATACCAACGAAGTTACCCTTCCTTAAGTTCAGGACCCTAGTCTCTGAATTAACTGTGTCACTCTCCATTTTAATAAAGAATTCTGCCATATTATGGTCACTCTTCCCCAAGGGGCCTCTCACAACAAGATTGTTAATTAGTCCTTTCTCATTACACATCACCCAGTCTAGGATGGTCCTGGTCTTGGAAACTTGGTCTTGGAAACGAAGACATATTGGTCTTGGAAGCCATCCTTAATACACTCCTGGAAATCCTCCTCCAAAGCATTGCTACCAGTTTGGTTAGCCCAATCAATATGTAGGTTAAAGTCGCCCATGATAACTGCTGTACCTTTATTGCACGCAGCCCTAATTTCTTGTTTGATGCTGTCCCCAACCTCACTACTACTGTTTGGTGGCCTGTACACAACTCCCACTAGCGTTTTCTGCCTTTTGGTATTCCGTAGCTCCACCCATACCGATTCCACATCATCCAAGCTAATGTCCTTCCTTACAATTGCATTGATTTCATCATCATTAATTTCCTCTTTATCAAGCAACGCCAACCCACCTCCTTTTCCTTTCTGTCTGTCCTTCTTAAATGTTGAATACCCGTGTATGTTGAGTTCCAGCCTTGGTCACCCTGGAGCCATGTCTCCATGATGCCATTTACATCATATCTGTTAACTGCTATCTGTGCAGTTAATTCGTCCACCTTATTTTGAATACTCCTCGCATTGAGGCACAGAGCCTCCAGGCTTGTCTTATTAACACCCTTTGCCCCTTTAGAATTTTGCTATAATGAGGCCCTTTTTGATTTTTGCCTTCGGTTTCTCTGCCCTCCACTTTTACTTTTCTTCTTTCTATCTTTCGCTTCTGCCCCCATTCTACTTCCCTCTGTCTCCCTGTATAGGTTCCCATCCCCCTGCCATATTAGTTTAACCCCTCCCCAACAGCACGAGCAAACACTCCCCCTTGGACATTGGTTCCAGTCCTGCCCAGGTGCAGACCGTCTGGTTTGTACTGGTCCCACCTCCCACAGAACCGGTTCCAATGTCCCAGGAATTTGAATCCCTCCCCTCTGCACCACTCCTCAAGCCACATATTCATCTGAGCTATCCTGCGATTCCTACTTTGATTAGTATGTGGCACTGGTAGCAATCCTGAGATTACTACTTTTGAGGTCCGACTTTTTAATTTAGCTCCTAGCTCCCTAAATTCGTCTTGTAGGACCTCATCCCATTTTTTACGAGTATCGTTGGTACCAATATGCACCACGAGTTTATTTTTAGACCCTTTAAAATATGTAAATTAATTTTCAAAAAATTAAAGTTTTGTTTTAAATAATTAACTGAATTCCATTTTAATTAATTTTGAAATATGTGATTTTGTTTTAGTTATTTTCAGTGTTTGTGTGTATTTGGGGGTATTCCCATTCATGCTTATAATGGTTTGGGATATACGGAACTCACATAAGTTTGAATGGGGATCCACCTATTCTGATAGGTTGGGCTGGCCCATGTGTTCCCAGTGATACATGCGGAACCTATATGTTCCTGGGATACCTGTGCCTCTACGATGGCCTTCGCCCATAGGCCCAGGACCGCAAGTCTCCGATCCTCCAGGAACAACAGGCACTTTGGTAGAAATGTTTGCGGTTGGAGATATCTGCCCGGGGAAGCCTCCAACCGCAAATTCTGGGCCATTACGTCCGAATGCATGAAACTAGAGTGGTTATGTCATTGAGGTTTAGGAATGCTATTACCACAGAGGTCAGCTCTTTAAGATATTAGAATGAACCTTTTGTTCCTCAGCTCTCAGTAAGGCATACAGAGTAAGCATTGTACATGCAGCCAAGCTTAAGCCAGTACAAGTGATCCGACAGTTAAATGCGGGGAAAACAGTGAGACTGAACAAAGTTACTTTCATACAAAGTAAACTCAGAAATCTGTTGGAGTATTTACATCAGATTACATCAGTTTTAGCGACTTGTATAACTCTTACTCTGGTGTACCTGTAGTTCTCTGTATAGACATTTCTAGCCAGTTAAACACCACCACCACCGGCGCACCATGGCTGTATTGTGTACCACCTACAGGATGCACAGCAGCAACTCGCCAAAGTTTCTTCAACAGTATCTCCCAAACCCGTGATCATCACATCCGAGAAGATCAAGGGCAGTAAGGCACAAGGTAACACCATCACCTGCAAGTTCCCCTCCAAGCCACACACCATCCTGCCTTGGACATTCCTTCATCATCACGAGATCAAAATCCTGGAACTCCCCAGCTAACAGCACTGTGGGAGCATCTTCACCAAACAGTTCAATAAGGCCAATGATCACCTTCTCAAGGAAACCAAGGGATGGGCAATAGGGATGGAAGTGTAGAGAGGTTGTTTCCCCTGGCTGGAGAGTCTGGAACTAGGGGGCATCATCATCATAGGCAGTCCCTCGAAGCGAGGATGACTTGCTTTCTCGCCAAAAAGGATGAGTTCACAGGTGTTTCAATGATGGGCCGAATATTCCAGGTTCTGAACCACATCCTGAAGGGTGAAAGATGCCTGTGCGTGGATTTTTTTAACGTTGCACACCAGCCACCACACGGGCTGGATAGTCTCAGGATAAGGGGATGAGGAGGAATTTTTTCACTCAGAGCATTGTGAATCTTTTGGAATTCTCTATCCCAAAGGGCTGGGGTGCTAAGTCGTTGAGTATATTCAAGGCTGAGACAGATACATTTTTGGACTCTCGGGGAACCAAGGGATAAGTGGATCAGGCGGGAATGTGGAGTTGAGATCAAAGATCAGCCATGATCTTACTGAATGACTGAGCAGAGTCAAAGGTTTGTATGGTCTACTCCTGCTCCTATTTCGTACATTCTTATTTTTCTCAATAAATGCTGTCCTTGCTAACGACGCCCACATCCTGAGAATGATTATTTTTAAACAACACAAATATATGCTGCTGTAATAGATGTGCACAAGTAAGCCACAGAAACCTGAGCCAACATTCCTCCCTTCACTAATTTTAGTGAAGAAAATAGGGGAGCAAAATTGCCCAGTGCCCCGGCCTTCCAGGGCCGGAGTTTTTAGCGCACGTGGCACGGAAGTTACACCCCCGACGAGGAATCGTCCTTACCCCCCCTGAAAGGAAGTAGAGTGCTAAATCTCACGCACTGCTTCCTTTAGGGGCGGGTCATAAGAACATAAGAATTAGGAACAGGAGTAGGCCATGTAGCCACCTCGAGCCTGCTCCGCCATTGAATAAGATCATGGCTGGTCTGGCCATGGACTCAGCTCCACTTACCCGCCCTCTCCCCATAACCCTTAATTCCCTTATTGGTTAAAAATCTATCTATCTTTGACTTGAAAACATTCAATGAGCTAGCCTCAACTGCTTCCTTGGGCAGAGAATTCCACAGATTCACAACCCTTTGGGAGAAGAAATTCCTTCTCAACTCGGTTTTAAATTGGCTCCTCCGTATTTTGAGGCTGTGCCCCCTAGTTCTAGTCTCCCTTACCTGTGGAAACAACCTCTCTGCCTCTATCTTGTCTATCCCTTTCATGATTTTAAATGTTTCTATAAGATCACCCCTCATCCTTCTGAACTCCAACGAGTAAAGACCCAGTCTACTCAATCTATCAAAATAAGGTAACCCCCTCATTTCTGGAATCAGCCTAGTGAATCGTCTCTGTACCCCTTCCAAAGCTAGTATATCCTTCCTTAAGTAAGGTGACCAAAACTGCACGCAGTACTCCAGGTGCAGCCTTACCAATACCTTATACAGTTGCAGCAAGACCTCCCTGCTTTTGTACTCCATCCCTCTCGCAATGAAGGCCAACATTCCATTTGCCTTCCTGATTACCTGCTGCACCTGCAAACTAACCTTTTGGGATTCATGCACAAGGACCCCCAGGTCCCTCTGCACCACAGCATGTTGTAATTTCTCCCCATTCAAATAATATTCCCTTTTACTGTTTTTTTTTCCCAAGGTGGATGACCTCACACTTTCCGACATTGTATTCCATCTGCCAAACCTTAGCCCATTCGCTTAACCTATCCAAATCTCCTTGCAGAGTCCTCTATACAACCCGCTTTCCCACTAATCTTAGTGTCATCTGCAAATTTTGTTGCACTACACTCTGTCCCCTCTTCTAGGTCATCTATGTATATTGTAAACAGTTGTGGTCCCAGCACTGATCCCTGTGGCACACCACTAACCACTGATTTCCAACCGGAAAAGGACCCATTTATCCCGACTCTCTGCTTTCTGTTAGCCAGCCAATTCTCGATCCATGCTATTACATTTCCTCTGACTCCGCGTACCTTTATCTTCTGCAGTAACCTTTTGTGTGGCACCTTATTGAATGCCTTTTGGAAATCTAAATACACCACATCCATCGGTACACCCCTATCCACCATGCTCGTTATATCCTCAAAGAATTCCAGTAAATTAGTTAAACATGATTTCCCTTTCATGAATTCATGCTGCGTCTGCTTGATTGCACTATCCCTATCTAGATGTCCCGCTATTTCTTCCTTAATGATAGTTTCAAGCATTTTCCCCACTACAGATGTTAAACTAACCGGCCTATAGTGCCTGCCTTTTGCCTGCCCCCTTTTTTAAACAGAGGCGTTACATTAGCTGCTTTCCAATCCGCTGGTACCTCCCCAGAGTCCAGAGAATTTTGGTAGATTGTAACGAATGCATCTGCTATAACTTCCGCCATCTCTTTTAATACCCTGGGATGCATTTCATCAGGACCAGGGGACTTGTCTACCTTCAGTCCCATTAGCCTGTCCAGCACTACCCCCCCTCGTGATAGTGATTGTCTCAAGGTCCTCCCTTCCCACATTCCTGTGGCCTGCAAATTTTGGCATGGTTTTTGTGTCTTCCACTGTGAAGACCGAAGCAAAATAATTGTTCAAGGTCTCAGCCATTTCCACATTTCCCATTATTAAATCCCCCTTCTCATCTTCTAAGGGACCAACATTTACTTTAGTCACTCTTTTCCGTTTTATATTTCTGTAAAAGCTTTTACTATCTGTTTTTATGTTTTGCGCAAGTTTACCTTCGTAATCTATCTTCCCTTTCTTTATTGCTTTTTTAGTCATTCTTTGCTGTTGCTTAAAATTTTCCCAATCCTCTAGTTTCCCACTAACCTTGGCCACCTTATATGCATTGGTCTTTGATTTGATACTTTCCTTTATTTCCTTGGTTATCCACGGCTGGTTATCCCTTCTCTTGCCGCCCTACTTTTTCACTGGAATATATTTTTGTTGAGCACTTAAAAGTCCTCCACTGTTCCTCAATTGTGCCACCGTTTAGTCCTTGTTTCCAGTCTACTTTAGCCAACTCTGCCCTCATCCCACTGTAGTCCTCTTTGTTTAAGCATAGTACGCTCATTTCTGACACAACTTCCTCATTCTCAATCTGTATTACAAATTCAACCATATTGTGATCACTCATTCCGAGAGGATCTTTTACTAGGAGATCGTTTATTTTTCCTGTCTCATTACACAGGGCCAGATCTAAGATGGCTTGCTCCCTTGTAGGTTCTGTTACATACTGTTCTAAGAAACAATCCTGCATGCATTCTATGAATTCCTCCTCCAGGCTACCCCGTGCGATTTGATTTGACCAATCGATATGTAGGTTAAAATCCCCCATGACTACTGCCGTTCCTTTTTCACATGCCTCCATTATTCCCTTGATTATTGCCCGCCCCACCGTGAAGTTATTATTTGGGGGCCTATAAACTACGCCGACCAGTGACTTTTTCCCCTTACTATCTCTAATCTCCACCCACAATGATTCAACATTTTGTTCATTACAGCCAATATCATCCCTCACAACTGCCCTGATATCATCTTTTATTAACAGAGCTACCCCACCTCCTTTCCCTTCTTGCCTATCTTTCTGAATCGTCAGATACCCTTGTATGTTTAATTCCCAGTCTTGGCCACCCTGCAACCACGTTTCTGTAATGGCCACCAAATCATACCCATTTGTAATGATTTGTGCCGTCAACTCATTTACTTTATTTCGAATGCTGCGTGCATTTAGGTAGAGTGTTTTCATCCTAGTTTTGAAACCATGATTTTTAGTTTTTACCCCTCCTACAGCCCTTTTATATTCAGTGGCCCTTTTTGTTTCTTGCCTTTGGTTTCTCTGCTCTCCACTTTTACTCATCTCTTTTCTTTATTTTGTTTTTGTCTCCTTTTTGTTTCCCTCTGTCTCCCTGTATTGGTTCCCATCCCCCTGCCATATTAGTTTAACTCCTCCCCAACAGCACTAGCAAACCCTAGGATATTGGTTCCAGTCCTGCCCAAGTGCAGACCGTCCAGTTTGTACTGGTCCCACCTCCCCCAGAACCTGTTCCAATGCCCCACGAATTTGAATCCCTCCCTGCTGCACCACTGCTCAAGCCACGTATTCATCTGTGCTATCCTGCGATTCCTACTCTGACTAGCACATGGCACTGGTAGCAATCCCGAGATTACTACTTTTGAGGTTCTACTTTTTAATTTAGCTCCTAACTCCTTAAATTCGTCTCGTAGGACCTCATCCCTTTTTTTACCTATGTCGTTGGTACCAATGTGCACCACGACAACTGGCTGTTCTCCCTCCCTTTTTAGAATGTCCTGCACTCGCTCGGAGACATCCTTGACCCTTGCACCAGGGAGGCAACATACCATCCTGGAGTCTCGGTTGCGGCCGCAGAAATGCCTATCTATTCCCCTTATGATTGAATCCCCTATCACTATCGCTCTCCCACTCTTTTTCATGCCCTCCTGTACATCAGAGCCAGCCAGTCCCTGGGCAGTACTGGGGTGCAATGGTCAGCGCTACGCGGATGCTGCACATAGCACAAACGCGCTTTGACGCCCCTCCCCTTCGATTAAAGGGGAGGGACACTGCGCACTCTGCAGGGCCTTGGATGGCTTCTGCAGGGCCTTGGATGGCAACCACTGGGCCACCAAGGTAGCGTGCGTGACGTCATTGCCGCTTGCGCAGTGCCTCCGCAATGTCCCAGGCAATTTCCCGGGAGGCTGTAGCACCTCCCTCCCTCAGGTGAAAACTGCCTTGCCCCCCGGAGGCGCTAACAAGATAATTTGGCCCCCCCCATCCCGCTTACTGATGGGAGTCGAAAATTCTGGCCCGCTAGAACACACAACCACCTGGACCACTTGCTTATGTCTTTCCCTTGCTCTGAAGAATCATAAATGTTGAGTGAAAGTGTGGAATATTGGATGATTTTTTATTTGTTAAAGGCTAGTTAAGGTCACTAACTATGAGCTTGCTCAACACTCTGCTGCACTGTCCGAAGGAAACGTGACTCTATTACTCCAGTGCAGAAATAACTTCGGCAAGTTTAACAGCACCTCACTGGCAGCGAAGCCCTTTGGGCCATCCTGAAAGATGTTCGATAAATCCAAGCCCTTCCGTTCTTTTTCTTTTGCAGAGGGGAAGATTTTGAAGTATCGCCTTAGTGGTGACAGAATTGAAATTACACAGAGGAGTATTCTGCCTGAGGCCATTTGTGAGTTGATCTCAATAGAGGACGAGGCTTTCTGGAAGTATTCACTCGGGATTCACAAGAGGAACATGTCCTCTATAATCACTGCAAGTCGAAGTAGGATAATGCCTTTGACAAATGAGATGGCGGTCCTGAAAGGGCTCGAACCACTGCTGCCATTGTCCCCTGTAGAAGGCACCAGGTCATGCTGATCTATGCGTCGCTGCTCTGTCATTTACTCAACGCAAATCTACGACCACTGGGAGTGCAAATCAGGAGTTTGCACGCTGCCGGCCTGTACTTTTCATCCAATCACAGGCCGGAGATGTGTGTTGCCATGGACACAGCTCCACCCAGGGAGTGCTGAACTGAAGTACCTCCTCTTGTAGGCCCAAATAGCATCGAGCTGCCTGGGGTCCAGGGGTTGAGGTGGCAGGGATTGTGGACCAGAAGTTAGACACCACCATCTATTTGTAGTTCGCATTTTTCTGGATTCTGCTCTTAAAGACTATACCCTGAGAATTACTGTTGGTGATAGGCTAACAGAAGGAGGAATATTATACAAACACATTGTAAGTGTTGTCTGCAATTATCTCCAGGTTTATTTTGATACAGGGGGGCCGAAATTGCCCCTCTCTTTAAGGCCTGTTACCACCGCAAATCGGCGGACACGCTGCGGAATGGAGTGGCTGCCGACTTTTCGTGGAATGGCCGCTGCTAGCCCAATTGCCCTCCCGAGTTTACCTGGCGGTGTCCCGATCCTCCCCGCCGCCCCTCCCTCCCCACCCCCACCACACCCCTCCGCTGCTGCCGATCCCTGGTAAGCACGTTGTCACTGTGTGCACCGCCGATCTGACCTCCCGACGGCGACATTCCCCTCCGAAAATCTTCGGCTCGCCCGGCGGTGCCAGAACAAGCTTCTCTCCTGGTGGTCCAGTGAGGCTGTGGCCTTCTGCAGCGGCAGTGCAGCTTCCCTTAAAGGGGAGGGCGCACTGCCGCTGCTGCCATGTTTTTTTGTCGGCCGACTGCCAAGTCGGGCCAACAATTATGCCCCTGGGTTTGGCCGGGCCGTCAACAGGCAGTCTGGCAACCCCTCTTGGGCGCCAGGCCGGTGGCCCAGCCGAAACCCTCCTTGGTGGCCCAGTGGCCCGAAGTTTTTTAATTCGCGGAGACTCTCCCCTTTAAGTGAGGGGGAGAGCCGTAGTGACACGGTGACGTGATGACGTCATCGCGGCGGTTACTCCGCTCCGCCCCCAACTTCCGCCCCTCAGTTGCTGTCACCGCCACGTCTTTGCCCCTCAAGTGTTGTCACCACCCCCATTATCACCGACTTCCGGATCCAATGAAAATTAAACAACAAAGAGCTGAATGTCGCTCAAGAGGCGACCTGAACCGCAGCTGCGGTAAAAACCATCGAAACAGGGTGGGAGCGCCCAGTTTCGGGCGGGAGGCAATTTCTACCCCAGGGTGTCTAACCATCAACATTTTGAAGATTTAAACAACTAGCAATATCTCCGATTAACTTCAAGACCCATTTGTTTTGTTTTTTGCTTGATTCTGTTGCTCTCCTTGGGCTTTTTTTTATTTGTAACATGCTGATGACAGCAATAGTAGAACTGATTTGTGTGGGAGCTCAGTTAACATCAGCAGATACAATTATTGGCCTGGGAGCTTTCCAACAATCAAGCCATTTTAACTGAGTTTATTAATTCATCACCCCCACACAGTCAGCCACAGTAACTCCTTTCAGCCATAACCCCATGAATAGAGTTGACTGCTTAAAGTGTCGAGTGGTAACATCAATATGGAAAAGTTTCTGTGGATCCCAGATTGGCTCCATTGAAAATAGAGAGGGTGCCATAAGGTCAGGCTGGCTAACAGCCAATCTAGAGCCACTTCAAGCTGGGAAACCGCACTATTAACGGGGAATGCTCCTCAGAATTGACATCACTGCGGCAGACTATCAGAAAGGGAATCGTACCTTGAGAGCCTTAATGTTAACAATACTGACGTTGTTTAAAATAAAATGTTTCAGAGAGGATGTGGCATGCGATATTTAAATTGATATTTTCCTTTTTTTTTCTCCATTGTTGTTAAAGGTTCGGTGCGAGTTTTGTTGGGAATGTCAGTCAGCAGTGGTGTACATCAGTTTTTTCGCAAGAAAGAAAGACTTGCATTTATATAGTGCTTTTCATGAGCTCAGGATGTCCCAAAGCACTTTACAGCCAGCTAAGTACTTTTTGAAGTGCAGTCTCTGTTGTAATGTCGGAAAGGCAGCAGCCTTTATGCACACAGCAAAGTTCCACAAACAGCAATATGCTAATGACCAGCTAATTTAGAAACATAGAAACATAGAAAATAGGTGCAGGAGTACGCCATTCGGCCCTTCTAGCCTGCACCGCCATTCAATGAGTTCATGGCTGAACATGAAACTTCAGTACCCCATTCCTGCTTTCTCGCCATACCCCTTGATCCCCCAAGTAGTAAGGACTTCATCTAACTCCTTTTTGAATATATTTAGTGAATTGGCCTCAACAACTTTCTGTGGTAGAGAATTCCACAGGTTCACCACTCTCTGGGTGAAGAAGTTTCTCCTCATCTCGGTCCTAAATGGCTTACCCCTTATCCTTAGACTGTGACCCCTGGTTCTGGACTTCCCCAACATTGGGAACATTCTTCCTGCATCTAACCTGTCTAAACCCATCAGAATTTTAAACGTTTCTATGAGGTCCCCTCTCATTCTTCTGAACTCCAGTGAATACAAGCCCAGTTGATCCAGTCTTTCTTGATAGGTCAGTCCCGCCATCCCGGGATTCAGTCTGGTGCACCTTCGCTGCACTCCCTCAATAGCAAGAATGTCCTTCCTCAAGTTAGGAGACCAAAACTGTACATAGTACTCCAGGTGTGGCCTCACCAAGGCCCTGTACAACTGTAGCAACACCTCCCTGCCCCTGTACTCAAATCCCTTCGCTATGAAGGCCAACATGCCATTTGCTTTCTTAACCGCCTGCTGTACCTGCATGCCAACCTTCAATGACTGATGTACCATGACACCCAGGTCTCGTTGCACCTCCCCTTTTCCTAATCTGTCACCATTCAGATAATTGTCTGTCTCTCTGTTTTTACCACCAAAGTGGATAACCTCATATTTCTCCACATTATACTTCATCTGCCATGCATTTGCCCACTCACTTAACCTATCCAAGTCACTCTGCAGCCTCATAGCATCCTCCTCGCAGCTCACACTGCCACCCAACTTAGTGTCATCCGCAAATTTGGAGATACTACATTTAATCCCCTCGTCTAAATCATTAATGTACAGTGTAAACAGCTGGGGCCCCAGCACAGAACATTGCGGTACCCCACTAGTCAACCTGCCATTCTGAAAAGTACCCATTTACTCCTACTCTTTGCCTCCTGTCTGACAACCAGTTCTCAATCCATGTCAGCACACGACCCCCAATCCCATGTGCTTTAACTTTGCACATTAATCTCTTGTGTGGGACCTTGTCGAAAGCCTTCTGAAAGTCCAAATATACCACATCAACTGGTTCTCTCTTGTCCACTCTACTGGAAACATCCTCAAGAAATTCCAGAAGATTTGTCAAGCATGATTTCCCTTTCACAAATCCATGCTGACTTGGACCTATCACGTCACCTCTTTCCAAATGCGCTGCTATGACATCCTTAATAATTGATTCCATCATTTTACCCACGACCGATGTCAGGCTGACCGGTCTATAATTCCCTGTTTTCTCTCTCCCTCCTTTTTCAAAAAGTGGGGTTACATTGGCTACCCGCCACTCGATAGGAACTGATCCAGAGTCAATGGAATTTTGGAAAGTGACTGTCAATGCATCCGTTATTTCCAAGGCCACCTCCTTAAGTACTCTGGGATGCAGTCCATCAGGCCCTGGGGCTTTATCGGCCTTCAATCCCATCAATTTCCCCAACACAATTTCCCGACTAATAAGGATTTCCCTCAGTTCCTCATCCTTACTAGACCCTTGAGCCCTTTTATATCCGGAAGTTTGTTAGTGTCCTCCTTAGTGAATACCGAACCAAAGTACTTGTTTAATTGGTCCACCATTTCTTTGTTCCCCATTATGACTTCTGACTGCAGGGGACCTACGTTTGTCTTTACTAACCTTTTTCTCTTTACATATCTATAGAAACTTTTGCAATCCGTCTTAATGTTCCCTGCAAGCTTCTTCTCGTACTCCATTTTCCCTGCCCTAATCAAACCCTTTGTCCTCCTCTGCTGAGTTCTAAATTTCTCCCAGTCTCCGGGTTCGCTGCTATTTCTGGCCAATTTGTATGCCACTTCCTTGGCTTTAATACTATCCCTGATTTCCCTTGATAGCCACGGTTGAGCCACTTTCCCTTTTCTATTTTTACGCCAGACAGGAATGTACAATTGTTGTAGTTCATCCATGCGGTCTCTAAATGTCTGCCATTGCCCATCCACAGTCAACCCCTTCAGTATCATTCGCCAATCTATCCTAGCCAATTCACGACTCATACCTTCAAAGTTACCCTTCTTTAAGTTCTGGACCATGGTCTCTGAATTAACTGTTTCATTCTCCATCCTAATGCAGAATTCCACCATATTATGGTCACTCTTCCCCAAGGGGCCTCGCACAACGAGATTGCTAATTAATCCTCTCTCATTACACAACACCCAGTCTAAGATGGCCTCCCCCCTAGTTGGTTCCTCGACATATTGGTCTAGAAAACCATCCCTTATGCACTCCAGGAAATCCTCCTCCACCGTATTGCTTCCAGTTTGGTTAGCCCAATCTATGTGCATATTAAAGTCACCCATTATAACTGCTGCACCCTTATTGCATGCACCCCTAATTTCATGTTTGATGCCCTCCCCAACATCACTACTACTGTTTGGAGGTCTGTACACAACTCCCACTAACGTTTTTTGCCCTTTGGTGTTCTGCAGCTCCACCCATATAGATTCCACATCATCCAAGCTAATGTCCTTCCTAACTATTGCATTAATCTCCTCTTTAACCAGCAATGCTACCCCACCTCCTTTTCCTTTTATTCTATCCTTCCTGAATGTTGAATACCCCTGGATGTTGAGTTCCCAGCCCTGATCATCCTTAAGCCATGTCTCGGTAATCCCAATCACATCATATTTGTTAACATCTATTTGCACAGTTAATTCATCCACCTTATTACGGATACTCCTTGCATTAAGACACAAAGCCTTCAGGCTTGTTTTTTTAACACCCTTTGTCCTTTTAGAATTTTGCTGTACTTTGGCCCTTTTTGTTCTTTGCCTTGGGTTTCTCTGCCCTCCACTTTTCCTCATCTCCTTTCTGTCTTTTGCTTTTGTCTCCTTTTTGTTTCCCTCTGTCTCCCTGCATTGGTTCCCATCCCCCTGCCATATTAGTTTAACTCCTCCCCAACAGCACTAGCAAACACTCCCCCTAGGACATTGGTTCCGGTCCTGCCCAGGTGCAGACCGTCCGGTTTGTACTGGTCCCACCTCCCCCAGAACCTGTTCCAATGCCCCAGGAATTTGAATCCCTCCCTGCTGCACCATTGCTGAAGCCATGTATTCATCTGCGCTATCCTGCGATTCCTACTCTGACTAGCACGTGGCACTGGTAGCAATCCCGAGATTACTACTTTTGAGGTCCTACTTTTTAATTTAGCTCCTAGCTCCTTAAATTCGTTTCGTAGGACCTCATCCCTTTTTTTACCTATGTCGTTGGTACCAATGTGCACCACGACAACTGGCTGTTCTCCCTCCCTTTTTAGAATATCCTACACCCGCTCCAAGACATCCTTGACCCTTGCACCAGGGAGGCAACATGCCATCCTGGAGTCTCGGTTGCGGCCGCAGAAACGCCTATCTATTCCCCTTACAATTGAATCCCCGATCACTATCGCTCTCCCACTCTTTTTCCTGCCCTCCTGTGCAACAGAGCCAGCCACAGTGCCATGAACTTGGCTGCTGCTGCCCTCCCCTGATGAGTCATCCCCCTCAACAGTACTCAAAGCAGTGTATCTGTTTTGCAGTGGGATGACCACAGGGGACCCCTGCACTACCTTCCTTGCACTGCTCTTCCTGTTGGTCTTCCATTCCCTACCTGGCTGTGGACCCTTCACCTGCAGTACGACCAACTCGCTACACATGCTACTCACGTCATTCTCAGCATCGTGGATGCTCCAGAGTGAATCCACCCTCAGCTCCAACTCCACAACGCGGTCCGTCAGGAGCTGGAGGTGGATACACTTCCCGCACACGTAGTCATCAGGGACACTGGAGTCGTCCCTGAGTTCCCACATGGTACAGGAGGAGCATAACACGTGGCCGAGCTGTCCTGCCATGACTTAACCCTTAGATAGGCAACAACAATGCTAAAGTTTACTCACTGTTATAGAAGAGAAAAAAGAAAAACTACTCACCAATCACCAGCCAATCACTTACCCCCCTGGCTGTGACGTCACTTTTCTGTTTCCTTCTACTTCTTTTTTGCCTTCTCCCTGTAGCTGCACAAGTGCGCCTTTTATAGGCCTCACCAACGAACTCCCGACGCCTCTCCACGCACCTCTCGCCGACGCTGGGCCCCGGACTCCCTGCTGTGCCTTTTATAGGCCTCACCAACGAACTCCCGATGCCTCGCCACGCACCTCTCGCCGACAATTTGTATCAGTGGTGTTGTTTGAGGGATAAATATTGGCCATAATACCAGGGAAAATTTATCGGCTCTTCTTCAAAATAGTGCCATGGAATCTGTTAAGTTCACCTGAACGAGCAGACGGGGCCTCAGTTTAGCGTCTCATCTGCCAGTGCATCACTCCCTCAGCACTGCACTGGAATGTCAGCTGAGATTTTGCGCTCAAGTCCCTGGAATGGTTGACCCATCAGCCCTAAAGAGTGCATGCACCTGCTGAATATTTATGATAGTATTATTATTAAACGGCCCAAAGGACATTGAAGAATTGCGCAACAAAGATTGGAATTGGAAAACAGCTCAGAAGCTCAGATTTGTGCAGCCACATATCTAATGAAGGGTAATTTTGTGCACTCCGCAGGAATGCTGTCCATTTCGGGAGCCTGGAATAGAGATAGAGCTTCTTCTCTTCTTCTACAACATTGTAGACCTATTTCTCCAGCCTGTTGTCCCGGAGGGCATGGTTTCCCACTGGGAGCCTAAGATGGCAGAATCACAGAACGGACCTCCGACCTGTAAAAAAACTCAAACTTTCCTGGTGGTCCGGGAGGTTCGGCGACTTGTGGTCCTGGGCCTCTGCTTGAACACCTGCATAGAGGCCCATGTATCCCAGGAGTGCAGGCGCTTCGCAAGCACTCCTGGCATCACATGGGTCGGCCCAACCAATGAAAATAGGGAAATTCCCCATTCATAATTATGGTGAGTTCCATTTCTAAATATGAATGAGAGTAGCCCCAATAACACATTAAATAAATTGTAAAAAACATGTTACATATTTAAAATGAATAAAATGCAATTTAATTAAATATTTCATCCAAAAATGTCTTTTAATATATAAATGAGTGATCACATTTTATTTTTCTATTTTTTTAAAACTCTTAGCACTGGAAATTCGCCAACCTTGTGCCCGGTTTTTCAGCGATATTTCACCGTTTTTGACGAAAAACGGCAAACCAGGAAATTCAGAGAAGTCTTGCGCCAGTGGTTTTTAAATACCATTGGGAAGCGGACTGCCGGCGTGCAAGACTCGAAAAAGTGCTTTCGGCAAAAATTTGGCTCACACCACACCCGTAAATAGGTGCGCTATTTACTTTTTTTATTTAATGTTAATGTTTTTATTTTTTGATTCTTTTGCAGCGATTCAATAGTTAATTGTCTTGTGAATGTTTTGTGATTTTTTATTTTTTGTTTTACGCAATTTCTTTTTGTGTGTTTTTCCCCCCCTCCCTAGGCCCAACTCGCAGCGCTATCAGCCTCGGAGAAAAGTTGCAGAAAATTTGCGGTTTGTGCCACAAATCCTCGTGCAACACCGATTTTAACCACTGGACGCATTTAAGCCCGAATTTTAGGCCTCGTAGCAGTAACGGAGTCATAGTGGTATTTTTAGTGAAAAAATACTGCTATGACCAAAAAGGGAATTTCGAGCCCTAAAAGCAGGCCTTACCAGCATAAGGGCATTCGCTGGGCAGGAGTTGGATAAATAGCCCTTCTCTTTGCCTACAGAAGCCCTTTACTTTCAGACGCGTGCGATCTGTCAAGAGAATTCTTGGCAGATCGCAAGTTCTGGGTTTAGAGGGATGCTCACCTCGTACCCATCTGTAGGACCTGTGAATTCAGCCCAATGTTTTCCTTACAATATCCTTAAATTGGTATGTAAGAGATTATGATCACTGAAAGATCTATACCCCAAACTAGATCTTACCTTCCTCCTACAATCTACAGATTTTTAAGAACTGAGCTTGGCATCACTAACCATGACTTCTTGATTTATCTCATCGGGGCTGAATTTCACCAAAAAATGTAAGCGCCTAAAAAAATGGGTTGGTAGCCTTATCACCATATCCACCACCTTAAACATTCACTCCCTCCACCACCAGCGCACCGTGGCTGCAGTGTGTACCATCATGGGCAATTTTAATCTTCATATTGATTGGACAAAGCAAATTGGCCAGGGTAGCCTTCAGGAAGAGATCATAGAGTGTATCCGGGATAGCTTCCTTGAACAGTACATTGCGGAACCAACCAGAGAGCAGGGTATTTTAGATCTGGTAATGTGTAATGAGACAGGATTAATAAACGATCTTGTAGTAAAGGATCCTCTAGGAATGAGTGATCATAACATGGTTAAATTTCAAATTTAGTTGGAGGGTGAGAAAGTTAGATCTCAAACCAGTGTTCTAAGCTTAAATAAAGGAGATGACAAAGGTATGAAGGCAGAGTTGGCGAAAGTGAACTGGGAAAATAGATTAAAGTGTGGGACGGTTGATGAGCAGTAGCAGACATTTAACGAGATATTTTATAACTCTCAACAAAAATATATCCCAATGAGAAGGAAAGACTGTAAGAGAAGGGATAACCATCCGTGGCTAACTAAGGAAATAAGGGATGGTATCAAATTGAAAACAAGGGCATACAATGTGGTCAAGACTAGTGGGAGGCTGGAGGATTGGGAAACCTTTAAAAGCCAGCAAAGAATGACTAAAAAAATAAAAAAGAGAGGGAAGATAGATTCTGAAAGTAAACTAGCACAAAATATAAAAACAGATAGTAAAAGTTTCTACAGGTACATAAAAAGGAAAAGAGTGGCTAAAATAAATGTTGGTTCCCTAGGGGCTGAGACCAGGGAATTAATAATGGGGAACAGGGAAATGGTAGAGATTTTGAACAAATATTTTGTATCGGTCTTCACGGTAGAAGACACTAAAAACATCCCAATAGTGGATAATCAAGGGGCTATAGGGAGGGAAGAACTTAATACAATCACTATCACTAAAGAAGTAGTACCCGGTAAAATAATGGGACTAAAGGCGGACAAGTCCCCTGGACCTGAAGGCATGCATCCTAGGTTCCTAAAATAAATGGCTGCAAAGATAGTGGATGCATTGGTTGTAACCTACCCAAATACCCTGGATTCTGGGGAAGTCCCAGTGGATTAGAAAACCACAAATGTAACGCCCCTATTTAAAAAAGGAGGGCAATTGAAACCAGGAAACTATAGACCGGTTCGCCTAACTTCTGTCGTTGGGAAAATGCTAGAGTCCATTATTAAGGAAGCAGCAGCAGGACATTTGGAAAAGCATAATTCAATGAAGCAGAGTCAGCATGGTTTTATGAAAGGGAAGATTGTTTGACACATTTGCTGGAGTTCTTTGAGGATGTAACGAACCAGTGGATGTGGTGTATTTGGATTTCCAGTAAGCATTCGATAAGGTGCCATATAAAAGGTTACTACACAAGATAAAAGTTCACAGGGTTGGGGGTAATATATTAGCATGGATAGAGGATTGGCTAACTAACCGAAAACAGAGAGTCGGGATAAACGGGTCATTTTTCGGTTGGCAAACAGTAACTAGTGGGGTGCCGCAGGGATCAGTGCTGGTGCCTCAAATCAGTGAAATTCTCTGTCCCAGAGAGCTGTGGAGGCTGGGTCAATGAATATATTTAAGGCGGAGATAGACAGATGTTTGAGCGATGGGAATAAAGGGTTATAGGGAGCGGGCAGGGAAGTGAAGCTGATTCCACGATCAGATCAGCCATGATTTTATTAAATGGCAGAGCAGTCTCGAAGGGCCAAATGGCCTAATCCTGCTCCTATTTCTTATGTTCTTATGTTCATCTACAAGATGCGCTGCAGCAACTCGCCAAGGCTTCTTTGAAAGCTCCTCCTAAATCCCCGACCTCTACCACCTAGAAGGACAAGGGCAGCAGGTGCATGCGAACACCATCACCTGCAAGTTTTCCTCCAAGTCACACACCATCCTGACTTGGACAAATATTGCCAGTCCTTCATCGTCACTGGGTCAAAATCCTGGAAAACCCTGCCTCACAGCACTGTGAGAAGAAATCAATGTAAGGTTTCCACTTATCCAAAGATTAACTTTCTAATAGTCTAACTACTCATCATCATCATAGGCAGTCCCTCGGAATTGAGGAAGACTTGCTACCACTCTTAAAATGAGTCCTTAGGTGGCTGAACAGTCCAATACAAGAGCCACAGTCCCTGTCACAGGTGGGACAGATAGTCATTGAGGGTAAGGGAGGGTGGGACAGGTTTGCCACACGCCCTTTCCGCTACCTGCGCTTGATTTCTGCATGCACTTGGCGATGAGACTCGAGTTACTCAGCGCCCTCCCAAATACACTTCTTCCACTTAGGGCAGTCTTTAGCCAGGGACTCCCAGGTGTCGGTGGGGATGTTGTACTTTTTCAGAGAGGCTTTAAGGATGTCTTTGTAACGTTTCCTCTGTCCACCTTTGGCTCGTTTGCCGTGAAGTAGTTCCGAGTAGAGCGCTTGCTTTGGGAGTCTCGTGTCTGGCATGCGAACTATGTGGCCTGCCCAGCGGAGCTGATCAAGTGTGGTCAGTGCTTCAATGCTGGGGATGTTGACCTGGTCGAGGACGCTAATGTTGATGCATCTGTCCTCCCAGGAGATTTGTAAGATCATGCGGAGACATCATTGGTGGTATTTCTCCAGCGATTTGAGGTATCTACTGTCCATGGTCCATGTCTCTGAGCCCTACAGGAGGGTGGGTATTACTACAGCCCTGTAGACCATGCACTTGGTGGTAGATTTGAGGGCCTGGTCTCCAAACACTCTTTTCCTCAGGCGGCCAAAGGCTGCTCTGGCGCACTGGAGGCGGTGTTGAATCTCGTCGTCAATGTCTGCTCTTGTTGATAAGAGGCTCCCGAGGTATGGGAAATAGTCCTCGTTGTTCAGGGCCGCGCCGTGGAACTTGATGACTGGGGGGCAGTGCTGTGTGACGAGGACAGGCTGGTGGAGGACCTTTGTCTTACGGATGTTTGGCGTGAGGCCCATGCTTTCGTACGCCTCAGTAAATACGTCGACTGTGTCCAGGAAACACTAGGACTGGTTTGATAAGAATGATCAGGTGATCCAAGAGCTAATAGTTCGCAAGCGCGTAGCGTTTCTGAGCCTTAAGCAACAACCCAACTCGGGAGCAGCAAAGCAGCATTACAGATGGCTCAAGGCTGAGGTCCAACAAAAAATCCGGGACCTAAAGAACAGGTGGTGGATGGAGAAAGCACAGGAGATACAGCAGCTGGCCGACAGCCATAATGTGCGAGGATTCTTCATTGCAGTCAAGGCCCCACACCACTCCTGGCCAAGAACAGGAAAACACTCATCAAGGACACCGAGGCAGTCAGGGCCCATTGGAAGGAGCACTTTGAAGATCTCCTCAATCGAGACTCTGCCTTTGACTCGAGTGTTCTCGACTCCATCCCACAGCATGCTACCTGCCAACACCTCTGTAAAACCCCAACACTGGACGAGGTAGAAAAAGCCATAAGACAGCTCAAGAACAACAAGGCTACGGGAGCGGAAGGAATCCCTGCTGAGGCAATAAAATATGGCGGAGAGGCACTGTTGGCGCGAATACATGACCTCATCTCTCTCATCTGGAGGGAGGAGAGCATGCCGGGGGATCTCACAGATGCAGTGATCATGACCATCTTTAAAAAAGGGGACAAGTCCGACTGTGGCAACTACAGAGGAATCTCCCTGCTATCAGCCACTGGGAAAGTCATCGCTAGAGTCCTCCTCAACTGTCTTCTCCCTGTGACCAAGGAGCTCCTCCCGGAGTCACAGTGCGGATTTCGTCCCCTACGGGGCACAAAGGACATGATTTTGCAGCATGACAGTTACAGGAAAAATGCAGGGAACAGCACCAGCCCTTATACATGGCCTTCTTCGACCTTACAAAGGCCTTTGACACTGTCAACCGCGAAGGTCTATGGAGCGTCCTCCTCCATTTCAGATGCCCCCAAAGGTTTGTCAACATCCTTCGCCTGCTCCACGACGACATGCAGGCCATGATCCTTACCAACGGATCCATTACAGACCCACTCTACATCCGGGCTGGGGTCAAACAGGGCTGCGTCATCGCCCCAATCCTCTTCTCCATCTTCCTCGCTGCCATGCTCCACCTGACTGTCAACAAGCTCCCCGCTGGAGTGGAACTAAACTACAGAACTAGCGGGAACCTGTTCAACCTTCGTCGTCTGCAGGCCAGGTCCAAGACCACCCCAAGCTCTGTCGTCGAGCTACAGTACGCGGACAACGCCTGTGTCTGCGCACATACAGTCTAACTACACAACATAGCTTGTCAGATTTATCTTAAAAAGAAAAGAAAGACTTGCATCAGACGTTTCAAAGCACTTTACAGCCAATGAAATACTTTTGGGGTGGAGCCATTGTTGTAATATGGGAAATGCCACAGCCAACTTGCGCACAGCAAACTCCCACAAACAGCAATGTGATAATGACCAGAGAGTCTGTTTTTTTCTGTTATGTTGATTGAGGGATAAATATTGGCCAGGGCACCGGGGATAACTCCCCTGCTCTTCTTCAAAATTGGAATCTTTTACATCCACTTGAGACAACAGACGAGGCCTCGGTTTAACGTCTCATCCAAATGACAGCACCTCCGACAGTGCAGCATTCCCTCAGCACTGCACTGGAGTGTCAGCCTAAATTTATGTGTTTAATTTCTTGGATTGGGACTTGAACCCACAACCTCCTGACTCAGAAAGTTGGGAAAGAGGATGTTTTTGTAAAAAAAACTCTTTAAGGCATCACAGTTTCCTCTTGTACTTCTTGTTGTTTCCTCATCTCAGCATTTTCAGACGTGCAACCCTGACTGTGAATAAAATTGTTTACTTTTTCTAGCTAACGATCTTCTGGAGATTGTCAAAAGATAAAAGCTCTGCTTCAAAATTCCCCCGCCTTTTATCTCCATCTCTTCACACAGTTGTAGTTCAGCTTGAAGTCACTTGGCTAAAGTCATTAGATCAATTTTGCAAGCTGAACTAGCAAGCACATTGTTATTGTGTTCCTGAGAACTTGTGAGTGCCAGCAAAGGACCCACTGTTTGTACAGTGTTGGATCGTTCGAAAGCTATCTGTTTGAAAGGCTGGTTCCGTGCGCTTTATGATATTTATCTTTACTTTCCATTCCACATGGCCAATCATACCAGTGCAGAACAGGCAAACGGAGATGGAAATAGGACAGAGATTCGTATCGTCAGATTCCCCACTGTTTTGTGCAGCACATGATCTTTCATCTGGCATTTTACAATTTCTCTCTGAAAGAGCTTCACTTAAATCTAATTTTTGTTTCACGAAATGAGCCACAGAATGATTGTCTGCAATCGCTGGTGAGAGATGCAGGGTGCTGTGAGGCGCAGGCTTGTTCTGGGCCGCTGGTAGTGCTGGCAGGCTGCCCTTACAGCCCTACAGTGACTAAAAAGGAAGGCATTTTAGCATGCTTGTTCCAAAAGATCACTTTAAACAGATCTTGCACTGCAAAATGGTGCATGTGGTGTCTATGTTGATGTGTGAATACCTGTGTGTGTGAGTGAGTGAGAAAGAGCACAAGATACAAGATCACAGGATCACAAGGTAACTACAGATGAAGAAGACTATTTGCTCATCCATCCAGAAGAGCCGCACTGTCCCCCGTTGCAGTATCTAATTGTTACTCAAATGCATCTAAGGTTTTCATCTCCACCATTGTATCTGGAAGTCTCTCCCATGGGTCGATCACTCTCCGCATGATAAAGAACTCCCTGTTATCTGTCGTGAAGCTATCTTTTACTAAAATAAAAACAGCAAATGCTGGAAATAATCAGCAGGTCAGGCAGCATCTGTGGAGAGGGAAACAGTGTTAACGTTTCAGGTCGATGACATTTTGTCAGAAATGGACAAAGTTAGAGATGTAACAAGTTTTAAACAAGTACAGAGGCAGGGAAAGGAGGAGAAGAGGAAAGAGCAAAAGGGAAGGTCTGTGATAGGGTGGAAGGCAGGAGAAATTAAATGGTAAAAGGGATCAAGGGGTATGGAGAGAAAGCAGGAATGAGGCACTGAAGTTGCATGATCAGCCATGATCATATTTGTCATGTTTGTAACTACAATGCAACACCACTGTATTACTGTATACACTCAACACAGATGCACACCTTGATCACAGGGGGTGAACTTGTGGGAAAAACTCCTTACCTGATCACTCAGGTATATAAAGGAAGGTCCCACGCAGGGTCATCACTTCTGGAGTGCTGTAATAAAGAGTTAAGGTCACTGAATGGCCTTGTCCCTGGAATGTGCCTCGTGTGGTTTCATGCTGTAGAGTAAGGACTTTACATTGGCGACGAGAAACAGGAATTCACGAGCGACGAGAATGGCCACCTGTAGCACAGATGAACGGTACTGTGTTGGGGAAGACTGGGATGATTTCGTTGAGAGGCTTCAGCAGAGCTTTGTCACGAAAGACTGGCTGGGGGATACAGCGGCCGACAAGCGTCGGGCTCATCTTTTGACCAACTGCGGGCCAAAGACTTACGCGCTCATGAAGGACTTACTGGCACCCGAAAAGCAGTTGGACAAAACCTTTGAGGAGCTTAGCAAGTTGATTGGGGAGCACCTCAAGCTGGCGAGCAGCTTACATACGGCTCAACACAGATTCTACACCCACCGACGTTGTGAAGGACAGAGCATACCGGACTTTGTAACGGACCTCAGGCACTTGGCCAGCCTTTGTAAGTTCACAGACACCTGCAGGGGGGAGATGCTAAGGGACTTCTTTATAGAGGGTATCGGTCATGTGGGAATTTTTCGCAAGTTAATTGAGACCAAGGACTTGAACTTGGAAGCGGCGGCGTTGTTGGCTCAGACTTTCATAGCGGGGGAGGAAGAGACGAAAATGATTTCCACGCGTAATGCTGCCTCCAATGTGGCAGTGGATCATGGAGTCAACATCCTCAATGCTACTCAGAGCCCCACGGGCAGGCAGGGGCAGTCCAACATTCATTAGGCAGTAATAAACCCCAGAGTAGGACCTCAACAGAGACAATGGCAGGCTGAACGGACGTTCACGCCATCACAGTGGACAATGCGGCCCGGGATGGGGCCATTGACACCTACTAATAGGGTACTTAAGAGCAGTCAGAGGGACAGTCAGCACGGAATTCCTGGCCACAGCCCTTTTGTCCCCAACAATGGAAACTTTAAGTCGTGCTGGAGGTGTGGGGGAAAACACTCAGCCAGATCTTGCAGATTCCAACAGTTTGTCTGCAGAAACTGCAACCTCAGTGGCCATTTAGCTCCAATGTGCAGAAAGCCTGCAACCAGACTGATATATGAGGCAGATGGACCAGAAGAGGGTTCTGTGAGACAAGATGACTTTTGGGGCAAATCGATGGACGCCGAGGTTCAGCGAGTCCATGCGGCGAATATTCACGGTTCATACACCAAAACGCCACCAATGATGATGAGGGTTTCATTGAACAGTATCCCAGTACACATGGAGCTGGCCACAGGGGCCAGCCAGTCACTCATGGGCGCTCAACAATTCGAGAAGCTATGGCCACTCAAAGCCAGTAGACCCAAATTAGAATGTATCGAGACACAATTAAGGACTTACACCAAAGAAATCATTCCAGTGCTAGGCAGTGCAATGTTGGCTGTCACGCACGATGGCTTAGTGAACCAGCTGCCGCTCTGGATTGTCCCGGGCAATGGTCCCGCACTGTTGGGGAGGAGCTGGTTAGCCGAGATGAACTGGAAATGGGGCGCTATTCACGCAATGTCCCCGGTGGAGCGAAGTGCGTGCTCACAAGTCATAAGAACATAACATAACATAAGAATTAGGAACAGGAGTAGGCCATCTAGCCCCTCGAGTCTGCTCCGCCATTCAAAAAGATCATGGCTGATCTGGCCGTGGACTCAGCTCCACTTATCCGCCCGCTCCCCATAACACTTAATTCCCTTATTGGTTAAAAATCTATCTATCTGTGATTTGAATACATTCAATGAGCTAGCCTCAACTGCTTCCTTGGGCAGAGAATTCCACAGATTCACAACCCTCTGGGAAAAGAAATTCCTTCTCAACTCGGTTTTAAATTGGCTCCCCCGTATTTTGAGGCTGTGCCCCCTAGTTCTAGTCTCCCCGACCAGTGGAAACAACCTCTCTGCCTCTATCTTGTCTACCCCTTTCATTATTTTAAATGTTTCTATAAGATCACCCCTCATCCTTCTGAACTCCAACGAGTCAATACCCAGTACAGTTGCAACAGTACCTCCCTGCTTTTGTACTCCATCCCTCTCGCAATGAAGGCCAACATTCCATTCGCCTTCCTGAATACCTGCTGCACCTTCAAACTAACTTTTTGGGATTCATGCACAAGGACCCCCAGGTCCCTCTGCACCGCAGCATGTTGTAATTTCTCCCCATTCAAATAATATTCCCTTTTACTGTTTTTTTTCCCCAAGGTGGATGACCTCACATTTTCCGACATTGTATTCCATATGCCACACCTTAGCCCATTTGCTTAACCTATCTAAATCTCTTTGCATCCTCTCTGTGTCCTCTACACAACCCGCTTTCCCACTAATCTTTGTGTCATCTGCAAATTTTGTTACACTACACTCTGTCCCCTCTTCCAGGTCATCTATGTATATTGTAAACAGTTGTGGTCCCAGCACCGATCCCTGTGGCACACCACTAACCACCGATTTCCAACCCGAAAAGGACCCATTTATCCCGACGCTCTGCTTTCTGTTAGCCAGCCAATTCTCGATCCATGCTAATACATTTCCTCTGACTCCGCGTACCTTTATCTTCTGCCGTAACCTTTTGTGTGGCACCTTATCGACTGACTTTTGGAAATCTAAATACACCACATCCATTGATACACCTCTATCCACCATGCTCATTATATCCTCAAAGAATTCCAGTAAATTAGCTAAACATGATTTCCCCTTCATGAATCCATGTTGCGTCTGCTTGATTGCACTATTCCTATCTAGATGTCCCGCTATTTCTTCGCTAATGATAGCATTTTCCCCACTACAGATGTTAAACTAACCGGCCTATAGTACCTGCCTTTTCTCTGCCCCCTTTTTTAAACAGAGGCGTTACATTAGCTGCTTTCCAATCAGATGGTACCTCCCCAGAGTCCAGAGAATTTTGGTAGATTATAACGAAAGCATCTGCTATAACTTCCGCCAACTCTTTTAATACCCTGGGATGCATTTCATCAGGACCAGGAGACTTGTCTACCTTGAGTCCCATTAGCCTGTCCAGCATGACCCCCCTAGTGATAGTGATTGTCTCAAGGTCCTCCCTTCCCACATTCCCGTGACCAGCAATTTTTGGCATGGTTTTTGTGTCTTCCGAAGCAAAATAATTGTTTAAGGTCTCAGCCAATTCCACATTTCCCATTATTAAATCCCCCTTCTCATCTTCTAAAGGACCAACATTTACTTTAGTCACTCTCTTCCATTTTATATATCGGTAAAAGCTTTTACTATCTGTTTTTATGTTTTGCGCAAGTTTACTTTCGTTATCTATGTTTCCTTTCTTTATTGCTTTCTTCGTCATTCTTTGCTGTCGTTTAAAATTTTCCCAATCTTCTAGTTTCCTACTAACCTTGGCCACCTTATACGCATTGGTTTTTAATTTGATACTCTCCTTTATTTCCTTGATTATCCACGGCTGGTTATCCCTTCTCATACCACCCTTCTTTTTCACTGGAATATATTTTTGTTGAGCACTATGAAAGAGCTCCTTAAAAGTTCTCCACTGTTCCTCAATTGTGCCACCGTTTAGTCTGTGTTCCCAGTCTACTTTAGCTAACTCTGCCCTCATCCCACTGTAGTCCCCTTTGTTTAAGCATAGTACGCTCATTTGAGACACTACTTCCTCACTCTCAATCTGTATTACAAATTCAACCATACTGTGATCACTCATTCTGAGAGGATCTTTTACTTGGAGATCGTTTATTATTCCTGTGTCATTACACAGGACCAGATCTAAGATAGCTTGCTCCCTTGTAGGTTCTGTAACATATTGTTCTAAGAAACAATCCCGTATGCATTCTATGAATTCCTCCTCCAGGCTACCCCGTGCGATTTGACTTGACCAATCGATATGTTGGTTAAAATCCCCCATGATTACTGCCGTTCCATTTTCACATGCCTCTATTATTCCCTTGATTATTGTCCGCCCCACCATGAAGTTATTATTTGGGGGCCTATAAACTATGCCCACCAGTGACTTTTTCCCCTTACTATTTCTAATCTCCACGCACAATGATTCAACATTTTGTTCATTAGAGCCAATATCATCTCTCACAACTGCCCTGATATCATCCTTTATTAACAGAGCTACCCCACCTCCTTTCCCTTCTTGTCTATCCTTCCGAATTGTCAGATACCCCTGTATGTTTAATTCCCAGTCTTGGCCACCCTGCAACCACGTTTCTGTAATGGCCACCAAATCATACCCATTTGTAATGATTTGTGCCGTCAACTCATTTACTTTATTCCAAATGCTTCGTGTGTTTAGGTAGAGTGTTTTAATACGAGTTTTTAAACTACGATTTTTAGTTTTGACCCCTCCTGCAGCCCCTTTATATTCATACATATTTTCCCTTCCTATCACCCTTCGATTCACTTTTCCAACCGGGCATCGGACTTTCAAAGGCACTAAAGTAGTGAAAAACATCACTCCGGACGCCAGGCCAGTGTACCACAAAGCCAGAGCGGTGCCGTATGTGATGCGGGAGAAAATCAAGAGCAAATTGCATCGGCTGTTGCGAGAGGGCATCATCTCGCCTGTTGAATTCAGCGACTGGGCGAGCCCCATCATCCCCGTTCTTAAAGCGGATGGCTCTGTGAGGATCTGTGGCGACTACAAGGCCACCATCAATCGGGTGTCCCTACAAGATCAATACCCGCTCCCAAGAGCGGAGGACCTCTTCGCCACGCTGGCAGGCGGCAAGCTGTTCACCAAGTTAGACCTCACTTCAGCCTATATGACCCAGGAACTGGCCGACGAATCTAAACTACTGACCACCATCACCACGCACAAGGGACTTTTTGCGTATAACAGGTGCCCGTTTGGCATTCGATCAGCGGCCGCGATTTTCAATGCAACATGGAAAGCCTGCTTAAATCCATCCCTGGAACAATCGTATTCCAGGACGACATCCTCATCATGTGTCGAGACACCAAAGGACACCTCCACAACCTGGAGGAGGTGCTGCGCCGACTGGACCGGGTAGGCCTGCGACTCAAGAATTCTAAATGCATGTTCTTAGCTCCCGAGGTTGAGTTTCTGGGCAGGAGGATTGCTGCAGATGGGATTCGGCCCACCGAATCCAAAACAGACGCGATTCGACGAGCACCCAGGCCCTGCAACATATCGGAGCTGCGTTCATTCCTGGGACTGTTGAACTATTTCGGGAACTTTCTGCCGAACTTGAGCACATTGTTGGAGCCACTACACGTGCTCCTGCGTAAGGTTGCGATTGGTTTTGAGGGGACTGTCAGGAACGGGATTTTGATCGGGCGCGAAACCTACTGTGTTCAAACAAGCTGTTGACCCTGTACGACCCCTGTAAAAGTTTAGTTCTGACATGTGATGCATCGTCCTACGGGGTTGGGTGCGTGTTGTAGCAGGGCAATGCTGAGGGTTAACTACAACCTGTGGCTTATGCCTCCAGGTCGCTAGCTCAAGCAGAACGGCGCTATGGGATGGTTGAGAAGGAAGCGTTTGCATGTGTCTATGGTGTAAAGAAAATTCATCAGTACCTCTTTGGCAGGAAGTTTGAATTAGAGACGGACCATAAGCCTTTCACATCGTTGTTGTCAGACAGCAAGGCTATCAATGCCAACGCATCAGCTCGCATACAGCGATGGGCTCTCATGCTAACGGCCTATGACTACTCCATCCGGCACCAGCCCGGCACTGAAAATTGCACTGGCCACCACCGAGGGGGCAGCTGAGCAAAGCACTGAGATGGTCATTGCTGTCGATGCCTTTGACAGCACAGGTTCCACTATCACAGCCAGCCAGATCAAAATCTGGACAAACAGGGATCCCCTCCTATCCCTGATTAAGAAATGTGTCCTGACTGGGGATTGGGCGCCCGCACACGGAGCATGCCCTGAGGAGGTCAGTCCATTCCACAGACGGATGGATGAGCTCTCCATCCAAGCTGACTGCCTACTATGGGTTAGCCGGGTAGTCATGCCCCAGAAGGGCAGGGAGCATTCATCAGGGAACTCCACAGCGAGCACCCAGGAATTGTGATGATGACGCCATTGCCCGGTCATGTGTTTGATGGCCTGGAATTGGCTCAGACCTGGAACACTATGTTCACAGATGCACGACATGTGCCCAGCTGGGCAATGCCCCCAGTGAGGCCCCGCTCGACCCGTGGCCCTGGCCCACCAAGCCATGGTCACGCATTCACGTTGACTATGCGGGCCCGTTCATGGGGAAGATGTTCCTTATCGTTGTAGATGCGTACTCGAAATGGATCGCGTGCATCATCCTGAATTCATGCACGTCATCCACCACTGTGGAAAGTCTATGTGCGAGCTTTGCAACCCATGGCTTGCCGGACATCCTGGTTAGTGATAATGGCCCGTGTTTCACGAGCCATGAATTCCGGGAGTTTATGTCAGGCAATGGCATCAACCACATCAGGACTGCGCTGTTCAAGCCGGCCTCCAATGGCCAGGCGGAACGTGCAGTCCAAATCATTAAGCAAGGGATGCTCAGGTTTCAAGGACGCCTATCGTGCCTCCTGCTGGCCTATAGATCCCGCCCGCACTCGCTCACGGGGGTCCCGCCCGCCGAGCTACTCATGAAACGGACACTTAAAACTCAGTTGTCCTTCATCCACCCAGTCCTGGCCGAATAGTTGAGGACAAGCGTAAGGCACAAAATGAGTACCATGACCGTAATTCGAGGGGGGGGAATGTATAGAAATAAATTATTCTGTATTCATCCTCAATCACGCCATGGGGCCCAAATGGCTCGAGGGTACCGTAATTGACAAAGAAGGGAATAGGGTCATTGTAGTAAAACTCAACAATGGCCAGATATGGTGTAAGCATCTGGACCAAGTAAAAATAAGATTCAGCAATGACACGGAGGAACCTGAAGAAGACCATGAGATGGAGCTCACACTACCGCCAGTGGACGTGCAACAAAAGCAATCAGAGGAATGCAGGCCTGACGGAATCACCACAGGTGACAGACACTCAAGTCAGTGTCCGACAACCAGAGCCCCAACTGCGGCGCTCCACGAGGGAGCGTAGACCACCTGAAAGACTAAACCTATGATTCCAATAAGACTTTGGGGGGGGGAAGGTGATGTCATGTTTGTAACTACAATGTAACACCACTGTATTACTATATACACACAACACAGATGCACACCTTGACCACAGCGGGTGAACTTGTGGAAGACACTCCTTAGCTGATCACTCAGGTATATAAAGGGAGGTCCCATGCAGGGTCATCACTTCTGGAGTGCTTTAATAAAGAGTTAAGGTCACTGAGTGGCCTTGTCCCTGGAATGTGCCTCGTGTGGTTTCATGCTGTAGAGTAAGGACTTTACAATATTGAATGGTGGTGCAGGTCGAAGGGCCGAATGGCCTACTCCTGCACCTATTTTCTATGATTCTATGGTTCTAAAAGGGATGATGGTGCGAGGTGAAAGAAAGAAAGACTGACTGACTGACTGACTTACTTACTTGCATTTATATAGTGCCTTTCATGACCACTGGACGTCCCAAAGCACTTTACAGCCAAAGAAGTACTTTTTAGAGTGTAGTCACTGTTGTAATGTGGGAACCGCGGCATCCAACTTGCGCACAGCAAGCTCCCACAAGAGCAATGTGATAATGACCGGATAATCTGTTTTTGTTATGTTAGTTGAGGGGTAAATATTGGCCAGGACACCAGGGTTGACTCTCCTGCTCTTCTTCGAAATAGTGCCATTGGATCTTTTACGTCCACCAGCAAGCGCAGACGGGGCCTTGGCTTAACATCTCATCCAAAAGACGGCACATCCGACAGTGCAGCACTCCCTCAGCACTGCACTAGAGTTATGTGCTCAAGTCCCTGGAGTCGGACTTGAAGCCACAGAGGTGTGTGTGCTACCCACTGAGCCACGGCTAACACAAAAGGAGGTGGTAATGAGACAAGTAAAGAAACAATAGATGAATGAAGAGGAGGTGTAAATGGGAATAGCAGAATCATTACCAACAACTGCTGTCCAAAAAAATGGGGCCAGTGGTTTTATTAGTTAGACCCTAGTCCTACTCCCATAATGTAATTTTCCAGACTTACCTTTACTATATCATTTATTATTTTATATACAATCCTTATGATTTAAGACAACATGTTTAAAATGACCAGTCGCTTATATCGGCCAAAAAGTGATAACCATTACTCATTTGTATTAACATCAATTTCAAAGTTGCTGGTAATAGTGTCATAAGTGTTCCAGTTATTTAACGTAAGATAAGAACATAAGAATTAAGAGCATGAGTAGGCCATACAGCCCCTTGAGCCTGCTCCAGCATTCAGTAAGATCATGGCTGATCATTGACCTCAACTCCACTTTCCGGCCTGATCTCCATATCCCTTCATTCCCCTAGAGCTAAAAATCTCAGCCTTGAATATGTTCAACGTTCCAGCATCCACAGCCCTCTGGGGTAGAGCATTCAGAAGATTTACAACCCTCTGAATGAAGAAATTTCTCCTCATCTCAGTCTTAAATGGTCGACCCTTTATCCTGAGACTATGCCCCCCTAGTTGTCGACACTCCAGCCAGGGGACACATCCTCTCAGCATCTACCCTGTCAATACTCCTCAGAATCTTATGTGTTTCAGTGAGATCACCTCTCATTCTTCTAAACTCAAAAGAGTATGGGCTAGACTTATCCGAGAGCCCCTCAATGCCCGATTGCCCGCTCAGAAAACCGCTAACGTTTGGTAAGTAACGCTGGCGAAAATTTACACTTTTATGTTAAAACTAATTAAAACTAACCGGCTGGCGAGAAAATGGGCCTTGCATCATTTTCTCGGCGGTTAAGGGGAAACTAAGTAAAACGGGCGTTTTTTTTTAAATTTAGTCCAAGGCCACGGTTGGGCCTAGGGGAGGGGGGGAAACTTTTTTAAAAATTCAATCGAAAAAAAATAAAAACGTAAAAAACATTCCCAAGACACTTTTACACCTAATCGTTGTTTTAAAATGTTAAAAAAAATAAAGAACCTTTAACTTACCTTTCTTTGCAGAGTACACACCTACCGCCCTGTTTAAGCAGCTTTCACAGGGCGGTTCCCCCGGTGATCTGGGCAGGCTTCCATTGAGGCCAAACTTATGCCCTGATGATTTTCTCCACGTTGCCAGTCGGTGGTTTGGTCCCGGCGGGCGTTTTCAGATTTGGGCAATACCACAAAAAAACTAAGGGGGACACTTTCGCCGGGCGGAAAAACAGCTGTACCGCTGAGAAAATCGCTGAGAACCTGCCGAAAATGATAGGAAAGTTTAGCCCATATAGGCCCAATCTACTCAATTTCAGGCAGAAACTCAATGGTTTTCACCTCATTAAGATGCACTAAATGCGAGGCAGGAGATTTCCTCCATTAGGGATTGACCAAAGCAAAGAGAGAAGAAAACTCTTAGCATTCCAGTGAATTTGTGCTTGCAGTCCATTCGCTACAATAAATGGCACAGATTTGAAAGGTATATATAGACCTCTGATAACTCCGGGCTACTTTTTGTTACATTTCTCTAAGCTGTGACGTTTACATCTGAAAGTGCTCAAATAATAAGTTTCAACTGAAATTAAGCTGTTTCTAAACCGAGAATACTGCACGAAAGCACTTCAATCCCTTACATGAAACAGATTCATTCACTTTTTCAATCATTGCTACCTGTAATGTTTTGTTAATTTTGATGTGAATTGCTAAATCATCAGGATTGACCTGCAATGACATCCCCCACTCACAGACAGCACCATGGCTACCCACACTTAATACACCATATCCACCCACACCTCAATACCCCACACCTCAATATCTCACAACTAATGGTCCCTCTCATTCTTTTCGTGTGCATGGTCCATTTAAACTTGATGCACAGCCACGCATGCGTGGTATCTTCCAACGGGAGTGGCTGGTGAGCTCCTAATTGGTGTGGGGGTCACACGCCCACACACCTTAGGGGGAGCATTACCCACAACCCTTCCCAACTCAGACTCAGTGTCCTGCAGCCCAAGGTGTACGACACCTTTGCATACATAAGAACATAAGAAATAGGAGCAGGAGTAGGCCATACGGTCCCTTGAGCCTGCTCCGCCATTTAATACGATCATGGCTGATCCGATCATGGACTCAGGTCCACTTCGCTGCCCACTTCCCATAACCCCTTATCCCCTTATCGATTAAGAAACTCTCTATCTCTGTCTTAAATTTATTCAATGATCCAGCTTCCACAGCTCTCTGAGGCAACAAATTCCACAGATTTACAACCCTATCAGTGGAAACTTCCTCTCTGCAGCTACCTTGTCAAGCCCCCTCATAATCTTAAGATAATCATTATCTCGATAAGATCACCTCTCATTCTTCTGAATTCCAATGAGTCGGGGCCCAACCTGCTCAACCTTTCCTCATAAGTCAGCCTCCTCCTCCCCTGAATCAACCGAGTGAACCTTCTCTGAACTGCCTCCAAAGCAAGTATATCCTTTCGTAAATATGGAAACCTAAACTGTACGCAGTATTCCAGGTGTGGCCTCACCAATACATACCAGCTGATAATGTTGTACCTTGACTTCCACCTCCTCCGCTCGCCATGCCTAGCTTCTGTGGCCCACGGTTGGAGACTGCCAGAGGAAATGGCAGCAGTTGGCGGAGGTCATTAGTGTATCAAAAAAATAATCAAGGACTGCAGCTGAACACTGAGCACACTAGTATTATATCCCTCTGTGTGCTGTTTTAGCAGAAATTTTAACCCATTCATAATAAAAAGGTAAATGCTCACGTTAACACAGTGGGCAGACAAATAACATAGGGCCGCGTTACTACAATCCCAATCAATAATTTCTCAGCTGCAGAGACATTCCTTTCAGCCACAAGGAATCATAGAAACATAGCAAATAGTTGCAGGAGCAGGCCATTCAGCCCTCCGAGCCTGCACCGCTATTTAATATGATCATGGCTGATCATGCAACTTCAGTATCCCATTCCTGCTTTCTCGCCATACCACTTAATCTCTTTAGCCGTAAGGGCCACATCTAACTCCCTTTTGAATATATCTAACAAATTGGCCTCAACAACTTTCTGTGGTAGAGAATTCCACATGCTCATAACTCTCTGAGTGAAGAAGTTTCTCCTCATCTCGGTCCTGAATGGCTTACCCTTATCCTTAGACTGTGACTACTGGTTCTGGACTTCCCCAACATTGGGAACATTCTTCCTGCATCTAACCTGTCCAGTCCCGTCAGAATTTTACATGTTTCTATGAGATCCCCTCTCATTCTTCTAAATTCCATTGAATATAAGCCTAGTCAATCCGGTCTTTCTTCATATGACAGTCCTGTCATCCCGGGAATCAGTCTGGTGAACCTTCGCTGCATTCCCTCAATAGCAAGAATGTCCTTCCTCAGATTAGGAGACCAAAACGGTACACAATATTCGAGGTGTGTCCTCACCAAGGCCCTGCACAACTGTACTAAGACCTCCCTGCTCCTATACTCAAATCCTCATACTATGAAGGCCAACATGCCATTTGCCTTCTTCACCACCTGCTGTACCTGCATGCCAACTTTCAATGACTGATGTATCATGACACCCAGGTCTCGTTGCACCTCTCCTTTTCCTAATCTATCAACATTCAGATAATAATCTGCCTTCCTGTTTTTACCAACAAAGTGGATAACCTCACATTTATCCACATTATACCGCATCTGTCATGCATTTGCCCACTCACCTAACCTGTCTAAGTCACCCTGTAGCCTCTTAGCATCCTCCTCACAGCTCACACTGCCACCAGCTTAGTGTCATCTGCAAACTTGGAGATATCATGTTCAAGTCCTTCGTCTAAATCATTAATGTATATTATAGCATTTTATAATGTATAAATACGTTCATTTTCCTATGCATACAGTTACCCCTCCACCCCATACCAACACATAACATTGAGTCGATGGCAAGATGAGATTCTCCCTGAGTTGTAACTGGAGTGCCAGAATCAGTAGGGCTGGTACAGCATTTGCCTTACCAGCGGCAATATATTTGATAGGGGTTCACAGAAACGGTCCAGAGTGACTGTTGAAGTTGTATCTGCTGCAGGTGTGTCAAGAATTTTAGATAACTCACCCTTGTTATTTTGTAAGTTTTCCCATTATTATTTTGACAGTCTTATCAATGATGTTTCAACTGTCAATGTTATTATGTCTGCCCCACCATCATCATTTTGTCTTTCAACCACTGTTATTTTGCCTGCCCTATCTATGTTTTTTGTCCTGCCAGATGTTATTTTGGCTATCCTATAAATGTTATTTTGGCTGTCTCGCCAATATTATTGTCACCCGAGCCATGTTATACTCTCCTACCAATGTAAAATTGTCTTTTATCTATTCTATCCATGTTATGGAAAAAGATAAGGAAAAATCACATGTGACAATATTCAACTGGAGGAGGGATAATTTCAGTGAATGCAAAAATGGATCTGGCCCTGGTAGATTGGAACTGGCAGGTAAAACAGTAAATGAGCAATGGGAGGCCATCAAAAAGGAAATAGTTCGGCTACACACTAGACACGTAAGAACATAAGAACATAAGAAATAGAAGCAGTTGTTGGCCATTAAGCCCCTCGAGCCTGCTCCGCCATTCAATCAGATCATGGCTGATTTGATCCTGGCCTCAACTCCACTTCCCTGCCCGCTCCCCGTAACCCTTGACTCCCTTATCGTTCAAAAATCTGTCTATCTCCACCTTAAATATATTCAATGACCCAGCCTCCACAGCTCTCTGAAGTAGAGAATTCCAAAGATTCACAACCCGCTGAGAGAAGAAATTCCTCCTCATTTCTGGTTTAAAGGGGCGACCCCTTATTCTGAAACTATGCCCCCTAGTTCTAGATTCCCCCACGAGGGGAAACATCCTCTCTGCATTTACCCTGTCAAACCTCTCAGAATCTTATATGTTTCAATAATATCACCTCTCATTCTTCTAAACTCCGATGAGTATAGGCCCAACCTATTTAACCTTTCTTCATCAAAGAACTCCAGCAAATTTGTCAAACATGTCTCCCTTTCATAAAACTATGCTGACTTGCTTGACTGCATTATGATTTTCTATATGCCCTGCTGTTTACTTCCTGAATGATGGACTCCAGCATTGTCCAAATAACAGATGTTAGGCTAACTGGTCTATAGTTTCCTGCTTTCTGTCTCCCTCCTTTCTTAAATAGGTGTGTTACATTTGCGGTTTTCCAGTCTGCTGGGACCCTCTCCTTAATTCAAGGAATTTTGGTAGATTACAACCAATGCATCCACTATCTCTACAGCCACTTATTTTAAGACCCTAGGATGCAGGCCATCAGGTCCAGGGGACTTGTCCATCTTTAGTCCCATTAGTTTGTCTAGTATTTATCTCCAGTGATAGTGATTGTTTTAATTCCCCCCCCCCCCCGCTCTCCCCCAATAGCTCCTTGATTATCAATTATTGGGATGTATTTAGTGTCTTCTTCCATGAAGACCAATACAAATTTTTGTTCAAAGTCTCTGCCATTTCCCTGTTTCCCATCATTAATTCCCCAGTCTCATCCTCTAAGGGACCAACGTTTACTTTAGCTACTCGTTTCCTTTTTATATACCTGTAGAAGCTCTTACAGTCTGTTTTTATATTTCTTGCCAGTTTCCTCTCATATGCTATCTTCCCTCTCTTTATCATTTTTTTAGTCATCCTTTGCTGGTTTCTAAAAATTTCCCAATCCTCTGGCCTTCCACTGTTCTTTGCAACATTGTATGCCTTTGTTTTCAATTTGATACCATCCTTTCCTTCTTCAGTTAGCCAGGGATGGTTCATCCTTCTCTTAGAGTCTTTTTTCTCACTGGAATAAATCTTCACTGAGAGCTACGAAATATTTCCTTAAATGTTTCTCCAGCCTTACCCTTTAATATATTTTCCCCGTCCACTTTAACCAACTCTGCCTTCATACCTTTGTAATTAACTTTACTTAAGTTCAGGACACTAGTTTGAGACCTAGCTTTCTCACCCACAAATTGAATTTGAAATTCTGCCATGTTATGATCACTCTTCTCAAGAGGATCCTTCACTATAAGATCATTAATTAATTCAGACTCATTACATATTACCAGATCTAAAATAGTCTGCTCCCTGGTTGGTTCCACAACGTATTGTTCCAAGAAATAATCCTGCATACACTCTATTAACTCTTCCTAAAGATTACCTTTGCCATTTTGATTTGTCCAATCAATATGAAGATTAAAATCAACCATGATTACTGCTGTAACCTTCTTACAAACCTCCATTATTTCCTGATTTATACACTGTGCTACAGTTTGGGGGCCTGTAGACCACTCGCACCAGTGACTTTGTTCCCTTATTATTTCTTATCTCCACCTAAACTGATTCTACATCTCGATCTTCTGAGCCAATATTATTTCTCACTACTGCACTGATCTCATCTTTTATTAACAGAGCTACCCCACTTCCTTTTCCTTTCTGCCTATCCTTGCGAAATGTCAAATACCCCTGAATATTTAGCTTACAGCCTTGCAACCTTGGCAATCAGATCATACACATTTATTTCTATTTGTGCCATCAACTCATCTATTTTGTTATGAATGCTTCGTGTGTTCAGATATAGAGCTTTTAATTTTGTCTTACTCCCACATTCCCACGAAGGGCATCCAAAAGCTAGAGCAGCTTGGATGACTCGAGATTAAAAATCAAACAGAAAAAAGAAGCTTACGATAAATGTCGGGGTCATAATCCAGTCGAAACCCAAGCCAAATACAAGAAATACAGGGGAGGACGGAAAAAGGAGATAAAAGAGGCCAAGACTGTATGAGAATAGGTTAGCGGGTAACATAAAAGGGACACCAAAAGTCTTTTATAAACATATAAAAATTAAAATGGTAGTCAAAGGAAGGGTGGGGCTGATTAGAAATCAAAAAGGAGATCATTTTGTGGAGGCAGAGGGCATGGCTGAGGTACTAAATGAGTGCTTTGCATCAGTCTTCGCTAAAAAGGATATTAGATCAGATAAAAATAGATAAAGAGGAGGTACATAAAAGGTTGGCAGCACTCAAGGTAGAAGTCAGATGGATTTTTTTTTTAATTCGTTGACAGGATATGGGCGTCACTGGCAAGGCCAGCATTTATTGCCCATCCCTAATTGCCCTTGAGAAGGTGGTGGTGAGCCACCATTTCAAAGAGCAGTTAAGAGTCAACTATTTTGATGTGGGTCTGGAGTCACATATAGGCCAGACTAGCAGATTTCCTTCCCTAAAGGATATTAGTGGATCAGATGGGTTTTTACAACAATCTGATAATTTCATGGTCGCCATTACTGATAGTAAATTTTTATCCCAGATTTATTTAATTAACTGAATTTAAATTCCACAGCTACCATGGTAGGATTTGAACTCACGTCTCTGTATTAGTAGTCCAGGCCTCTGGATTACTAGTCTAGTAAAATAACCACTATACTACCATAGGGATGGAAATTGCAGATGCTCTGGTCTCAACTTTCCAATCCTTTTTAGGGGCTCAATTTTGCCCAAGTACGGTTTTTGGCGTATTGCCAGAGTTATGCCCATTTTTCTAGGCCAGAAATACTCCAAATATATTTGTCCCAAGTTTCCTCGCTGTATTTTTCAAATTTGATGCCGCACAGCCTGTCCAGTCGCCTCGGGGGGTGGAGCATGCTGTCTATGCAAAAAAAAAACAATACCGCACCTTCTGTGCATGCGCAAAAAAAAATTACGTTTTTGACGTGATTCCAATTGGTGCGCATGCGCGGTACAGCTCCCGGTCAGCAATCGGTCATTTTTAAAGAGGCAGTTGAGTTTGTGAGAACGTTGAGTGCTGTGTGAAAACATTTTAAAAATCGGAACTGCAATACAAGATGCAACGCGGTGCAAGACCAAGAATCTCTTACAAGATGAAGTGGAGGCACTAGTTACTGTAACTGAGGCCAGATGGCAGAAGCTGGACAGATAGAAACAGGAAGGCAGATTATTATCTGAATGTTGACAGATTAGGAAAAGGGGAGGTGCAATGAGACCAGGGTGTCATGGTACATCAGTCATTGAAAGTTGGCATGCAGGTACAACAGGCGGTGAAGAAGGCAAATAGCATGTTGGCCTTCATAGTGTGAGGATTTGAGTATAGGAGCGGGGAGGTCTTACTACAGTTGTACAGGGCCTTGGTGAGACCACACCTTGAATATTGTGTACAGTTTTTGGTCTCCTAATCTGAGGAAGGACATTCTTGCTATTGCGGGAATTCAGCGAAGGTTCAACAGACTGATTCCCAGGATGACAGGACTGACATATGAAGAAAGACTGGATTGACTAGGCTTATATTCAATGGAATTTAGAAGAATGAGAGGGAATCTCATAGAAACATATAAAATTCTGACGGGATTGGACAGGTTAGATGCAGGAAGAATGTTCCCGATGTTGAGAAGTCCAGAACTAGGGGTCACAGTCTAAGGATAAGGGGTAAGCCATTTAAGACTGAGATGAGGAGAAACTTCTTCACTCAGAAAGTTGTTAACCTGTGGAATTTTCTACCATAGAGAGTTGTTGATGCCAGTTCGTTGGATATATTCAAGAGGGAGTTAGATGTGGCCCTTACGGCTAAAGGGATCAAGGGATATGGCGAGAAAGCAGAAAAGGGGTACTGAAGTGAAGGATCAGCCATGATCTTATTGAATGGTGGTGCAGGCTCGAAGGGCCGAATGGTCTACTCCTGCACCTATTTTCTATGTTTCTATGTTTCTATTCTGATCCCGGCAGGAACTTCTATATTCCTGAAAATTTCCCACCAAAGTGGAATTGTGATCTCTAGAATCTTTCTCCCTATCTCAATTTTTTTCTGTTCCAGAGTGTAGAAATGTTTTTGTGAGATTACTACAGCTGCTAGCAGAGCAGTAAGATGTTCAGCTAGAGGGGGAATTTCATAGCCAAAATGTACAACGTAATCCTGCAGGTTTGTGATGTTTTCTCTCACAGTGAGGTGAACGGTGGAGGGTTCAGGAATGGGGGCAATCCGTTCCTGGGCCACTTGAACTTCTGCCTCGGGTTTAAAACAAAAACTGCTGTCACTGACCGGACACCAGAAGTGTTGTCCATGCTGGTAGTGGGGTGCACTGGTGGTGACACAATATGTCCCACCCACTATGTATGCTACCTGTGGGGGAACATGGTCTTGTGACATTACCTCCATGGTACAGTTGATAGGCTGTGCACCAACAGCTTTAAACCCGCACTGTGGTTTAGACTAGGCGTTCAAATGCTGGGGTCACAGTATTATGTGTGCAACCCGGCTCCAGCACCCGGAGAGGTCAGTACCTGTCATAGCGTGCTCCCACTTTATGACACAGGGTGGGACTGCTGTGAAACGAACATGTGCACCTCCTTGAATGACTCCAATGTTTTCCACCCTGTATACCGGTGTGGGTCGGGCTGCCCGCCCATAACCGGCATCCTTAGTACTATCCCCATAATGGTGTGATTAGAACGCCTGCAATCTACTGTGACAGGGTAGGCTTCAGAAGTTAGGCAGAGCTGGCACGGGCTTAGTGAATTACTGTACGGGTGGAGGGCTGTGAGGTGCTTGTTACTGATCCAAGAGGGGACTAAACCTTGTTTTAAATCCTCCAGGTCGTTGCGACCCTCGCCCAACAACCATGCCCCGAACAGCACGCACACCTCGTACTGTGCAGCCTGGTCTGAAGCATTCCTATCCTCCCATATGAGTGCATTCACTGTCTGTGCATGTTTTTCCAGCTCAGCCACGATCTCCTTTAAATGGACTGTCATAGCCTGGTCCTCATGTAGCTCTGAGCCTACTACAGTGTTTTCCTGTTTCAAGATCTTTCTCAGTTGGTTCTTTAGACCATTTATCTGCGTTTGCAGTTCTATATCATCTAGGCTATTTATCACAGAGGATCCTGTATTATATGCAGTAAAAATGTCGTTCAAGGTTCCCCTTCTAGGTCTCCCCGTGCCCATGGTGTCCCTAGCATATAGGGTGTATAGATCTGCTTTGTCTACATTACCAAAGTCTAACTCGTAAAATTTCTTGAACATTTCTCTGAGTAGGGCCTGGTATAGCTGCTCTGTTTCCTTTAGGTACCATGCAGGTAAGTGCACCTCGGTAAGGTTCAAAATAACTGAAGCTACTGCATGGTATACCCCCTGGTATAACACCTTTTCGATTGATACCAATACTAATCCGTTCCCTGGTCCCTTGGTGGTGATAGGACACCTCTCTATTACTGTTCACACTGGCGGGGTTGTGGGCAGGGTTTTTTTAAGGTGTGCTCTAAGTTCGGTGGCATTAATTGGGAGTGGGGAGTGTGGGACCGCACACCCGTGTAGGCTGGAATCCCACCTCATCTCTTCCCTGTCATCTTGCCATTGCCTGGCAAAGGCGATTGATATGCCTGCAGGACAGGTCTCCTCTGACCCCACATGCAGACGTAAATTCCCTGTTCAGACTCCCACCACTTGTTCCAACACACCTTCACTCCTCCCCGTGTCTCCGTCATGATACGGTACGTGTCATTACCGAGTCTTTCCCAATCAGATTCCTGGTCCCCCATGTCCTTGCTCAGCTTCCTGAGCCACCACCATCTACCCAGGGGAATCTGCCCGTTACAAGTCAAACACACACGTTTTCCCTCCGTAACCCTGACCCGCGCAGCAACGACTCGTATCCTGGGGCATGGAACGGAGGCCTCCCCATAGATAAACCCTTCCTGGCTGGAGTAGCGAGTGGAATTAGACCCCAGTCACCCTGGCCACTTCCCTTTGTGGGCATAAACAGCGAGCTCAGACCCACTCTGGGTCCTGCGGTACAGGCCGACCTGCTACTGGCCCCGCTGGAAACCCAGAGGCCAGAGAAAAAAGGAGAAGAACAGGAGTTAACCTGGCCACCCGGAGATGGGTGGCAGATGTACATAAACAGGACGCCATGTGTTTAAGTAGGTTTAGTAAGAATCGAATGTAGCGTAGGATTAAGGTTTTTCTTTGGGTCACCACGACCGAAAGTAAACTACGCATATGGAAGTAATGAAACGAGTAAAATAGGATAAAAGCATTTGTATAAATATGTAATGGAAGAGCTCCGGACGCCAGCCGGTGCCAAATTAGTGACATAGGCCTAGTTGTATTTGAAGGAAGCACCATCAACAGTTCTTGGGGAAAGGAAAAGACCCCATCTTGTAGGCAGTAAAAGAGGCACTACAAGAATGATGAGTAAGATGAGACAAGAGTTGATAACAGACATCAGTTCCTACGGGAACTGGAAAAGACAGCCAGTTGATTAAAGACTGTATCGTGTGTCTGAGAAGAAATGAGCCCAAATTGGAACTCGGTCATCTTTTGTCAAGCCAGGAAGGAGAACAACATGAGAAGGGTCCTGTTCCTGCTCACCTTGATAAGGATGAACAGCGGCGGCCGAGGAGACGTGGAAGAATCCCTCATTTATGGGTGCTCAGGAGAGAGAGCACCGATCGTGACTGCAGAGGGTGGCACACCGGGTCCCACACTATTGGGGGAACGTCCCCTCCGGTGCTACAGCACACCGCCCCTTTGGGGGTGGTGGCGAGGTTCATTTCATTACCTGAGGGTTCTACCTGGTCGAGGTCGAGGGCTGTGGGCTGGGGACTCCCAATTGGTGGCTGGTCCACCACTATCTCTTCGCCCAAGACCGGCTGGGGGTCCCTGCTCTTAGGCTGGTCCCTGATCTTAGATATTCCTTTGCGGCTGGTCTCTCTCCCGGGGCTGAACCACTTAAATTGGGGCGCTGGTGACCATGGTGTCTTAAGCCGTGGTATGCGGAAAGTCCTTCTCAAGGCCCTGACTACTGGGGGTGCGTCCGAGTCCCAAATGATTGGGGGGACAGCTCACAGCTCCTCCAGTAACGCAGTCCACCGCCCCTCTAGGAGCAGTCTGTGGGTCTGCCACGTCCCCTGTGGGATTTCCACAGTCAGGGGCTGCTGGCTGAGGATCTTTGCCTTTGGTACTGTTTCTGGCTGTCCCTTACGCTTAGCTGCTATCCCGGGATTGAAAAGTTTGTGTGGAACCACTTTGTATGGCGGGGCATCTTCACAGCATAGACCATGGGGCTTGCCTTGTCGACAATGTGGTGCGGTCCCATGTACAGTGCCTCAAATACCCCTACTCGAGCGTAGTTCCTTACTATGACCTGGTCCCCTACCTCCCACTCGTGGTGGTTGTGGGGTTCTAGCAGCAGTCGGTTGCTCCGATGCTGTTTTCCCATGTTGTTAGCAGTCTGCCAGTGAATCTGTTTAAGGTGTTCAAACAGGTTCCTGACAAAGCTGTCCCGGCTCACTGCCCCGAGCTGACCTTCCATGAGTACCGGGGCTAACCCATGGGTGGGGGTTCGCATGGCTCTGCCAGTCATGAGCTCGTACGGGGAGTACCCCGTGCTCTACGACTGGCTGGCCCAGATCCCCATGAGGATCAGTGGTAGGCCCTCTACCCACCTCTTGGGTGAGTCCCCCATTTCCTTACGTAACCTTTCTTTGATTGTGCGGTTTAAACGCTCCACAGGCCCGGATGACAGAGGGTTGTGGGCGACATGCCATTTCCCCTCGATGCCGAGCACCTTAAGGGTCTCCTGCATCACCTGCCCGGTGAAGTGACTCCCGTGGTCGGATTCCACGTACTGGGGTAGTCCCCATTGGGAGAAAACCTTCCTGATCAGGATCCTAGCTGTTCCCAGGGCAGTGGCTGTTCAGCATGGGAAGGCTTCCACCCATTTGGTGAATACATCCACCAACACTAGGCAGCACTTGTAACCTCCCTGGGCAGTGGGTAGGGGCCCGATGTAATCGACTTGGATTGACTGCCAGGGTCCCTCTACCCTCCTGATATATCGCATAGACACCTTTCTCTTCTGGGGGTCAGGGTTGTTGGCCGCGCACACCAGACAGCTAGCACAGAACTCGCGGACGTCTTCCCTGAGTCCTGGCCACCACCTGCCTGTTCCACCCGTTGCCAAGTGGTCTCAGGTCCGGGGTGTCCTGTTCCTGGATCCTCGTAGGCCAGCTGGAAGAATTCTCTCCGGTGTTGTTGCGGAACCACCCATTGCTCCCCCCTGAACAGCATACCTTCTTTCATGGCAATCGCTGCAGTGCCATACGGGCCATCTACCTTTTCCCCTTTAGCTAGCATGTTAAGGACAGTTTTGAGGACGGGGTCTGGGTCTGAAGCGTTTTCAGGTCCGGGGGCAATCTGTTGTCCCAATCCTGCCCCTGACTGCTGTGATGGGGCCTGGGTTGTACGGATCCTAGAGCTTGCCCGTGCGGGCACCTTGCTTGGCCAACATGTCAGCCTGCTGGTTTCCCTCGCTATGGGGTTCAGTGGTTAAATGTGCCTTCACTTTATGTATATAAACCTTCCCTTCCTACCCCACGGCTGTCATGATCTTTTCCAGTAAAGGCTTAATTGTCAGGGGTCTCCCATCTGCAGAGGTGTATCCGCGACGGGATCAGATAGCCAGGTACTCCGTACATAAATTGTATGTGAACATACTGTCCGAGCAAATCGTGTATGGGGTAGGGAATTCTTCGGGGTGTGTGACCACATACACCACAGCTGAGAGTTCAGCATGCTGGGCACTCATAATACTGGGGAGTTTAATCGCCAGGGCAATGCTTGCCTTTGGGTCATACAGTCCGCAGCCTGTGAGTCGTTCGCCCGCAGATACCGTACTTGAACCGTCCACATAGATCTCTCGGCCTGTGGGGTGTAATCTGGCCCGAAAGCCTATGTTAATTTCCCATACCCCTTCTACGGAACACCGGTGGGCTGTCTCTGGATAGAACATGTTGGCTACGAGCCTTGGCTCGCAGAGACCCTTTACCCTTAGGTCCATCTGTGAGAGGAGTGGGGTCCAGCGAGCAATGCGGGCACTGCTCACCGTCCCGTCCTTGATTCTCCCATAGAGGAGCATTTGGGTGGGCATAGGGTGGGTAAGGAGTGTGATAGGGGACCCCCCTGTGAAGATCAGTGATCTTTTCACAGCCCAGTGAGTGGCTAGGAGGTGCCGCTCACAGTTGGAGTATCCCTTCTCCACATCCGTGAGTATCCTGGAGGAGTAGACCACTGGTCTCAGCCAGCCGTGCCGTTCCTGGAGCAGTACTGCGCTCAGGCTGTCCCCACTGGCTGCTACCTCCAGGAAAAACTCTTTACCCCCATCGATGGCCCCTAGAGCTGGCGCGGTCAGCAGGTCTTTCTTGAGTTGGATAAATGCTTCCTCGCAATCTTCGTTCCAACCCCACTCCACCCAATGAAATCTCTGCAGTACCTGGTTAGCCCTAGAAAAGATCTTACTCCTGTTACTGTGTTGGGTGCTGGTAACTTCTGCACTGCTTCCCTTCTAGCTTTGTCAATGGCCCTTTCCCCAGCGCGCACAGCCAGTCCCAGGAATTTTACTTCCTTCTGGCCGATCTGTGCCTTCTTGGGTTTTACTTTAAACCCTTCCTCTTTCAGTAGCTCCAGCAGCTCAGCCAGCAGTGGGCCATGCTCCTCCCCCTCATCGGTGAACAGGAGCAGGTCATCTACATACTGTTATAATTGCTGGGGTCTGCTGAAGCGCTTTAAACGGTTGGCCATACATTGGTGGAAAAAGCTAGGGCTGTTGTGGAAGCCCTGAGGGAGACAGTTCCAAGTGTATTGCTGTCCCTTAAAGTTGAAAGCAAACTTGTACTGGTCTTCTCTTCGTAAAGGGATGGACCAAAATCAGTTGGAAATATCCAGCACCGTGAAGGTGGTCGCGGAGGCTGGGATACTCCCAATGAGGTCGGTGACGGCAGCAACCGTGGGTGCACAGGCGGGGATGTTACGGTTGAGTACTCGATAGTCCACCGTGGCTCTCCAGGAGTTGTCCAGTTTCTTAACCGGCCACAATGGAGAGTTCACATGGGTAGCTATCGGTCTCAATATCCTCTGTTTAACCAGCGAACCCAAGGCTGTTTCCATGTCTGCCTCCGCCTCCCTGGGGAAGTTATACTGTTTCTGTGGTCGGGTCATGGGGTCCCCATCTATGCTAACCTCGACCCCGTTTATCTTTCCACAGTTGTGTTTGTGAGTGGCAAAAACTGCAAGGTTTGCCCTCACATACGCTTGGTACTCCATCGGAGGTTACTGACCAGTGATTCAAGGTCGTAACCTCCTTTGGCTTCATGGTACACACCGTCCCCTTTTCCCTGTTTTTCTGGGATAACCACCACCTCACTCTCCTGCCCCATACATACTGCCCCCCAAAGACAGTGTTTTTTTAAATCCACTAGGCTCCTCTGGCCTAGAATGAAGTCAGCCCCTAGGATCCCCCTCCCTTCCTGTTCCCACTTCATCAGGACACAAGTCCACTTGTGTGGAGTGTTACCAAACAAATAGAGAGCGGAATGGAGAATGAGCCAGCCTGCTCAGCGCCTGTGAAACCCACCAAGCTGTAGGGGACCTCGCTAGACAGAGGTGAGGCAGCGGGGTTAGCTGCATAGAAGAGGGTGCTTGATGCACCGGTATCCAGCAGATAAGTCCCTTTCACCTTTTCCACTTCCATCTGAACGGTCGGTCTCCCATACTCAAGGGAACACAGGTGGACAGGCTGTGCCTGTCCGAGTCACTGTCCTGGATGGGATGGGCAGTTGGGATTTCGGTACCGGTGGCGATGGCTACCCTCCCAGGGCCATCTAGCATTGTTCGGAGCGCAGTCATGAATATGTCAAACGTGTGGGGAGCGACTGGCTTCTTGGTCTCGGTCTTTTGGGCAGGGGCTGGAGAATTCTTCCCTGCGCTACTCTTCCATGGATTTCTACAATCCTTTCTCCAGTGCCCACGCTTTCTGCACCCAAAACATGTACGTTTTGCATCGGAGGGGTTGCCCCCCTCGTGGCGCCATTCCCATTTATCCAGACTAGGTCTGATTTTGTGGACCCTTCCCTTGGGTGGGTGCTCTTCCGACCCCTGCTGTTCCGGTAGGCTAGGGTCAGTTGTCTGACCACTCCCTGTTCGGTGGCCTGGGGATCTCTTGGGTCAAACCAGGCCTCAGCCTTTGCTCTTATTCGTGGCGAACTGTTGGCCGCCAGGCTTCAGAGCCAGTGGGCTCTCTCGTCCCGGTTTAGATGACCACAGCTGCTCTGGTACACAGGCCACAGTCTGTCTGCGAAAGCCTGTGGGGTTTCCCCTGTGAGCTGCACTGTTTTCTCCACTCTGGAGAAGGGACTCCCATCATTACAGCCCATGGCTTCTAGAATGTCTTCCTGGACGGCGGCACATGGCCTCTGCCCCCTTTTGCTCTCGGCAGAGACGGACTAGTACCGTTTGCCATCCAGTGAGAGGAGAAGCATTTTTGCTATCTCGGCATCATCGCACCCGTTAATATCCCCTGCCTGTTCCACTTCCATGAAGTGAACCGAGTAGTCTCCCTTTGGAGTGAGCTTTCCCAGGTGACTTATCATAGCCCTAAGCTGTTGGGTAGTGTGGGGAACCACAAATTGACTTTCCAGGGGCCCCTGACCCCCAGCACTGGTGGACGGGCCAAAATTCTGCTGCCGGATAGGGCACATTGGCCCCGGCTCTGGCTCTTCCTGCTATGGCTCGCCTACCCGTCCCTGCTGCCAAACCGTGCTGAACCTCTGCGCCACAGGTGGTGGTCCGTTATCCTTGTTGGCCCCGCAACTCGTTCGGCCCTCCTGCTGCTAAACCGGTGTAGTCACCGGTACCACAGGTGGTGGTTGAACAGTTTCCTCCTTCTCTTCCAGGTTTACCCGGGCCATACCCGGGCTTATTAGGTATACCATGCCTTTTGCTTTGGACAGAGCAAGGGTTAAACTCTTGATTTGTTGCTGGCAGGGACCGTGGTCTCCTGACTCAAACCCATTAGTGCTAGCTACTTTATAAACTGCCTGTACCTCTCTTAACTTCTCCTCCAGCTCTTTTACTTGAAAGATAAGGCGAGTATTTTCCTTCCGCAGTATCTTTTAATTATTCCTAACCTCGGTAACTTGACATTGAAAATAATCCTGGCTGTTCTTGAACCTTCTCCATTAGCTACGCCTTTCCATGCTTCAGCTTGCGGAGCTCACCCCATAACCTTTCTCCTGCCATAGCCCTTTCATGTAATGTCTCTGCAAATTCCCATAGCTCTGCCTGTTTTTATCTCAGAGTTGGATCTGTCGCTGTAGTCAGACCAACCAAATTGCCTTTTCTACTGATTCTTTATGGTCCTTGCTTGCTGTCCACTGGGCCGCAGCGTCTCCCGGACGCTTAGTGCCCAATAGACCAAGCACCCATTCCTTAGTGACATTCGTTTTCTTGTACACATAGGAGGAAATCCTCTTTTCCATCTTGGTTCTTTCTTCTAAAACAGCACACTCTGCATCACATCCCTTATACCAAAGTCCTGCCGTGGTCGCCATTCTGTAGGGAGTGGTGTGTGGGGTCAGGTTCACCTCTGACCTTCTGAGTGGTTCAAATCGCTCCCACTCCATGGGTTCTAGACTTTGGATTTATTTGGGGGATGTGACAAAGTGCAAGCGACAACTGGTTTGGTGCAAAGAACTTCGACTTTATTAAGAACAAGAAAATACAATGTCAAACTTGTAATCATTCAAATAAAGAACACGATATCACACATTCAAAGGGGTTATAGAAATACTACACTTCCCACCTTCCAATGCCTAACACTGACTAGGTTAAACTCCAGGACAAACAGGGACTATGCTCACCGATCCTTTACTGGTAGTTGGCGGTGGTTCGCGATTTCTGGGTTTGCTGGATTCTGTAGGTTCTGCTTGCCATACCCTAAATGTGGTGGAAGACTTCTTACTGCGCAATCTTCAGTTGGGTGGTGTCCGCTGATGCGGTAGGGCGCATTTCGGACTTATGGGGTAAGTACCCACTTTCTTTCGTTAGAAATAGGTTTCAAAGTCTCTGTAGGTAATGTTTTCACCTGTTGGTAGTCAGGCCTAGATTGTAAAGTGGAAACTTTCGAATCTTCGGTTTCTTCTTTGAGGAGTTTTGTTTCAGAGTTGTTCGATCGCGGTGGTTTCAATGGTACCACGTTGGCTGTGGTCGGTTGCTGCCATGATGGTGATCTTCTTCCTTCCTTTTTGATAGCAGGGAAATGTGGCCCCGGTAGTGTCGTTGAGGCTAGAGAGGCTTGCTACGACTGCTGTGGTGATCTCTCTCTCCTCCCTTCTTGATGCTCTATGATGCTGATACTATCCTCTCAAGCAAAAGCATTGTTCTGCTTAGCATACCTTCGTTAAAACAGGGCCCCAGTTATACTTTTGGAGCTGTTCTAATCTTCGCGCCAAATCAGTCCCAATACTTTGTCTAATTTTTGGCGGGCTTGATATCTCTTTATCATAATTTGGCGGGCTCATTAAATGTTAACCTGTCTCGGATGTGTTGATCTTTTGAATCTGTTCCTTGATGGAAAAATTAACTTTAGTATTTGCAATGTCTGCCTAGGTTTTGGTTTTCCATGTGGACTGGATGTGCCATTGTCATTATGCATGTGCTGGAATGGGTTTTCTGCTCACGATGATGGCTGGCTATCTGAGTTGATTGTTGCTATGTTAATGTCTCCTGAGGAGAAGGGTTTTTGAGTTTACACAATTTCCCCAGGCAATTTGTTTTAGCTTCAATATCCCAGACAGCTTCAATACTCAAACTGATTTCTTTGAAGGATAGTTCTCCTTTAGTTCTTAGCCCTTCCCACGAAGACCCAATCTGCCTTGTAAAATTCCAAATTCGATTAAAACTCATAGTTTCTTCCATGTGCACTTTAGGATCTCAAACTTTCTGGTAGATAGTTCCAAATTAAATTTCCTTTCCAATGAGTCCAAACACTGGTGCGGGGGGGGCGGAGGGGGGGTTCCCACAAATTTTGCAACTCTACAATACCATCCTGGAGTCTCGATTGCGGCCGCAGAAATGCCTATCTATTCCCCTCACAATAAAATCTCCTATCACTTTAGCTCTCCCACTCTTTTTCCTGCCCCTCTGTGCAGCAGAGACACCAATGATGCCATGAACTTGGCTGCTGCTGCCTTCCGCTGATGAGTCATCTCCCCCAACAATACCCAAGGTGATGTATCTGTTTTGGAGGGAGATGCCCGCAGGGGACCACTACACTACCTTCCTTCCACTGCTCTGCCTGATGGTCACCCATTCCCTATCTGCTTGTGTAACCTTTACCTGCTGTGTGACCAACTCACTAAACGTGCTATTCATGACATCCTCAGTATCGCGGATGCTCCAGAGTGAATCCATGCGCAGCTCCAGTGCCGCAATGCAGTCTGTCAGGAGCTGCAGCTGGATACACTTCCTGCACATGTAGTCGTCAGAGACACTGGAAGCGTCCCTGATTTCCCACATAGCACAGGAGGAGCATGACATGGGTCTGGGCTCTCCTGCCATGACTTAACCCTTAAATTACTTAATTTGGCAACAATGCCAAAGGTTTCTTACTGCTAAGAACAAAAAATAAATAAAGAAAAAGAAAACTACTCACCACTCAACCAGCCAACCACTTACCCTATTTTATATGACGTCACATTTCGATTACTTTTTACTTCTCTCTTACTATTGAACCCGCTGCCGCCACTTCCGTCACAGGTCCGCCCACTCCTGCTGCTGCTCCCGGCTAGCTTGGACTGGGCCTCGAGCCTCGGGCTTTACTGACGCATTCTGCTGCCCGCCGTTTCCCTCACAGGTCCGCCCACTCCTGCTGCTGATCCCGACTAGCTCATGCCACCCACCCTGCCCCCTCCTCTGCTGTTAACCATTTGTCAGTGTTCTGTTATATTTTGCAGAAATTGAGGCCAACCCTGACGATGCAGAAGAAGATTCAGACGAGGACGAGCCTGAAGAGGAAGACATCTTCCAATCCCACTTTCCAGACCAACAGCATGGGGGTGAGTGGGAGGAGGAGGGGGAGGTGATGGAGATGGATGAAGCCCCCATTGTTTTACTGACTTTTGAGGAGGTACAGGTGCCGCCCATTGAGGTGCCAGCCCCTTCCCTGACTAGTGGTTTGAGTGCTAGTGGGATATTCCATGGTTTCCCATTGTCTGAGGCTGGGAATTCCAGTGGGATGCAGAAAGGCACACCCAGAGCCTCACTGTCCGAGATTGCGGGTCCCAGTGGTGTGGTGCAGCGAGGCGCTTTCCTTGGGGAAACTTTAATTTAAAAACTTACACTAAAAAAAGCGGCGCGCGCCAAAAAAACGGCACAAATGGCCGGGAAAAATTGAGCCCTAGATATGGGAGTTGTGATAGAGGGCTGGAGGATTGCAAATGTTACACCCCTGTTCAAAAAAGAGGCAACTACAGGCCAGTCAGCCCAAGGTCAGTGGTGGGGAAACTTTAAGAGACAACTTTAAGAGAATCCGGGGCAAATTAATTGGCCCTTGGAAAATTATGGGCTAATAAATGAAAGCCAGCACAGACTTGTTAAAGTCAAATCATGTTTGACTAAATTGATTGAATTCTTTGATAAATTAACAGAGAGGGTTGATGCGAGTAGTACAGTTGATGATGTGTATGTCGATTTTCAAAAGGTGCTTGATAGAGTGCCACATAATGAATTTGTTAATAAAATTGAAGCCGATGAAATTAAAGGGACAGTGGTTGCATGTACACAAAATTGTCTGAGGGACAGAAACAGGGAGTAATGGTGAAAGGTTGCTTATCAGACTGTAGGAAAGTTGGGACCACTGCTGTTTTTAATATTTATTAATGAGCTGGACTTGGGTATACAAGGCATAATTTCAAAGTTTGCAGATGATACTGAACTCAGAAATGTAATAAACAATGAGGAGGATAGAAACAGACTTCAGAGGGACAAAGACTGGGGAAATGGGCGATTCTGGGCACTTTAGGACGGATGTCAAGGCCTTAGAGAGGATGCAGAGGAGATTTACTAGAATGGTACCAGGGATGAAAGACTTCAGTTATGTGGAGAAACTAGAGAAACTGGGATTGTTCTCCTTAGAGCCGAGATTTGATAGAGGTGCTCAAAATCATTTGATAGAGTAGATAGACAGAAATTGTTTCCCGTGGCAGAAGGGTCGGTAACCAAAGGACACAGATTTAAGGTAATTGGTAAAAGAACCAGAGGCAACATGAGGAATAAAATATTACACAGGAAGTTGTTATGATCTGGAATGCACTGTCTGAAAGAGCGTGGAAGCAGATTCAATAATAATTTTCAAAAGGGGAATTGGATAAACACTTGAATTGGAAAGTTTGCAGGGCCATGGGGAGAGAGCGGAGGTGTGGAACTAATTGGGTAGCTCTTTCAAAGAGCTTGCACATACAAGATGGGCCGAATGGCCTCCTTCTGTGCTGTATCTTTCTATGAGTCTATAATTTTTGAGGCTCAATCAATTTTATTTTGTTTGTCCAATCAATTGGCACTACCGTTTTTATTTTGGTTGCCCTACCCATATGATTTTTTCTGTACTATCCATGTTAATTTGTGGACTTGATCAATGTTATTTTGTCTGTCCTATCGATGTCATTTTTTTCCCTTACCCTTGTTACTTTTTGTTTCCGATCTACAAGACCCACATCAAGGGCCCAAGTTTCCACACGAAAAAAAACGGGTGCCCCTCTGAGCTGGGCGCGCATTTTTCGCGCCTAAAACGGCGCCTAAAAAAAAACGCGCTATTCTCGAGCGCCCTGCAACTCCTTGTCTGCCTGGCGCGGCGCCCAGGGGGGCGGAGCCTACACTTGCGCCGATTTTGTAAGTGGGAGGGGGCGGGTACTATTTAAATTAGTTTTTTTCCTGCCGGCAACGCTGCGCGTGCGCGTTGGAGCATTCGCGCATGCTCAGTGTGAAAAAAACATTGGCACTCGGCCATTTTTGTAGTTCTTTGTAGCTGTTTAATTTTTGAACATTTTTTAATAAAAGCACATTGCAATCAGCACTGAGGCTTCTTGCAGCCTTCTCACTGTCTCCTTCCACCCCCCCCCCCCCCCCACCGGGAACGAACGGCTGTTTCCTCTTCCCCCTCCCGCTCAGCGGCAATGAACGGCTGTCTCCTCCTCCTCCCCCCTCTCCCGCTCAGCGGCAACGAATGGCTTTCTCCTCCCCCACCCCCTCCCGCTCAGCGGCAACGAACGGCTGCAGAATTCTCCGTGGCTGAAGCACTTTCACACAGGTAGGAAGATGGTTTATTTAATCTTTTCTTTGCTTATAAATGTTTATTCAGGTTGGATTTATTTGTATAATATTTGTAGAAGTATAAATAAGGATTTATTGTAGAATTTAATGAGTTCCCTCCCCCCCCCCCCCCCCCACCTCGTTCTGGACACCTAATTTGTAACCTGTGTAGAACAGGTTTTTTCAGTTCTACAAAAATCTTCACTTGCTCCATTCTAACTTAGTTTGGAGTACGTTTTCACTGTGGAAACTTTGAAATCAGGCGTCAGTGGCCGGACACGCCCCCTTTTGAAGAAAAAACTCTGTTCCAAAGTAGAACTGTTCTACTAGAACTGCAGAAAAAAAAATGTGGAGAATTGCGATTTCTAAGATAGTCCGTTCTCCACCAGTTGCTCCTAAAAATCAGGCACAAATCATGTGGAAACTTGGGCCCCAGGTGACTCACTCTTTCGTTGAATTAGTAATTGGTTGAGAGTTTGGAAACAGAGAACATAAGAACATAAGAAATAGGAGCAGGAGTAGGCCATACGGCCCCTCGAGCCTGCTCCGCTATTTAATACGATCATGGCTGATCTGATCATGTACTCAGATCCACTTCCCTGCCTGCTTCCCATAACCCCTTATTCCCTTAAGTTGGAATAAAGGGAATGTGCTTTCAATGGTGGGACATGGCAACTGATGTTCCCCAGGGAACTGTTCTGGGGCCTCAGTGCTTCACCATATATATTGATGGCATTGATGAAGGAATAGAGAGTTGTATATCCAAATTTGCAGATGGCACTAAGTTAGGAGGTAGAGTACAGTGTGTCGATGGGAGCAGGAAGTTACAAAGGGGTATAGACTGACTAAGCGAGTGGGCAAATCTGTGTGGCAGATAGGATTCAACGCGGGGAATTGTGAGGTCATCCACTTTAGATCTTAATGGTGAGAAACTTGGAACTGTGAAGACGCAAATGGAGTTGGGAGCACTGGTACACAAGTTATTAAAAACTAATGCACAGTCACAAAAGGTAATCCAAAAGGCTAATAGAATATTGGCCTTTATCCCAAGGCAGTTGGAAAACAGAAAGGAGGAAGTCATGCAGATCCTTGTCCAGCCCACTTCTGCAGTACCACATTCAGTTTTGGGAACTGCATCTCAGGGAGAATCCATTGGCCTTATATTCCTTTGAGTTTAGAAGGAAAGGGGATATATAATTGAGGTATTTAAAACAATAAAGGATTCTACAGGGTAAATACAGAGAAAATGGCCCTGAAATTCCGGCCTTCTCGGGTCCATACGGAGTGTGTACGGATCTGGAAAGGCATCGGAAAAGACGGTTTTCGGCGCGCAATGCGCATGTGCTGAAAACCGGCTTTTCCAATCTGTCAAGTTTCTGGCTTGACAGATCGCTGCATCTCGGGGAGGACATTCCCACGGCAGAGATTGCATTATTTGCCCATCTCTTGCCCTGGGATTTTTTTAATGTCCATCTCAGAGGACAAATAGGACCTCGGTTTAACATCTCACCGGAAACACGGCACCCCCGACAGTGCAGCACATCCTCAGTACTACAATGGAATGTCAGCCTAGATTTTGTGCTCAAGACTCGTAAGTCCTCTCCTGCACTCAGCACACAGCCACTGCTCTAAAAAATGCGCTTTTATCCTAGTGGTAATCATAGGGATGCATAGGCACCACTTGAAACACCTCTCCTCCTGACTAGTGTTGTAGAATCATAGAATCATAGAAATTTACACCACGGAAGGAGGCCGTTTTGGCCCATCGTGTCTGTGCCGGCCAATAAAGAGCTATCCAGCCTAATCCCACTTTCCAGCTCTTGGTCTGTAGCCCTGTAGGTTACAGCTCTTCAAGTGCATATCCAAGTGCTTTTTAAATGTGGTGAGGTTTTCTGCCTCTACCACCCTTTCAGGCAGTGAGTTCCAGACCCACACAACCCTCTGGATGAAAAAATGTCCCCTCAAATCACCTCTAAAGCTCCTACCAAATACTTTAAATCTATGCCCCTTGGTTGTTGACTCCTCTGCCAAGGGAAATAGGTCCTTCCTATCCACTCTATATAGGTGCCCCATAATTTTATATACCTCAATAAGGTCTTCCCTCAGCCTCCTCTGTTCCGAAGAAAACAACCCCAGCCTATCCAATCTTTCCTCATAGCTAAAATTCTTCAGTCCAGGCAACATCCTCGTAAATCTCCTCTGTACCCTCTCCAGTGCAATCACATCTTTCATGTAATGTAGTGACCAGAACTGCATGCAGTACTCCAGCTGTGTCCCAACCAGTGTTTTATACAGTTCAAGCATAACCGCCTTGCTCTTGTATTCTAAGCCTCGGCTAATAAAGGCAAGCATTCCGTAAGCCTTCTTAACCACCTTATCTACTGGGCTTGCTACCTTCAGGGATCTGTGGACATGCACTCCAAGGTCCCTTTGTTCCTCAACACTTCTCAGTGTCCTACCATTTAATGGGACCGAAATTGGTCAATGTATAAGGTCCACCCATTTCTCGGCATATGCCGGCGGTGCGTCGTTTCACACCGCCACCATACCGCCGAGACCGAAGAGGACAAAATTGGTCAACATTTTTTCATCGGTATGTCAGCAGTATGTCAGCGGTCTGCATCGGGTGATATATATCATAGTAGTCGAACCAGGTTGACTTTCTGTTCGATGGGCGGTAAGGCACAGAACTGCGCATGAGGGAATTTTTTTGTTTTTCGTTTTTTTTTTTACAGAAGCTTTTAACCTGCGATTTTGGGGGTCACAGGTCACCCGCGCATGCGCAGTGAGTTGAAGAGGAGGGAGAGAGAGTGAGAAGGAGCAGCCAGTTATTTGAAAAATACATAGCACAGTGCAAATATATTCCTAACAACTAATAATTCTTCAGTTTGAAGACTAAGAATAGATAGTTATCAAAGCAAAAATGATACAAATAGAAAGATTATAGCAATGTTAAAAAATAAATCAAAGCGGGGGAACATTAAAAAGGAGGGGAGGTTGAAAGCACCCGCCTTCAATGAGATGGAGTTACCTGCCCTTCTAGAGCATATAACAGAGAGGTACTCCGAGCTAACCGAGGTTGGGTGAGGAATCTCCCCCCCCACTCCCCACCCCCCCAAAGGATTACAACCAAATACGGGACGAGATCGGGGAGGCTGTGTCCGCTAAAAGTACGATGATATGCACCGTGGAAAGGTGTCGCAAGAGGTGGAACGACCTGATGAGGGTAGCAAGGGTAAGTAATGATTTTATTTATATACCCGCCATGTGCCATGTATCATGTAAATGTAGGTTCCGTGTCACATGGATGATGTTATTTATCTTAAGGTTACGCCGATGTATTTGTGTTTTTCAGGCAATGACAAGAGGATCAATGCAGTGTTTTGATGTGTGTGTGTGTGTGTGTGTGTGTGTGTGTGTGTGTATGTCAAGTTAAATGGATTAAAGATTTCTACTTTGATTTACTTTACTTTCTGCAGAAGCAGACATCTGCAATAGCAGCCGATCAGCGGCGCACAGTGGGAGGACCCACAAACCAGGAGCCGCTTACTGATAGAGATCCGTGCCCTGTCCCTGGTTGGGGATAGTAACCGTGCCACCACCGGCATTGGAGCTGACCCACTCACACAAAATGGTAAGGTGAATATAATCTATTGTGTGTTACGGTCATTTTATGTCATGTAATGTAACTGTAATGTTGGCCTGATGTCATGTAATGTAAGTTTATTGCACTGTAATGTTGGCCTCATGGATGTACTGCAATGTTGGGGGCATGTAACGCAATGCATATATGTATTGTCTGTCTGCGATATGTAATGCAGTACTGAAGCAGTGGTGGACATTTAAGTAAAACTGCGATAAGTCACTGTACTATGTACTCATGTAACCTTCACCCATCCCCTGGTGCCAAGCTTTTTTAAATGTTGTTTTGTACTTCCAGACTCGGTGATTCAGACCACAGCGACACAGACGACAGACCCACTGCCTCCACCTGTATCGCCACCCAGCCCTCTCCTGACTTCACCACCGGCAGAGATGAGGCAAACGAAGAGGAAGAGCCGCTGATCCTGCAGCCAGTGGAGGTGGGGATGGAGATGGTGGAGGATACATCAGCTCCATGTGGACCAGCTGGAACATCCTCCATCACCAAGTCTATATTCAGGGGATTTCCCCATGGCTCCTCTGATTCTGCCGGACAAAGCCGTGCACCTTTGCCGCAACGACAGAGATTGGTGCAGGAAAGGTCGGTTGCTGTAGGCGCGTACCAGGACATGGTGTGTCTGGCACAGGCCAGCATCGACATAGGTCGAGACCTGCTCATGGCCATGACTACAATAGCCACAAACATCGCGGCTCTATCAGAACAACAGTCGGAGGATATGTCGCGTATGATCACCGCGATGGGGCGAACCACCGACTCCATCGAAGCCATGCGACAATCGACGGGATCGAGACATGGTGCGAAACCCCCCCCCCCCCCCCATGCCATAGTAGTCGGGTCGGCAGCACCCGAGGATGGGGAGCTGACATCATCTTCCAGCCCTGAAGCCGTGCCTTCCACATCGCAAGCTTCTCCTGAGGCCCCAGTTATTGCGCCTGCAATGTCTTACCCCCAACAACAGCAACAGCACTCCAGGTGCACTGCTGCAATCCGGCTTAATACCACCATGGGGAGGTCCGGGCTCGGGGTCATTGGGAAAGGGAGTAAAAAATGGAGGAATAGTCCCAAGGGTGGTGTAGCATGGTGTGGAAGGGGCAGAGGTCGTGGCCGAGGAAAGTAAAGGGTCGTTTTGTTGTAGTTTGATTTGTAAAAGTTTATTAAAGTTGTAAAAATGTTGTTAAAGTTGTTATTAAAGTTGTTACAGTTGTTTTATAGTTATAAGTTTTACAAAGTTTAAAAATTGTTTATATTTTTTACATTTTTACATAAACATTTGATTTGAATTTAAGCACTCTTGTACGGTGTCAAACTTTGGGGGTCACAGTCATCAGGGTCCAAAAATGTAGCTCTCCACATTCAAGCAAAGTGTTCATTTATGAGCTGTTGACGTAACAATTTTGCAGTGGCATACGCTCCGCGTGCCTTCCACTGTGATGTTGGGGTGGGAGGTGGGGTGGTGCCATGGGTTCATCTGGAAGCTCTTGCTCATCCTCCTCTCCCTCATTTTCCTCTTCTTCCTCCTCCATCTCCTGCACTCTCTTCCCAGGTGGTCCTGCAGTCCCCTGTGGCAAATCCTGTCCCTGCATGATTGCTAAATGATGCAACATGCAGCACACCACTGTGAACTGAGCAACCTGCTCAGGATAGTATTGCAGCCTGCCTCCCGAGAAGTCCAAGCATCGAAAGCGCTGCTTCAACACTCCAATAGTCTTTTCGATAATATTACATGTGGCGATATGGCTCTTATTATATCGTTGCTCGGCTTCTGTCTGAGGGTTCTGCAGGGGGGGGGGTCAAGAGCCAGGTGGCGAGGCCATACCCTTTGTCCCCCAACATCCAGCATTTACCTTGTGGCTCAGACGGCAACAGGTCAGACACAGTGCTCTCACGCAAGATGTGCGCATCATGGATGCTCCCTGGAAATTAAGCATTCACTGCCATTATGCGCTGTGTATGGTCGCATATGAACTGCACGTTGAGGGAGTGAAATCCCTTACGGTTTTGGTACAACTCCACCTCCTGTAATGGTGCTCGCAGATCAATATGGGTACAATCAATTGCACCCTGCACCTTGGGGAAACTGGCAATGCGTGCAAATCCCAAAGCCCTGTTACTCTGTGTCTCCCTGGTCATTGGGATGTTTATAAATTACATCTGGCATGCATACAGTGCTTTGGTTACCTGTCGAATGCAGCGATGAGTAGCATGCTGAGAAATACAGCACATGTCCCCAGCTGATACCTGAAAGGAGCCACATGCATAAAAGGAAAGTGCTGCGGTCACCTACATCTCGACAGAGAGTGCAGTAATGTTGGTGGTACTTGTAGCGTATGTAGGCACCTTTAATAATGACTCCATGAGGCAGGGTATGATACTTAAACTGTGTCGACCTGTAGTCCTTTATTTGCAGCTCCTGAGTGACGACAACAAGCTGTGAGTTCCCTTTTATACTGGGTTACCTGCCGTGTGCAGGCAACCCCTAGGTCTCCAGCAGCTGCACCCTCTGGTGTACGGTGAGGTGTGTACAGTATAAGGGTATATTCAATGTGGCATAACAGTGTTACAGACATCACACAGTAAACAGGCATGCATACACAACAATACTGGGCTGCAGGTCTGCCTTAATGAGCTGGCAAATCTCAGTGATCACTTCTTTTCGAAAGCGCAGCCTTCGACCACACTGTCGATCAGGTCCAAGTATGAGCGCTTCTCCCTGAAAATCCTTTGAGGATAAGGCCTCCTCCTCCTCATCAGTCTATGACCTCCTCCATTACCCTGATAACCCTGCTCAATAAACCTTCTCCCATCTGGATCCTGCATTAGACAGGTAGTCAGCAACAGAGGTTGAGATAATACAGGCCCTATTCTTTATAAATCTCCACAATATTTCTTGATGAAAAAAATATAACTAAAATGCCTTCTATATTAATAAGTTACTCAGTGACAATAAAAATACCTTTTCCAATCTAAATCGCACTGTAAAGTCACTGTTCACTTGAGAGATACAGAGGTACTGCTTTAACTGACAGTTCCCGATTGCACTCCGTTCATTCCCGCCCACTTAAGAGCACGTAAAACCACCTTTTCCAGGACAGTGTGCAGCTCCAGTGGTTTGTCGGCATATGCAATGAAAATCGCACTTTTTGAGCGGTCTGCGGGCGGTTCTGCACGGCGGACAGTGTACATACCACTCGGTGGTATGTCAATGATGAATATTCCGCCGAGTGATATGTCGGCGGTATGTAGGTGTTTTTTGACCAAAATCGCATTTTTGGGCAGTATGCCGACTGTACGTGGGGGGTAGGGGGCAGGATGTCGACCAATTTCGGGCCCAATGTGTATTCCCTTGCCTTGTGCGCCCTCCCCAAATGCATTACCTCACACTTCTCCGGATTTAATTCCATTTGCCACTGTTCTGCACACCTGACCAGTTTATTGATGTCTTCCTGCAATCCGCAGCTTTACTCTTCATTATCAACCAAACATTCGATTTTTGTATCATCTGCAAACTTCTTAATCATATCCCCTACATTCAAGTCGTTAGGTTATAATAGTAGGTTATACTGGGGGGGGGGGGGGTGGGAGGGGCCTTTGTGTCTGTTCCATTTGTATGTGGGGCTGAATCCCAGAGTCTCTGGGATGTGACTGCAGTCAGGATTAAAGAGGAAGGAAAACAGGATTTAAAAATAAAATGAAAGTGATACAGAAGAGGAGCCTGTGAGAGTGACCCTCCAGCAAGATAATGCTCAGAACTGTGGCCTTTCATAAAAGGGGAGTGAGTTCTACTGCTCTATCCAAGGAAAACATTTAACAAGCATTTATGCCTTTAGACATAGTTCTATTCTTTCTAAATTTACCTGTGCCTAAGCACCAATTAATGAAATGAAATCATCCCTTGACTAATGACATCAGAAAGCCCCATATATCTATTTGTAGATTTAATTGTGTTTGCATGAAAATTTAAGAGGACTATACCTCTGTAAGGGCCTTAACTCATTAAATACATTTTTTCAAAGGTGCATGTGTGGGTTTTTTTCTAAATCAAGTCAGCTACTTGGCAAGTGCTAATTAAAATCATTTACATCAAATAAAGACAAGTGTCGGAGGTAGTTCAAGATAGATCCCGATACAAAATCACACTCTGAAAACGTACTGACGCAGAGACAAGTTGCTATCTTCAGTTCCGAACAACAGCTTTTGGTTCTTCGATGTTTGGCAAGAGTGACCTGATACTAGAGGCATGAAGAACATTTGTCATAGTGTAGGGAATGACTGACAACAAGCTCGATTGGGGAGAATTATTCTAACTACCCTGGAAGCTCTGGCATTCAACGTATGCATTTTTTTAACCAATATAAAATTATATTGGTGACCGAGGTTAATTTGAGTCACAGGGATCGATTGCCTTGAGTTAATGGCGTGGTACCAGTCTCAAAATGGGGTCAGTGGCCTTACCGTCTCATTAACATCTGGCAATGCAACCAGCTCCATTTTAAATGGGGCCTACTGCTGTGTGTCCAAAGTGCCTACCTGTTTCAGTCAATGGCATTATCATCGCCGAATCCTCCACCATCAATATCCAGGGGGTCACTGGACCAGCCACATAAATAGAGCAGGTCAAAGTCTGAGTATTCTGCGGCAAGTGTCTCACCTCCTGACTCCCCAAACCCTTTCCACCATCTACAAGGCACAAGTCAGAAATATGATGGAATATTCTCCACTTGCCTGCATGAGTGCAGCTCCAACAACACTCAAGAAGCTTGACATCATCTAGAGCAACCAGCCCACTTGATTGGCACCCCATCCACCACCTTAAACAATCACACCGTGGCTGCAGTGTGTACCATCGACAAGGTGCACTGCAGCAACTCACCACGGCTTCTTCGGCAGCATCTCCCAAACCCGCAATCTCTGCCACCTAGAAGGACAAGGGCAGCAGGCGCATGGGAGCACCACCACCTCCACGTTCCGCTCCAAGTCAAACAGCATCCGGACGTAGAAATATATCACCGTTCCTTCATCGTTGCTGGGTCATAGAAACATAGAAACATAGAAAATAGGTGCAGGAGTAGGCCATTCGGCCCTTCGAGCCTGCACCACTATTCAATATAACTCCCTCTTGAATATATCCAATGAACTGCTATACATGCTCGAGCTACCCATGTCCGTAACAAACATCTCAGATGCAGCTTGCGTCTTGTCTTATCCACCATCCATGTGGTCGTTTCAAAACTGTGAACATTTATAAGCCACCAATTGAAACCTGGAAAAACAACCCACACCCATCTCTTTCTCATCCATCCACCTACATCTACAGTACATAGTGCATTACATGGTACAATACTCCTCCTCATTAAACAGTCTTAATGGCTAGCATACAAACTGGGGTTACTCAATCCAATCGAGGGAAATCGAAAGTTGGGTGCCTAGTAATGACCTTGCCCTGATCCATGACCCTAAACAGCATGACCTTCTGCTCAGCAAGATGCGTCAAGACTACTCGCCTCATCTACTGGGTCACATCAATCACTCACAACTATTATCATGCATAGCTACCGAGACAATGATACAGAGATGGAAATAAATACTTATATTTATATATCTTTTTTTAAACCTACTGGGTCACATCAATCACTCACAACTATTATCATGCAGAGCGATTTGCACTGGGGCAAAAGACATCGGCTAGGTGGAGAGATGCTCTTGCGCTGGGAGCAAGGGACTTTGGCTGGGGGGAGTCATCACTTGCGCTGGGGTAAGGGACTTCGGATGGCACTTGGTGGTTTCTGGAGAGATCTATCCACTGTGGCTTCTGGAAGTCAAAGTGGATCGAGTTACAATTTGCAAAGTCAGTGAGAATTTGGGCTGGGTGGTTCCAGTTACACATTCCTGTGAAACTTCAGTGTGTGGCTTATCCTCCAAGGGAACCAGAGACAAGGGTGACAATTTTTATAGTACAAATCAATGTGTCCAATTTTTAACCTTATGAATATTTGGCATTCCCGGGTGCAGATACTTCTGAGGTGTGATGGCTTTGTAAGATGTGACATGACAAGACACGTGCAAGACTTAATTCTATAAGTTCTGCCACATGAAACAAATAAAATTAGAAATAAAATGTAACTTAAACAGCATGGACACACACCATGTTGAGATAAGCTACACAAATATATATGGCTAGACATGTATTATATATAGGCAGGTAGGTCAACCAAGGCAGCTCACATACACTTCGTAGCAACTGATTACAAAGGGAATCCAAGTGATCATAACTCACAGAACAGTGTGCATTATGTCAGGGCTAGGAGAGTGCTTTAAATAAAAATAAAGTACAAAAAAAGGAATAGATTTTCATCATTTAGACCTAGCACTGGTTTTCCGGTGGTATTTCGGTGCTATTTAAAAATCGCATTTTTTCACTCAAGGCCGCTATTTTCATCAAATATGAACAGTGGCAGGGCTAACTGTATTTTGTTCTTATTTATGATCGTGCAAAGGGTGGTATTTTTACGGGTGGAAAAAATGGTGGTGTTGATGAATTTACCTCTGGTGGTAATTTTCGGTGGTATTTCGGAGTTGGAATCTTGGCCGCAGGTAAAAGAAGTTCCGGGAGTGGTGTGCTGATGTTTTATTTCTGTTTTTGTTCTTACTGTTGATGTTGTAGTTCTTGTAGTTGTTCTTGTTGTTATAGCAAAAAAATTTAAATCGTTGGAGGTTAAAAAATTATTTATTTATTGACTTTTACATTTTTCAAAGTTTACAGCATTTTATAAAATGTTATTAAACCTAACCATTCTTGTACTGTGACTAACTTTTAGAAAATGAAGGGTAAAACTCAATGATAGAGTGGGCGGGAAAGATAAAATGTAACTCTCACTGTTCAAGCAAAGCATTGATTTATGAGCTGATGTCCTCAAATTTTCTTAAATATCCTTAAAATGTCCTCCAGTTTTCTCAAATAATCCACTAAAAGCTTCAAACAACCTTAAAATCTAACTCTGAACTCACATAAAGGCGCCTGTGTAAAACTCAGCCTTCTCCCATGTGGAATGGACTGCAGCTCTGTTTTTTTTAAATGGTGTCCGTAGCACTGGATTCAATCAGATAAGACTGCACTTTTCTTGGTGGTATTTTAGGCCAGTGGTAAAAATGTGGTATTGATTCATTTACCTCTGGTAGTAATTTCCGGTGGTATTTCAGTGTTGCACACTTAATGACGTCATAAAAACGGCAAAAAAATAAGATTGGTGGTATTTTTTTTATCACTGATGAATTTAACACCGGTGAGATTTCGGTGCTAAATTATGACAATATTTCGGTGGTAATCTGCAATGAATTTACCACTGGTGGTAATTTCGGTGGTAAACAATCGAAAAAATGATGAAAATCCAGCCCAAAGAGTCTGCCACACCCTCCATGGTCAGATCAGCCATGATCTTATTGAATGACGGGGCAGGCTCGAGGGGCTAGATGGCCTACTCCTGTTCCTAATTCTTATGTTCTTATGTTATGTTCCATTTTGACCACGTATCTAGATTGCACAATCTGTGTAAATTAAGATGCTGCTGTATATGTCTCAACTTTTAATCATTACTTTGATTTTTTTTAATAGTTTCACGATACGGATACCACCTGCATCCAATTTCATATTGTGAAGGCTGTGCAGATTAATACTTCAAGAACTTTCCTCACCTCACTCAGGGTTCAATAGCTTGCCTATCCCAGACATAGATGAGAACTCATCATATTGGGCAAGAAAAACAACTGCCTTACAGCAAGCTGTTGGTGAACTCTGCATAAACATTGAGGAAGGAATTTCAACATTCAAGTTTTGTAACCTTATGAATGACCCATGAGTTACACCACAAAAGGAAAGGAAGCTGTTCAGAGAGGGAATGAGAACGGGTGTTGCGCAATTCACTATGGGACATTAGATTACAAAATTGCAAAAATACTACTGAATATACCAATTATTTTCCAAATTAATTTTAATAGTACATTAGAAAGTTATAGCAGTTTTGCAATCCGGTATGAGTGGGTAGGATCTAGAGACTACAATAAATAATAAAATTAATGCTCACCTAGAAAGAGGACATCCAGCATGCATTTGTAAAAGGCAGGTCATGCGGGACAAATTTAATATGGTGTTCTTTGAGAAAATAATGCATTGGTAAAATAAATGCAGTGGATGTTGTGTACATGGATTTTTCAAAAGGTATGGTAGTGATAGAGTTATAGTAGCAGACTAGCAACCCAAAGATTGAAAATTCAAATCCCACCAAGGTAAACTGAGAAATTCAATTCAATTAATCTAGTAAATTGAGAGCTGGCACCAAAGATTGATGATTAAAAAGTGGCAAATTGTTATAAAAACTCAAATGGTTCATTAATGTTGTTCAGAGAAAGAAACTTGCCTTCCCTTTTGAAGATTTTCCCTGTAGAATAAAAGAACACGATTTAGCATCTGCCCTGGGCATTCAGTGAGTTAACACCTCGACAATACAGTATCATTCATGGAGCTCAGTAAAGGACAATTTGGGTTTACATAAGAACATAAGAACAGGAGTAGGTCATCTAGACCCTCAAGCCTACTCCGCCATTCAACAAGATCATGGCAGATCTGGCCGTGGACTCAGCTCCACTTACCCGCCCGCTCCCCATAACCCTTAATTCCCTTATTGGTTAAAAATCTATCTATCTGTGATTTGAATACATTCAATGAGCTAGCCTCAACTGCTTCCTTGGGCAGAGAATTCCACAGATTCACAACCCTCTGGGAGAAGAAATTACCTCTCAACTCGGTTTTAAATTGGCTCCCCCGTATTTTGAGGTTGTGCCCCCTAGTTCTAGTCTCCCCGACCAGTGGAAACAACCTCTCTGCCTCTATCTTGTCTATCCCTTTCATTTTTTTAAATGTTTCTATAAGATCACCCCTCATCCTTCTAAACTCCAACGAGTAAAGACCCAGTCTACTCAATCTATCATCATAAGGTAACCCCCTTATCTCCGGAATCAGCCTAGTGAATCGTCTCTGTACCCACTCCAAAGCTAGTATATCCTTCCTTAAGTAAGGTGACCAAAACTGCACACAGTACTCCAGGTGCGGCCTCACTAATACCCTGTACAGTTGCAGCAGGACCTCCCTGCTTTTGTACTCCATCCCTCTCGCAATGAAGGCCAACATTCCATTCGCCTTCCTGATTACATGCTGCACCTGCAAACTAACTTTTTGAGATTCATGCACAAGGACCCCCTGGTCCCTCTGCATCTCAGCATGTTGTAATTTCTCCCCATTCAAATAATATTCCCTTTTACTGTTTTTTTTTCCAAGGTGGATGACCTTACATTTTCCGACATTGTATTCCATCTGCCAAACCTTAGCCCATTCACTTAACCTATCCAAATCTCTTTGCAGCCTCTCTGTGTCCTCTACACAACCCACTTTCCCACTAATCTTTGTGTCATCTGCAAATTTTGTTACACTACACTCTGTCCCCTCTTCCAGGTTATCTATGTATATTGTAAACATTTGTGGTCCCAGCACCGATCCCTGTGGCACACCACTAACCACCGATTTCCAATCCAAAAAGGACACATTTATTCTGACTCTCTGCTTTCTGTTAGCCAGCCAACTCTCTGAGTGAAGAAGTTTCTCCTCATCTCAGTCCTAAATGGCTTACCCCTTATCCTTAGACTATGTCCCCTAATTCTGGACCTCCCCAACATCGGGAACATTCTTCCTGCATCTAACCTGTCCAGTCCCGTCAGAATTTTATATGTTTCTATGCGATCCCCTCTCATCCTTCTAAACTGCATTGAATATGGAAATCGGTGTGATGTAAATAGGAGCCGGATTGCCATTTTTGGTCGGACTGGTTGGCAGACTTCGACCAGTTCTGTGGGCGATGGAAGAGAAGAGGCCCGACAAAGATAAGTCTCGAACTATATTTGTGGGCCCCAGAGGAGCCGAAGTAAATAATCTGGGCCTCTGCTGGCCTGGGACCCCCAACCCTCCACGATTACACAACTCCTTTCCCCTCCCCTGCCTCCACCACCCCCCCCCCCCCCGCCCCTCGCTGTGCCTTATCTTGCCGGTGGCAGCTCCGGAATGGGCAGCCAACCCCCACGCTCCAACAATCGGCCACCCAAGGAGTTGGGACCAACAGTAAAACTATATTTGTTCACCAAGCTGGCGATATAAGCTTGCTGTTTCAGCTTTGCTCCAGCACTAGCTCCTGTAGGGTTCTATGATGCGGTCCTCAGTTTGTCAATCAACCTAGAAAGAGGAGAGGTAAGTGGGAGAAACTTTATCTCAAATAGCTCGGAATCCTTGGCCTGGTTAAGAACCTACAGTTTATTACTTGCCATTCTATTTGCATGGGTATATTGGCTCGGTGGGTTTCGCACCATCCTGATGCATATTTACAATTATAATCACTGTATAATCACTGTATAATCTCTGTATAATCACTGTATAATCACTGTATAATCTCTGTATAATCACTGTATAATCTCTGTATAATCACTGTATAATCACTGTATAATCACTGTATAATCTCTGTATAATCACTGTATAATCACTGTATAATCACTGTGTAATCTCTGTGTAATCTCTGTATAATCACTGTATAATCACTGTATAATCACTGTATAATCTCTGTATAATCACTGTATAATCACTGTATAATCACTGTATAATCACTGTATAATCTCTGTATAATCACTGTATGAAGCATATCTTTGGAGAAATGGACTGAATTGTTTCTCACTTTTAGTACTTCAATAGTAGCCATTTTGGCATGTAATAAGCCTTACTTGGAAAAGTACTTGTTTGTGTTGCAATAGAAACTTGGATTTGGATTGACTGTTTTGGCACATTTTAAGCAATGCTTCAGAACTCCAAGCTGTAGTTAAGGACATCTCAGATATATATATATAGTTCCTGATGGGGCCTGTAACTATCACTAAGAAAATGTAGTGGAAGTTTGTTTATGAGGCAGCGAGGATGAGTGAGCTCAGAAAAGCACGGCCATTCAAAGAGTGTTTACGCTTCAAAGCATGACAATATTCCGGAGGTGGCAAAAATTGCCTAGGATACAGAAGGCGGAGGAAGGAGATTGTAATAATGCCAAGAGAGTAGTTTAAAAGCTGCCATCTCTTCTGCATTAATGATTCCATTGTGTGGAGCTACGAAGTCTATTTTCCACTCGACCCTTTCTCCTCCTTGTGGTAGTGCTGTCTGTACCCAAGGCACGTCTTTTAATGCGTTCCACCTCCCTGAGATTGATGGAGCTGGAGCTAGCATTGTCCCTAGATTTTGGCTAAGACAACAAAAAAGTTCCACCTCAGTTTTAATAACTCTTTAATGAGGAACCCATTGCCTCCTCTTTCTGATCAGCTTTGTGGTTAGAAGGATAAGGGGTTTTGAATGATAAGGAGGTCAATGGTTATGGCGAGCGGGCAGGGAAGTGCAGTTGAGGCCAGAATCAGATCAGCCATGATCTTATTGAATAGCAGAGCAGGCTCGGGGGGGGGGGGGGCGAATGGCCTACTTCTTATGTAAGGCTTTGCCCACTCCAGCACTCTATTCTTTTTTCACAACCGTGACCTCTTGCACTAGCTATACAAGCTTAGGTACTGCTCTGCACATGATCTCAAAAACTGTGTGAACATGCCTCACTCTTCATTTCTCTTTCTTCAGATCGCATGCCCTTCAATGCTTGTCACCTCCGGCCTTCTCGCAGTGCAGTCACTGCATCATTATATCTTGATCTGCTCCGTGGATTTCAACGGGACAGTGAAAACTTCATTTTCTTCAATTCTTGAAATACAAAAATCGGATTGTGCTGTGCCCACTTTACAGAGGTAAAACCGGTGCCTACGGGTCTAATATAGCAGGCAGCGTGCGTACGCTCATTACCCGCTGAAAGAGCACCACCCACACCCCCCCCGCCCGCCATATTGGTTCCTCCGTAGGCCCTTTGCATATGCAACTCGGGGGGGCATATTGCTTGTTTGCAGGCCCTGTGCGAAAGTAGACTGCGAATGGCTGCAACGTCAACCGTACGCACCGTGATCAGTTCCTTAAGGCGCTCAGCAGCCAAGCCAGCGGTTGTTAAAGGGACCACAGGAGGCTCCACATTGAATCCACGGGCCATCGCTCAAAGTCTACCCTCACACTACTCCCCACCCCCACCACCCAACACCCCCCCATACCGATTGCATTCCCCCACTCCTCATACCCCCCACCCCCCCCCTAGACTCTCTTGAGGCCCTGGCCTATCTTGCTGCCTGCCCCATAACCAGTGAGCCATCTATGGAGCGGCGAATGGTGCCCGCAGTTTGCCAGTACTGTACTAATGTGGCAGGCAAACCAATTTGCCGGGATTCTGCCGTCGGCCTCATTAGGCGCAGGCGCTGCACTGCAATCACCATTTCTCGGACTCTGCTTTAGGTCTCATACAAGCTTAACCCAAGCACTACCACCTCTTATCGTTGATGCCTCCACATTTAGTCCATCTTCATCTATTTATGTTTTTGGTCCCTTGTTTCCTTTGAACTCCCACCTCTTGGTTTACACATTTATATCAATTATCTTTGATCCCATCAGGAACTCTTAACAGCCCAAATTTGGCTAATACTTGAATATTGCTCCATATTTTGGTGGCTGTTCTCATTCACTCCTCTTTCACTCCTGGAAGGAGACAAGATTAAGCTTGTTGTCTTACGGCGATCCCTCTCTCATCTCTCATCTCTGTTGCCAACTCTCTTTCACTGTTTTATTGAAGGTACATCAGTTCGCACTTGGCAGGAACCCATGCCATGTTAGACTGCACATGGCCCGTGGAAGGAATGGGCTTAGAAGCTTAATGGCTTTTTATCCATCAATGCTTTCTGATGTTATTATGGAGATTAATTATGTGAAATAAACACTTCAGCATGTGGCCTATGACACAAAATAGTATATTATCTGTAACTAAACAACCCATTGAGAGGGAGTGTCTTCTCAGCAAGACAAATAAATGATTCTCAAATGTTTTCTTCTGTCAACTGAATATTCTCCCCATGTGAACAGTATATTATAGAATCTCTAGAAAAAAATAATGAATCTGAATTACTGCAAATTGTAGCAATTTATAAAGTAGCCAATTTTATGTCGGCCTTGGATAAAGGACCATGGAAACAGTGGCCAATAGAAATGACAAAATCCTACCTCATGGCTCATTACAGCTCCATCAATTTCCTCTGATTAGGATTAGATTTCTCAGCTGTCAGTTTCCTGGCTCCTTACCAATTCTTGCTGATGAAATCCTAGATTATCAAATTACTGGAAGAGAGCACTGGCCAGGGAAATACGACCTTGCGTGTCCGCTTAGCCCAGCTGGTAGCAGTCCTGCATCATTGCTTATCCTGATGGTTGTAAGACTCGAGTTTTCTCAAAATTCAAAGATTCCCCCTCTGTGTGAAGAAACCCGAAGAAGGATCCTTTTGGGCTCGCTTAAAATGAACTTTGGCATTGTTAAAAGGTGTATGGGTCTGCAAGGGAAAAGGGCTGCAAAACCAGGGGATTACTAACCTCTGAAAAGACTAGTTTTGGGTATTGGAGCTGTCTGGGATATTGGAGCTAAACAAATTGTCTGGGGAATTGTGAAAACTCCAAAATTCCGCTCCCCAGGAGACATTAACATAGCAACAATTGACCCAGAGATAGCCAGCCATAGCTCTAAGCATGAAATCCATCCAGTACATGCATAATGTTAATCGCCTACCCGGCCTACATGGAAAACCCAGGCCTAGGCAGACAACGTAAACACCAAAAATAATTTGCACAAGCGCAACTCGAATTCAACCGATCGACACATCCTAAACAAGTTATCTTTAACGAGCTGCCAAAATCCAACAAATAATTACCAAGCCCGCCAAAACTAAGACAAAGGATCGGGTTTGATTTGGCGCGCAGATTAGAAAGGCTCTCAAAGTATGATTGAGGCCCTGTTTTACCAGTTAATCAGCCTTCCAAGGAGCTCACTGCGCAGCCTTCGAGAGCCTTCTGAGCCTCAGTGCCTTCGGCCTCAATAGCACTCCTGAGTTACACTGCCCTGTACCGGAGAAGAAGGAAGAACATCATCAAAAGGCAGAGAAAAGCAGTTCCCAGTAACTTCAGACATCACCAACTCATTGCGGCCACAAACTGACCACAGCCAACGTGGTAATATCGAACCACCACGATCGACAAATCCTAAGAAAGAAACCACTCAAGAAGAAATGGAAGATTCGAAAGTTTTCCACTCTACAATCTATTCCTGGATTACAACGGCTGAAACATTACCTAAAGTAACCCAAAGCTCTCCTCCTACAAGAAGAAAGTGGGTACTCACCCCATAAATCCAAACCGCGCCTTATTGCATCAGTGGACTCAACCCAACTGAAGATTACGCAGTAAGAAGTCTTCCATGATGTTCGGGGTACGGCAAGCAGAACCTACAGAGTCCAGCGAACCCCGAAATCATGAACCAGAATAACTGTGAATAAGAGAATTGGTGAGCATTATCCCTGTTGCCCTAGAGTTTAACCTAGTCAGATTTAGGTATTGGGAGGTGGGAGGTGTATTATTTTCTGTAACCCCTTTTGTTTGTGTAATAAAGTGTTCCTTATTCTAGTGAATGTAAGTTTTGACATTGTACTTTCTTTCCTAAATAAAATCAAAGTTTTTTGCACCAAAACCAGTTGTCTGCTGCACTTTGTCACATCCCCAAATAAATCCAATGTCTAGAACCCAGGGAGTGGGAGCGATTTGAATCGCTCAGAAGGTCAGAAGTGAACCTGACCCCCAGACCACCCCCTACAGAATGGCGACGGCGGCCAGACTTTGGTACAAAGGATGTGATGCAGAAAATACTGTTTTGGAGGAAAAAACTAAGATGGAAGAGAGGATTTCCTCTTATGTGTATAAGAAAGTAAATGTCACTAAGGAATGGGTGTTTGGTCTGTTGCGTGCGGAGCATCCAGGAGATGCTTCAGCCCAGTGGACTGAAAGCAACGACCATAAGGAATCAGTAGAGAAAGCAATGTGGTTGATCTGTTTGCAGCGACAGGTCCAGCTCCTAGACAGAAGCATTGAGGCACTGCGGGCAGAACTGTGGGATGAGCGGAAAAATCACATGCAAGGGCCACGCAGGAGAAAGGTTCTGGGGAGAACTACGCCAGCTGAAACACGGAAAGGCACAGCTAATGGAGAGGTTCAGGAACAGCCAGGATTACTTTCAGTGTCAGGTCACCGAGGCTAAGAATAATCAACTGGTACTGTGGGAAGAGAATGCTCACCTTACCCAAGTGAAAGAGCAGGAGGAGAGGTTAAGAGACGTACAGGCAGCTTACAAAGTAGCCAGCACTAGTGGGTCTGAGTCGGGAGACCACGGTCCCTGCCAGCAACAAATCAAAAGTTTAACCCTTGCTCTGTCCAGGGCCAAAGGCATGGTATGCCTAATAAGCCTGGGTGTGGCCCGGGTGGACATGGAAGAGAAGGAGGAAACTGCTGAACCACCACCTGTGGTGCCGGTGTTGGTACCGGTGCAGCAGGAGGGGCGAACGAGCTGTGGGACGGACAGGGATTGAGGACCACCACCACCTGTGGTGCCGGTGTTGGTACCGGTTCGGCAGCAGGAGGGGTGAACGAGCTGTGAGGTGGATAGGGATTGTGGACCACCACCACCTGTGGCACCGAGTTTCAGCTCGGTTTGGCAGCAGGGAGAGGTGGGCGAGCCAGAGCAAGAAGGGCCAGAGCCGGGTCCGATGTGCCCGGTCCGGCAACAAAAGTTTGGCCTGCCCGTCGGTGGTGGGGGTCAGTGACCCCGAGAAAGCCAGTTTGTGGTTCCCCACACTATCCAACAGCTCAGTGCTATGATAAGCTACCTGGGTAAGCTCACTCAGAAGGGAGACCCCTCGGTCCACTTTACGGAAGTGGAACAGGCAGGGGATATTAACGGGTGCGATGATGCCGAGATGGCGAAAATGCTCCTCTTCTCACTGGATGGCAAGCTGTATCAGTCCCTCTCTGCCGAGAGCAAAATGGAGCAGAGTACATATGCTGCCATCCGGGAGGACATTTTGGAAGCCATGGGTTGTAATGACGGGAGTCCCTTCTCCCGAGTGGAGAAAACAGTGCAGCTCACAGGGGAAACCCCACAGGCTTTCGCAGACAGACTGTGGCCTGTGTACTAGAGCGCCTGTGTTGGGGCTCTCGACCGGGATGACTTGACTCGGGACGAATGAGCCCACTGGCTCCGAAGCCTGGTGGCAAACAGTTCACCACGGATCAAAGCAAAGGCCGAGGTCTGGTTTGACCCAAGTAATCCCCGTGCCATCGAGGAGGCAGTGGTCAGGCAACTGACCCTAGCTTACCAGAACGGCAGAGGAACGGAAAAGCACCCACCCAAAGGAAGGGTCCACGAAATCAGACCTAGTCAGGATAAGAAGGAATGGCACCAGGAAGGGGGCAACCCCTCCGATACGAAGCGTAACCGCTTCGGGTGTGGGAAAAGTGGGCACTGGAGAAAGGATTGTAGGAATCCATGGAAGAGTAGCGCAGGGAAGAATTCTCCAGCCCCTGCCCAAAAGACCGAGACCGGGAAACCAGTCTCTCCCCACACGTTCGACAGATTCATGACTGCGCTCCGAACCATGCTAGATGGCCCTGGGAGGGTAGCCACCGCCACCTGTACCATAATCCCATCTGCCCACTCCATCCAGGACAGTGACTAGGATAGACGCAGCCTGTTCACCTGTGTTCCCTTGAGTACGATGCCTGGAGGAGACCATGCGTTCAGATGGAGGTGGAGAGGTGAAGGGGACTTATCTGCTGGATACCGGTGCATCAGCACCCTCGTCTATGCAGATAACCCCACCGCCTCACCTCTGACTAACGGGGTCCCATACAGCCTAGTGGGTTTCACAGGCACCAAGCAGGCTGGCTCATTCTCCGTTCCGCTCTCTATTCATTTGGGAATACTCCACACCAAGTGGACTTGTGTCCTAATGAAGTGGGAGCAGGAAGGAAAATGGATCCTTGGGGCCGATTTTATTCTAGGCCAAGGGATTCTAATGGATTTAAGGAACCACTGTCTTTGGAGGTGGCAGTGTGTATGGGACGTGAGGTGGTGGTTATCCCAGAAAACCGGGGCAAAGGGATGGTGTGTACCATGAAGCCAAAGGAATCACTGGTCAGTAACACTCCGATGGAATACCAAGAGTGTGTGAGGGCACACCTTGCAGCTTTTACCACTCACAAACACAACTGTGGAAGGGTAAACAGGGTCGAGGTTAGCATAGATGGGGACCCCATGACCCGACCGCAAAAGCAGTACAATTTCCCCAGGGAGGCGGAGGCAGAGATGGAAACAGCATTGGGTTCTTTGGTTAAGCAGGGGGTATTGAGGCCAATAGCTACCCATGTGAACTCTCCATTGTGGCCGGTTAGGAAACCGGACAACTCCTGGAGAGCCACGGTGGACTATCAAGTACTCAACCGTAACATCCCCGCCTGTGCACCCACGGTTGCTGCTGTCGCCGACCTCATTGGGAGTATCCCAGCCTCCGCGACCACCTTCACAGTGCTGGATATTTCCAACTGATTTTGGTCCATCCCTTTACAAAGGGAAGATCAGTACAAGTTTGCTTTTACCTTTAAAGGCCAGCAATACACTTGGAACTGTCTCCCTCAGGGCTTCCACAACAGCCCTAGTATTTTCCATCAGTGTATGGCCAACTGTTTAAAGAACTTCAGCAGACCCCAGCAGTTAGTACAGTATGTGGATGACCTGCTACTATTCACCGATGAGGGGGAGGAGCATGGCCCACTGCTGGCTGAGCTGCTGAAGGAGAAAGGGTTTAAAGTTAATCCCAAGAAGGCACAGATCGGCCAGAAGGAAGTAAAATTCCTGGGACTGGCTGTGCGCACTGGGGAAAGAGCCATTGACAAAACTAGAAGGGAAGCAGTGCAGAAGTTACCAGCCCCCAACACAGTAACAGGAGTAAGATCTTTTCTAGGGTTAACCGGGTACTGCAGAGATTTCATTGAGGATTATGCAGCCACAGCAGCCCTTCTGCTCTGACTCCTACACAAGGGAGTGAGGTGGGATTGGGACTGTAGTGTATGTAGGCACCTTTAGTAATGACTCCATGAGGCAGGGTATGGCACTTAAACTGTGCAGACATATAGTCCTTTATTTGCAGCACCTGAGTGCCGACAACAAGCTGCGAGCTGCGAGTTCCCTTTTATACTGGGTTACCTGCCGTGTGCAGGCAACCCCTGGGTCTCCAGAAACAGCACCCTCTGGTGTACCGGTAAGATGTGTACAGTACAAGGGTACATTCAATGTGACATAACAGTGTCACAGACATCACACAGTGAACAGGCATGCCTACACAACAATACGCCCCCCTGAGCATTTTTCATATCCTTGTTGTCATGACCGGGGGAGGTGATCAGTGGTGGGCTATGGGAGGTTGTGGTGAGGGTTGTGTGACCCCTGTGCTTGAGGCTGGCCTCGTACGTTTCCCCTCCCTCATACACAGACCAAGTGCATGTCACTGTTGTGGGATCCCTCAGGGAGGTAGCCACAGCAGCAGTGGGTGGCGTGTATACTCTGTGATGTGGGTAGTTGTGGGGTGGTGGGCAGGGCCACTAGACTGGGTGGGCTCCTTGTCCACCAATGGGGATGAGGGTTAGGTTATCCCAGGGTTTGCCAGGGAAGCTGGAGGGTATTGGCCGCATGCTCCTGGGTTTGGCCTGGTGACCAGGGGTTGTAGGACTGGTCTGATGCAGGTTGCCATTGGTGGTGGCTGGGCTGCCCATTGACCACTGTCCCTGTAGTGGGTCTGCTCCCACTGCCTGTGTGTGTGTCCTGCAAGGGGCATCACATTCGTTCCAAAGGTCCAGGCTACATGGTCAGGTAGCCTGCTGGACCTGGGGGTCTCCCACAGGGGGATTCCATTGGCGTCAGCATGGTCCCTGTATGACTCAATGTCCTTTGGCAGTGTCCTACCGGTATACATGACACCTTGGCTCTGATCACACAAAGTCGAGCCTGCATTATACATTCTAGTATTTGCATCACCTTTGGGTGTCTTGGTTTCAACAGACATGGTTACATTAGGCATTTCACATTCTTTATCATTATTGTTAAGCATAATAAACTTGTTCTTAACCTTACTGACACCTGCATTCATCTCATTAATCACATTAGTTAAACTAGCATCACAATCCATGGTTACATTGCATACATTTTCATACTTGCACCCTTTAATTGCATCTTCAGCTTTAAAGTTCATGTACTCAAATAGTTGGAACTTCCGCTTTAAATTTTTTTGTTTACCGGTCTCCTTTAAGGGAGCCTTCAAATCCGATTGGCTGCTCGATGTCACATGATACTCCTCCATGTTGACTCGTGGCATGGAGGAGGCCATTTTGATTACAGGTCTGCTGCTTGCAGGTAGGCTGTGGTGCTCTTTTTGCTTGTGGTCTTGCTGCAGTGCTCATTTCTTCCACAGCGACACTTCGCCTGATGTGGACCCGGTTCATCCAATTCCTGCCCAGCAGCGTGGGACCGTCACCGGCTACAATCCACAGTGGGTGTTTGTTCAACACGCCGCCCTGGGAGACCTGCACGTCTACACTGCCAACGATTTGGATTTTACCTTTGGTGTAGGTGAGCAGCTTTGCCTGGACAGGAGACAGTTTTGGTCGAGTGGCAGGATGCCTCCAAATTTTTTCAAAGGTCTTTTGGCTCATCACAGATTGGCTCGCCCCGTGTCGATCTCCATGGAGACTGGGACCCCATCGATGTCCACTTCCATCATCCACAGAGAACTTCCAGTGGAGCAGGTAAAGATTCCATACTCTTCTCCCAGGGGTTGAGCAACTTCATCTTCCTCTTTGTCGGAGCCCCGGTGATCAGCCAACTCATCAGAGACATGGTGAGTACAGCCTTTTCTGCACATTCTCTGAAGGTGCCCTTTCTCTTTGCAGTCTTTGCATGCATAGTTTTTGTAGCAGCACTGGTGGGCCTTGTGGTTTCCTCCACAGCGCCAGCACGGGGCCAATCGGTTTGCCCCATGTGGCGGACTCAGGGTTGCTGGATTCGGGGCAGCATTTCTGCCTTTAGAAGTATCCATGCGGTGCACTGCGCTCGCCGGTTTATAGTCCTGGGTCAGTATTTGCCTGGAGCCGCTGGCCGAAACCATGTAGGCCTGGCTGACTTGAATTGCTTTCTGCAGGGTGACCGTGATGTCAGCCGAGAGCAATTTGCGTAGGAGGCCTTCTTGGCCGATTCCGATGATAAATATGTCCCTTAGTGCTTCATTAAGGTGGTCACCAAAATCACACGGTGCAGCTAGTCTTCTGAATTGCCAGCATACTTGGCAATTTCTTGGCCCTCAGGTTGCCGGTAAGTGTAGAACTGGTGCCTGGCTGTGAGGATGCTTCCTTTCAGTTTTAGTTGATCCTGTATGATTGTTACAAGTTCCTCATAGCTCTTGGTGGTTGCCTTCTCCGGGGCTAGTAAGTCCCTGACAAGACCGTAGATGGTGGGCCCACAACTGCTAAGCAGGATGGCCCTGCGTTGTTCGGTAGTCTGGCTGGTGTGTCCCCGTCCAGGTTGTTGGCTATAAAGAAGTGTTCCAATCTTTCCACAAAAGCATCCCAATCTTCCCCCTCTGTAAATTTCTGAAAGTTGCTGAGGTTAGACATGTTGAGCGTGTAGTTCGTGATCTCGTATTCCCGTCGCCAGTTGTAGTGTATGTAGGCATCTTTAGTAATGACTCCACGAGGTAGGGTATGGCACTTAAACTGTGCAGACCTGTAGTCCTTTATTTGTAGCTCCTGAGTGCCGACAACAAGCTGTGAGTTCCCTTTTATACTGGGTTACCTGCCGTGTGCAGGCAAACCCTGGGTCTCCAGCAACAGCACCCTCTGGTGTACCGGTAAGGTGTGTACAGTACAAGGGTACATTCAATGTGGCATAAAGTGTTACAGACATCACACAGTGAACAGGCATGCCTACACAACAGGGACGAAGTTTGCGAGGCAGCATTTACCCAACTCAGGAAAGATCTGCAGACCACGCCAGCTTTAGGGGTTATTGATGGGGGGAAGGAGTTTTTCCTGGGGGTAGCAGCAGCGGGGACAGTCTGAGCACAGTACTGCTCCAGGAGCAGCATGGCCAGCTGAGACCAGTGGTTTACTCCTCCAGGATACTCACTGACGTGGAGAAGGGGTACTCCAACTTTGAGAGGCACCTTCTAGCCACTCACTGGGCTGTGAAAAGATCATTGATCTTCACACAGGGTTCCCCTATCACACTCCTTACACATCACACGCCCACCCAGATGCTCCTGGACAGGAGAATCAAGGATGTGACAGTGAGCAGTGCCCGCATTGCTCGCTGGACCCTACTCCTCTCCCAGGTGGACCTAAGGGTAAAAGGTCTCTATGAGCCAAGACTCGCAGTCAACATGTTCTATCCAGAGACAGCCCACCGGTGTTCCGTAGACGGGGTATGGGAAGTTAACATAGGCTTTCGGGCTGGGTTACACCCCACAGGCCGAGACAGCTATGTAGATAGTTCAAGCACTGTATCTGCGGGTGAACGACTCACAGACTGCGGAGTTTATGACCCCGAGGCAGGCATTGCCCTGGCGATTAAACTCCCCAGTACTATGAGTGCCCAGCATGCTGAACTATCGGCGGTGGTGTACGTGGTCACACACCCCGAGGAATTCCCTACCCCGTACACAATGCTCGGATAGTATGTTCACATGCAATTCATGTACGGAATACCTGACAATCTGGTCCCGTCACGGATCTGCAGACGGGAGACCCCTGGCAATTAAGCCTTTACTGGAAAAGATCATGGGCGCGTAGGGGAGGAAGGCAAGGTCTATATACACAAAGTAAAGGCACATTCAACCACTGAACTCCGTAGCAAGGGAAACCAGCAGGCTGACATGTTGGCCAAGCAAGGTGCTCACACGGGCAAGCTCTGGGACCCGTACAACCCAAGCCCCATTGCAGCAGTTAGGCGCGGGATTGGGATGACAGGGAGGACAGGGGTAACATTGCTCCGGACCTGAAAACGGTTCAGACCCAAGACCCCGTCCTCAAAACTGTCCTGAACACACTCGCTAAAGGGGAAAGGATAGACGGCCCATACGGCACCGCAGCTATTGCCATTAAAGAAGGCATGCTGTTCAGGGGGGAGCAATGGGTAGTACCGCAACAACACCGGAGAGAGTTCCTCCAGCTGGCCCACGAGGGTCCAGGAGCAGGACACCCCGGACCTGAAACCACCTGACAACGTGTGGAACAGGCAGGGTGGTGGCCGGGACTCAGGAAAGATACCCGCGAGTTCTGCGCCGACTGTCTGGTGTGCGCTGCCGACAACCCTGACCCCCAGTAAAGGAAGGTGTCTATGGGACACATCAGGAGGGTAGAGGGACCCTGGCAGTCGATCCAGGTCGATTACATCGGGCCCCTACCCACTGCCCAGGGAGGCTACAAGTGCTGCCTAGTGTTGGTGGATGTGTTCACTAATTGGGTTTTCCATGCCGTACAGCTACTGCATTGGGAACAGCTAGGATCCTGGTCAGGGAAGTGTTCTCCCGATGGAGACAACCACAGTCCATGGAGTCCGACCAAGGGAGTCACTTCACCGGGCAGGTGATGCAGGAGACCCTTAAGGTGCTCGGCATCGAGGGGAAATGGCATGTCGCCCACAACCCGCAGTCATCCGGGCCTGTGGAGCATTTAAACCGCACTATTAAAGAGAGGTTACGAAAAGAGATGGGGGACTCACCCAAGAAGTGGGTGGGAGGTCTTGCCACTGGTCCTCATGGGGATCCGGGCCAGCCAGTCAAAGAGCACGGGGTACTCCCCGTACGAGCTCATGACCGGCAGAGCCATGCAAACCTCCACCCATGTACTAACCCCGGTGCTCACGGAAGGTCAGCTCAGGAAAGCGAGCCGGGACAGCTTTGTCAGGAATCTGTTTGAACACCTTAAACAGTTTCACTGGCAGGCCGCTAACAACATGGGAAAACAGCATCGGAGCAACCGACTGCTGCTAGAGCCCCGCAAACATCACGAATGTGTGGTAGGGGAGATAGGGGACCAGGTTACGGTACGGAACTACACTCGAGTAGAGGCTTTTGAGGCACTGTACATGGGTGACACCTGTACACAATAGTACGATATGAGTTTAAGAATGTTTAAGAGTTTAGTTTAAGTTAAGATTTTAGGAATTTCAGGTCACCACGACCTCAAGAAGATACCATGCGTATAGAAGTAGTGAGATGAATTTTAAAAGTCGTTTAATGAAGGAGTTTTGGCAGGCAGCTGATATCCAACTAGTGATCTAGACCTGGTAGTATTTAGGAATATGAAAGAACCCATTCCATAGTAAGAAAGAATCCATCTGCAGAAACTGGGATGAAAACAGCTCAGTTATTTAAAGACTTTATTGAGTTTCTGTGAAGAAATAAGCTTAAGCTGGAACTCGATCACCTTTTGTCAAGCCGGAGAGCTTTTCTCAGGGCTGGGCTATCTGTTTTATGTGTCCCTACAGGAAGGAGATTGACATGAAAAGGGTCCTGCTCCTGATTGCCCTGATGGAGGTGAGCATCGGTGATCGAGGTGACATGGAAGAATCCCTCATTTATGGGTGCTCGGGAGAGAGAGCACCGATTGTAACTGCAGGGGGTGGCACACCAGGTGTGGAAGAGCTCGCCGTTTATTTCCACAAGGGAAGGTGGCCAGGGTGGCTGGGGTCTAACTCCACTCGATAATCCAGCTAGGAGGGGTTTACCTATGGGGAGGCTTCCGTCCCATGCCCCAGGATACGGGTCGTTGCTGCGCGGGTCAGGGTTACGGAAGGAAAACGTGTGTTTGACTTGTAAAGGACACATTCCCCTGGATCGGTGGTGGTGGATCAGGAAGCTGAGCAAGGACACGGGGGACCAGGGAACTGACTGGGAACAACTCGGTAACGATACTTACCGGACCATCACGGGAACACAGGGAGGAGTGAGTGTGTGTTGGGACAAGTGGTGGGAGTCGGAACAGGGGGTTTACATATGCATGTGGGGATCAGAGAGGATCTGTCCCGCAGGCATATCGATCGCCTTCGCCAGGCAATGGCAAGATGACGGGAAGGGGATGGAGTGGAATTCCAGCCTATGCGGGTGTGCGGTCCCACACTCCCCATTCCCAATCAACGCCACCGAACTTTTAACACACATTAAGAAACCCCTGCCCACGACCCCGACAGTACGGACAGTACTAGAGAGGTGTCCTACCACCACCAAGGGACCAGGGAATGGATTAGTATTGGTACCGACCGAAAAGATGTTATATCAGGGGGTACACCATGCAGTAGCTTCAGTTATTTGAAACCTTACCGAGGTGCACTTACCTGACTGGTGCCCAAAGGAAACAGAGCAGCTATACCAGGCCCTACTCAGGGAAATGTTCAAGAAATTTTATGAGTTAGATTTTGGCAATGTAGACAAAGTAGATTTATACACCCTACACGCTAGGGACACCATGGGCACAGGGACACCTAGAAGGGGAACCTTGAACGACATTTTTACTGCATATAATACAGGATCCTCTGTGATAAATAGTATGGACGATATAGAACTGCAAACGCAAATAAATGGTCTCAAGAACCAACTACGAAAGATCCTAAAAGCGGAAAACACAGTGGTAGGCTCAGAGCTACACGAGGACCAGGCTATGATGATCAATTTAAATAGAGATTATTGCTGAGCTGGAAAGGCACGCCCAAACAGTGAATGCACCCATACGGGAGGATAGGAATGCTTCAGACCAGGCTGCACAGTACGAGGTGTGCGTGCTGTACGGGGCATGGTTATTGGGCGAGGGCTGCAGCAACCTGGGGGATTTAAAACAAGCTTTAGTCCCCTCCTGGATCAGCAACAAGCACCTCGCAGCCCTCCACACATATTCACTAAGCCTGTGTCAGCTCCGTCTAGCTTCTGAAGCCTCCCCTGTCCCAGTGCATTGCTGGCGTTCTAATCACACCATCATGGGGATAGTAGTGAGGATGCCGGTCATGAGTGGGACAGCCCGACCCGCACCGGTATACAGGGTGGAGAATATCGGGGTCATTCAAGGAGGTGCACACGTTTGTTTCACAGCGGTCCCACCTTATGTAATAAAGTGGGAGCACACTATGACAGGTACTGACCTCTCCGGGTGCCAGAGCTAAGATGCTCACATAATACTGTGTCCCCAGCATTTGAACGCCTATTCTAAACCACAGTGCGGGTTTAAAGCTGCTGGCGCACAGCCTATTAACTGTACCATGGAAGTAATGGCACAAGAGCATGTTCCTCCACAGGTAGCATACATAGTGGGTGGGACATATTGTGTCACCACCAGTGCACCCCACTACCAGCATGGACACTTCTGGTGTCCGGTGAGTGACAGCAGTTTTTGTTTTAAAACCCGATGCAGAAGTTCAAGTGGTCCAGGAACGGATTGTCCCCATTCCTGAACCCTCCACCATTCACCTCACTGTGAGTGAAATGTCACAAACCTACAAGATTATGTTGTACATTTTGGCTACGACATCCCCCCTCTACCCGAACATCTTACCGCTCTACTGGAAGCTGTAGTAATCTCACAGAAACATTTCTATACTCTAGAACAGAAAACAATTGAGATAGGGAAGAAAATTCTGGAGATCACAATTCCAACGTGTTGGGACATTTTCAGAAACATAGAAGTCCCAGCCGGGGTCAGAATAGCTTCCCACATTTTAGTTGTCTGTCAACTTGCGATTATTCTCTACTTGTGGTGTATTACTTGCCGAGTAAGAGGCAGAGGCTGTCGAGTCTGGCACCAAAGGGTGCTGTACACTCCCTGGCCAAACTTGGGGATCGCATCGAAAGGGGCAGTACCATGTTATAATGTATGATTTTGTTGTTGTGATTTTTCCTGCTGTAAAAATGTAGAGGTCAAGTGTTGTAAGAGTTTTACTTACGTGTTTTGACTGTGTACCTTTATTTTCTGTAAAACCGGAGAAATGGAGGAGTGTTGGATCCCCTCTATGCTGCAATGTATTCAGAATGACTGTATTTGCCTGTAAACTGCATTACATTTCAAAAGGGGAATGCAAGTTTAAGTTTTAGCTAGGTAAATACAGGGGAAGATTGGCTCTCGGGAATCAAGAATTTTGCTCACTTAGCATGACACTCTAGCATGTAGAGTATCACAGGGGGGACTGTAAAACCAGGGGAATACTAACCTCTGAAAAGACCAGTTTTGTGTATTCGAGCTGTCTGGGATATTGGAGCTAAACAAATTGTCTGGGGAACTGTGAAAACTCCAAAACTGCACTCCCCAGGAGACATTAACATAGCAACAATTGACCCAGAGATAGCCAGCCATAGCTCTAAGCATGAAATCCATCCAGCACATGCATAATGTTAACCGCCTACCCAGCCTACATGGAAAACCCAGGCCTAGGCAGACAACGTAAACACCAAAAATAATTTGCACAATCGCAACTCGAATTCAACCGATCGACACATCCTAAACAAGTTACCGTTAACAAGCCCGCCAAAATCCAACAAAGAATTACCAAGCCCGCCAAAACTAAGACAAAGAATCGGGTTTGATTTGGCGCGCAGATTAGAAAGGCTCTCAAAGTATGATTGAGGCCCTGTTTTACGGGTTAATCAGCCTTCCAAGGAGCTCACTGCGCAGCCTTCGAGAGCCTTCTGAGCCTCAGTGCCTTCGCCCTCGACAGCACTCCTGGGTTACACTGCCCTGTACCGGAGAAGAAGGAAGAACATCATCAAAAGGAAGAGAAAAGCAGTTCCCAGTAACTTCAGACATCACCAATTCATCGCGGCAACAAACTGACCACAGCCAATGTGGTAATATCGAACCACCACGATCGACAAATCCTAAGAAAGAAACCACTCGAGAAGAAACGGAAGATTCGAAAGTTTTCCACTCTACAATCTATTCCTGGCTTACAACGGGAGAAACATTACCTAAAGTAACCCAAAGCCCTACTCCTACAAGAAGAAAGTGGGTACTCCCCCCATAAATCCAAACCGCGCCTTACCGCATCAGCGGACTCAACCCAACTGAAGACTACGCAGCAAGAAGTCTTCCACGGCGTTCGGGATATGGCAAGCAGAACCTACAGAGTCCAGTGAACCCCAAAATCGCAAACCACCGCTAACTGTGAATAAGAGAATTGGTGAGCATTATCCTTGTTGCCCTAGAGTTTAACCTAGTCAGATTTAGGTATTGGGAGGTGGAAGGTGTATTATCTTCTGTAACCCCTTTTGTATATGTAATAAAGTGTTTCTTATTCTAGAGATTGTGAGTTTTGACATTGTACTTTCTTTCCTAAATAAAATCAAAGTTTTTTGCACCAAAACCAGTTGTCTGCTGCACTTTGTCACATCCCCAAATAAATCCAAAGTCTAGAACCCAGGGAATGGGAGTGATTCAAATCGCTCAGGTCAGGAGTGAACCTGACCCCCACACTACCCCCTATATGGTACAGGTGGAAGTTAAAGGTCCCATGCCGCTTGTTGAAGAAAAATAAGTTCTTCCATTGTGCCTTCTGTTGCCTAGGCCCCAAGCTCTGGAACTCCCTGCCTAAACCTCTCCAACTCTCTTTCCTCCTTTAAGACGCTCCTTAAAACCTACCTCTGTGACCAAGCTTTTGGTCACCTGCCCTAATTTCTCCTTATGTGGCTCAGTGTCAAATTTTTTGTTCTGTAACACTCCTGTGAAGCGCCTTAGGACATTTTACTATTTTAAATACAACTATATAAATACAAGTTGTTGTTGTCCTTGTCAACATTACTCCTTCAACTAACACCACCAAGAAATAATCGGAAATTAAGTGGTCACTTATTTCATGGACGCTTATGAGATCTTGCCTTGTGCAACATAGCCGCTATGTTTATCTGTATAACACTAGCTGCACAATAATAATTCATTCTTTGATACATTTCTGAGATCTGTGATATGGTGCTAGGTTCTTTTCTTTAATTACTTCTTGATGTATTTATTTATTGGATGACATATGAATTGCATTGGTAAATAAATCAGTTTTGATGATGATGAATGAATACTAGTTCGTTTTCAAACTATGTGCTCTTAAACCCAAGCTTGGTGTTTTTACTTCTCTATTTTCATCGCTCTCCCTCCTACTCTTTCCTGTAGGTGATGTACTTTTTTTTTAATTAATTCGTGGGATGTGGAATCACCGGCATGGCCAGCATTTATTGCCCATCCCTATTGAGAAGGTAGTGGTGAGCTCGGCCATTTCAGAGGACAGTTAAGAGTCAACCACATTGCTGTGGGACTGAGGTCACATATAAGCCAGGCGAGGTAAGGGCGGCAGGTTTCCTTCCCTGAAGGCCATTAGTGAACGAGATGGTTTTTTTCTGACAATCCAGTAGCTTCACGGTCACCATTACTGATGCTATCTTTTTATTGAAAATGTATATAATTAATTGAATTTCAATTCCCCAACTGCTGCGGTGGGATTTAAACTCACATCTCTGTGATTACTAGTCCTGTAACATAACCACTATGCTACCGTATGCTTCACTCAGAGAATTGTGAACCTGTGGAATTCTCTACCACAGAAAGTTGTTGAGGCCAATTCGTTAGATATATTCAAAAGGGAGTTGGATGTGGCCCTTACAGCTAAAGGGATCAAGAGGTATGGAGAGAAAGCAGGAAAGGGGTACTGAGGTGAATGATCAGCCATGATCTTATTGAATGGTGGTGCAGGCTCGAAGGGCCAAATGGCCTACTCCTGCACCTATTTTCTATGTTTCTATATTTCTATGTATGCAGTACTGAAATTAAGACCTTGGCCTTGTAAGAGAAATGGCCTAAGAATTGTCTTAAATATGTCCTTCAGTGGAGTCAGTCACCAGACTCAATACTAGAAAAGGAAAGGGCAAATGCTAGTTAATCAATGAAGATTGATACAAACAAAGCATGTCTTACCAGGGATAGAAAACAGGCCATGGAAACCACAATTTCACAGATTTCTCATTAAGGAGGAACATAAAGATGTCCTGGCTTAGCTGGATGTGTGGGCGACCCTTTTGTTAGCAAAGACATCAGAAGCTAGGGAGAAAGTTGGTGACCTGGCAAGTCTAGGCACTGGTGATTCATTGATGTGGAGGTCATCAGGTGTACAAACAGGGCTGTGTGTGGTGACTGACCCCAGAACGGTGCAACTCTTCTGACATCTGTGCCACTCAGATTGGTCTTTGTTGTAGAAGGTGTGGGAGTTCTGTATCTAGTATATGGAGAAGGCGTGGGAGTTCTGTTTCTAGTATACATAGAAGTTATAGGGATTCTGTATCTAGTGTATGTAGAAGGTGTAGGAGTTCTGTATCTAGTGTACATTAATGATTTAGACAAGGGGATTAAATGTAGTATCTCCAAATTTGCGGATGACACTAAGTTGGGTGGCAGTGTGAGCTGCGAGGAGGATGCTATGAGGCTGCAGAGTGACTTGGATAGGTTAGGTGAGTGGGCAAATGCATGGCAGATGCAGTATAATGTGGATAAATGTGAGGTTATCCACTTTGGTGGCAAAATCACAAAGGCAGAATATTATCTGAATGTTGATAGATTAGGAAAAGGGGAGGTGCAACGAGACCTGGGTTTCATGGTACATCAGTCATTGAAGGTTGGCATGCAGGTACAGCAGGCGGTTAAGAAAGAAAATGGCATGTTGGCCTTCATAGCAAGGGTATTTGAGTACAGGGGCAGGGAGTTGTTACTACAGTTGTACAGGGCCTTGGTGAGGCCACACCTGGAGTATTGTGTACAGTTTTGGTCTCCTAACTTGAGGAAGGACATTCTTGTTATTGAGGGAGTGCAGCGAAGGTTCACCAGAATGATTCCCGGGATGGCGGGACTGACCTATCAAGAAAGACTGGATCAACTGGGCTTGTATTCACTGGACTTCAGAAGAATGAGAGGGGATCTCATAGAAACGTTTAAAATTCTGACGGGTTTAGACAGGTTAGATGCAGGAAGAATGTTCCCAATGTTGAAGAAGTCCAGAACCAGGGGTCACAGTCTAAGGATAAGGGGTAAGCCATTTAGGACCGAGATGAGGAGAAACTTCTTCACCCAGAGAGTGGTGAACCTGTGGAATTCTCTACCACAGAAAGTTGTTGAGGCCAATTCACTAAATATATTCAAAAAGGAGTTAGATGAAGTCCTTACTACTAGGGGGATCAAGGGGTATGGCGAGAAAGCAGGAATGGGGTACTGAAGTTGCATGTTCAGCCATGAACTCATTGAATGGCGGTGCAGGCTCGAAGGGCCAAATGGCCTACTCCTGCATCTATTTTCTATGTTTCTATGTTTCTATGTAGAAGGTGTAGGAGTTCTGTATCTAGTGTATGGAGAAGCTGTAGGAGCTCTGTGCCTAGTGGAAGAAGAAGGGGATCTCCGTATAATCATTAAGTGAAGAAGTTAAGATTGTCCAGCAATGCCAGCCAGATATGAGCAGATATATGTGTGCCACTCAGAAGGACAAGTTTTTCTAAGATCAAGGAAGGTGAGAAATGACTAGTCCAGACATAGCGTGCAAAATGAGTTTACGCAGGAGGAGAGGATCCAGGAGGAATGGATAGCATCTCTAGTGGTGGAGGTTCAGTACTCTGAAACCTAAGAAGGCTAACTCCATCCTCCCAGAGGAAGGCAATGCAACCAATTTATCCAGGTCAACTCATAAGGCAAGGGCCTCGAACTTGGTGGACTCACCGCCCGCCACCGCCGAGTTTTCTGGGCGGTCTCCCTTCTGAGCGAGTTTGGTGGAGGCTTCCTGCCGGCGGGGAGGGAAGAGCGCTGGGGACCGCCCGCTGACGTCCGCTGGCACGCAACGTGCGTAAGTGTCCTCCCACCCACCGGTCTTCCAGTCTGGTCTGGGCGGGAGTCCGCTGCAGTAGGGGGAAATACTGTCTCGTTAAGACAGGTCTAACCTCAACTGTAAGGATGAAGATCTGCAAAAAAAAAAGGTAAGTATACTTCTTTTCTTTCTTTTTTTTCCAGCGATTGAGGTGGATGGGGTCCCCTGAAGGTTTTCCAGTGTATTTTTTTATTTTTTGAAATTTTTTAATTTTGTATGTTCTGCCCTGCCTGGGCAGTACTTTGCTGAGGATTGAATTTGCCGCCGAGATTGGGAGCTTCCGCCCGTTGCCACCCAGATTCAGAGCGTAAGTAGCTTTTTTGCCGCCGGGCAGTCTTTCCAGAACTTTTCCATGAAACTCCCGCCCACAGTACCGTCAGGTATCTCAGCGGTCCTTTGGGCAACACTTGGGCGGAACTTAGCTTCCACCAATTGCAGGCCCAATGTACTGAAAAGAAATTCTGGAAATCTTGCTAACCACAAGCATAAACTCTAATCTAAGCAATAACTGGCTGTCTCATGTTTTTCATTTACCAGCTATCTAAGGATTCTAATCTTCAAATAATCTCAGCAATTTATTTCAATCTCAGACACTGTCTCAACTAATTTATAATTATCAAGCAGTTACAGATGAATTACGGTAACATAACTGATATACATTACAATAGTGACTTCATTTCAGAAGTGCTTCATTGGCTGTAAACATAGAAATAGAAACATAGAAAATAGGTGCAGGAGTAGGCCATTCGGCCCTTCGAGCCTGCACCGCCATTCAATAAAACGGGGAAGGTGGCTCAACCGTTGCTAACAAGGGAAATTTATGATAGTGTTAAATCCAAGGAAGTGGCATATAAATGGGCCAGAAAAAGCAGCAAACCTGAGGACTGGGAGAAATTTAGAATTCAGCAGAGGATTTTAATTAGGAGGGGGAAAATAGAATATGAGAGGAAGATTGCTAGGAACATAAAAACTGACTGCAAAAGCTTCTATAGATATGTGAAGAGAAAACGATTGGTGAAGACAAACGTAGGTCCCTTGCAGTCAGATTCAGGTGAATTTATAATTGGGGCAAAGAAATGGCAGACCAGTTGAACAAATACTTTGGTTCTGTCTTCACGAAGGAAGACACAAATAACCTTCCGGAAGTACAAGGGGACCGAGGGTCTAATGAGAAGGAGGAACTGAAGGTTATCCTTACTAGGCGGGAAATTGTGTTTTGGAAATTGATGGGATTGAAGACCGATAAATCCCCGGGGCCTGATAGTCTGCATCCCAGAGTACTTAAGGAAGTGGCCCTAGAAATAGTGGATGTATTGATGATGATTTTCCAACAGTCTATCGACTCTGGATCAGTTCCTATGGACTGGAGGATAGCTAATGTAACACCACTTTTTAAAAAAGGAGGGAGAGAAAACAGGCAATTATAGACCGGTTAGCCTGACATCAGTAGTGGGGAAAATGTTGGAATCAATTATTAAAGATGAAATAACAATGCATTTGGAAAGCAGTGACAAAATCGGTCCAAGTAAACACGGATTTATGAAAGGAAAATCATGCTTGATAAATCTTCTAGAATTTTTTGAGGATGTAACTAGTAGAGTAGACAAGAGAGAACCTGTGGATGTGGTGTATTTGAACTTTCAAAAGGCTTTTGACAAGATCCCACACAAGAGATTGGTGTGCAAAATTAAAGCACATGGTATTGGGGGTAATGTACTGGCGTGGATAGAGAAATGGTTGGCAGACAGGAAGCAGAGAGCCGGGATAAACGGGTCCTTTTCAGAATGGCAGGCAGTGACTAGTGGGGTGATGCAGGGCTCAGTGCTGGGATCACAGCTATTTACAATATACATTAATGATTTGGATGAAGGAATTGAGTGTAATATCTCCAAGTTTGCAGATGACACTAAACTGGGTGGTGGTGTGAGCTGTGAGGAGGATGCTAAGAGGCTGCAGGGTGACTTGGACAGGTTAGGTGAGTGGGCAAATGCATGGAAAATACAGTAGAATGTGGATAAATGTGAGGTTATCCACTTTGGTGGCAAAAACACGAAGGCAGAATATGATATGAATGGCGGCAGATTAGGAAAAGGGGAGGTGCAATGAGACCTGGGTATCATGGTACATCAGTCATTGAAAGTTGGCATGCAGGTACAGCAGGCAGTGAAGAAGGCAAATGGTATATTGGCCTTCATAGCTCGGGATTTTGAGTATAGGAGCAGGGAGGTCTTACTGCAGTTGTACAGGGCTTTGGTGAAGCCTCACCTGGAATATTGTGTTCAGTTTTGGTCTCCTAATCTGAGGAAGGACAGTTCTTGCTATTGAGGGAGTGCAGCGAAGAATCTCCAGTCCAGAACCAGGGGACACAGTCTAAGGATAAAGGGTAAACCATTTAGGACTGAGATGAGGAGAAACTTCTTCACTCAGAGAGTTGTTAAACTGTGGAATTCCCTGCCGCAGAGAGTCATTGAGGCCAGTTCGTTAGATATATTCAAGAGGGAGTTAGATATGGCCCTTACGGCTAAAGGGATCAAGGGGTATGGAGAGAAAGCAGGAAAGGGATACTGAGGTGAATGATCAGCCATGATCTTATTGAATGGTGGTGCAGGCTCGAAGGGCCGAATGGCCTACTCCTGCACCTATTCTATGTTTCTATCTCCCTCCAAGTAGTCATCTCCCCTGCAGCAGCAATCCCCCGCCCCCACATACCTGCACAGCACTCTCAGGCTGGTAGTCTCTGTTGATTCTGGTCGGTGGCTCTCGGGGGCCGGAGCTTCGCAGCAGCACTCAGGACCCGAAGATTCCCGAGTGAAACGGACGCACCGCCTGTACACACCGCCGGCTGCACTCCACTCGGCGTACCGCCGAGAAAAAAGTGACGAAAATCGCACACATTCCGCCCAGTGGTACCCGGCAATATGAAACGACATACCACTGGCATACCGCCGAGTAATGGGCGGACCATCGGTTTTCAATCAATTTCAGCCCCTCATGTTTAAGTGCTGCTAACTATGATTCCAAGGTTAATAAACAATTGTTCATTCGTTACTTTGTAGTCTACTGCTTTAATAATTGGCAGGAAAGAATTCATTCACTCAGTACCTTGTGCAGATTCTGATTGGAGGCGATAATGATAAATAATCTGAACTAGTTGAGGTAAGGCTCCGCATTTAGGGATCATTGCTCTGTTCCTACATGTTCCGAGGCATAGACTGGTTCGTAAACCTCAAATGATTCCTTGTCAAGGAGGAAAGGTGAAGAGTTAAGGATTCGTCTGTTGCACTTGATGACTATTCATGTCAGGGTACTAATCCCAATGTTCTTACAGCCTTACATCTCCCTTTCCCTCAGATCAGCCATGATCTTATTGAATGGTGGAGCAGGTTCGAGGACCCATATGGCCTACTCCTGCTCCTATTTCTTATGTTTCCCGAAGTAAAAAAAGAACTCCTGGATTTTGGCAATCAGAAGACAGGATTTTGTTTGCCGAGATTGAGATGAATGCCCTGAGAATAACAGCTAAGAAAAGGTATTCATGAGGCATGGAGGCCACACAAATGTTCAGTTATTTTGTTTTTAAACAGAACAAAGCTTACATAGGATTACATAGGATGCACAGCACAGAAACAGGCCATTCGCCCCAACCAGACCATGCCGCCGTTTAAACTCCATTCACGCCTCCTCCCGTCATTCTTCATCTAAATCTATCCACATAATCCTTTATTCCTTTCTCCCTCACATGCAGCTGAAGGCACGGCCATCAATGGTGGAGCAAGGAAAGGCAGGGATGCGTAAGAGGCCAGAATTAGAGGAGTGCAGGGATTTCGGAGGGTTGCAGGGATAGGGAGAGGCAATGTTAATCATTGGTGTCTCTGTGTGAACACTAATACTAAAATGGACCTTTAGATAGGGTCGCTTGACAATGACTATTTGTGGAGTTTATAGCCGAGGTGTTGGCCTTGGCTCAGTGATAGTACTCTCGCCTTTGAGTCAGAAGGTTTGTGCACATACTCCAGGCTGACACTGAGGGAGTGCTGCCCTGTCAGAATTGCTTTGGATGAGATGTTAAACCAAGGCCCTCTCGGGCTTTTGTATAAGTGCCCATGGCATTATTTTCAAGAAAAGCAGTGGCGTTCTCCCTGATGTCTTGGCCCTCCATCACCACTAAAACAGATTATCTGGTCATTATCGCATTGCCGTTTGTGGGACCTTGCTGTGTGCAAATTAGCTGCAACGTTTCCTACATTACAACAGTGGAGGAGGTACTGCAGGATTTTGATTCCTTTCTAGATGCAAGAGCTGAGATAGCCTTCCAAATCTGTATTTATCCTGTGAACATATTTCATATATTGAGATTTTGCCAACATTGCAAAAAATTAAAATCAAAAATTTAAGGAAATAGAAACCAATCTTTGGGTGAGACAGTAAAATGAGGCCCTATCGGTCTGTTCCAGTGGTTCAGGTGGAAGTTCACAATCTCATGGCATTATTCGAAGAGTTCTCCCAGCGACTATGGCCAACGTTCCTCTCTCAATCAATACCACGATAAACTGATTAAGTAGTCCTCCATCTCACTGATGTATGTTGGGTGCTGCTATCATTTTGAGGTCTATAACAAATCACTGCACTTCAAAGTAATTTATTCTGTGTAAAGCATTTTGAGACATTCCTGAGAAATATGAAGAAGCACTAGATAAATACAAGTATTTAATTCTCAAATATTGACAAATATATAGCACAGTGTGGAACATGTTGCAAAGAGTTAACACACTGGTAGCACGGCATAAATAATAAGAACAGAACTGGAGGGGGCTATCAATTACCTTTTAACATCAAGATTTTGTGCGGTATTAGAATGTCAGTGTCAGCTGTGGCTCAGTGGGTAGCACGTTCTAGGTGGGAGGGGCTAGGTGAGCATGTGCAGCTGGATTACTGCAGGGAGTTAGAGTGTTCTTGTAAAAAGTTGTTGGTGGGTTTTTGGGTTGTTTTTTCTGGATTTTAGGGCCTTTTGGGCACATAAACAGCAGTGGCTGCTGAGAGGACAATATTCCCAGGATGAATTTAATCAGAGGAGAAAATGTTGGGGGAAGGGAGAATAAAAGCCCCAAAGATTTGGGCCGGGACCCTAGGAAGTTTGGAAAAGAACACACACCGGTGGTTCAGTGTGAGGATAAGGAGATATGAGCTTGGGATATTATCCAGGCGGTGCATGAGGACTGCGGAGAGGGAAGCTGCTTTGCCTGCCCACAAAAGCCGAATGTTGGGTTCGAGGTGAGGGTCATAGAAACATAGGGCTAGACTTTCCACTTCACATCGCCCATCTATGGCCCATCTATCGCCCAAAATGGACCTCTATCGCCCATTTTGAGCAAAAAGTGGAAACTAGGCCCAAAATATCGCCGGAAAAATAGGCCCCCAAGTTTCCACTTTGATCGGCGAGATGATTGCCCACACAAGGCCCATCCCAAGTTTCGGCACCTAGCATGCACTTCGCTGGGCCGATGCAAGGCCCAAAAGAGTGCTGAAAAATAGTTGCTTTTTCAGGGCCTTAGAGAGGGAAATGGGCACTACGGACGCCATTTTGAACTTCAGAGGAAGGTTGGAAAATTAGTTGTGAGTCATTTAGAGAGTAAAATTGAAGAAAATTGTACTCAGAAATTTGGGACAGGGAATATAAATAGGTATTATCAACTTATTTATGCTAAATAGATCTCATATATTGGAATTATTTAGTAAATAGCTTTTACATAGTGAAGTTATTTAATTATATTGTTGGGGCCTATCAAACTGACTGGAATACAGCTTAGAGAGTACAGAGAGGGCAGACTACAGTGATTAGAGAGTATAGAGTAGAGAGATTATTAAAATTAGTGAAAGTAATTATTGATAGTGATTATGGGGCCTATGCTTTCCCTGCCTTTAATTGCAACTGCTCACATACTGGTTACTGAAAGGATCAATCGAAGAGGTGGCACAGTAATGCGTAGACAAAGACGAAGACATATAGCCAACGAAGGTACTTGGAGAAGCAATCCTACCTGAACTTGTCTGAAAATGCTTGTCTTAGGAGGTTGCGATTCCAGAATGAGGTCATCGATGAGATATGTCAACTCGTCAAGGATAATCTGCAGCCTTCCAGCACCATCAGAACCGCACTGTCCCTTGAGGTGAAGGTTACTGCTGCCCTAGCCTTCTATGTATCGGAATCTTTTCAGGCTTCAGCTGGCGACATCTGCCATATCTCTCAGCACGCTACACACTGCTGCATTCGACAGGTGACTGAAGCCCTTTACGCTCGCAGGATGGACTTCATAAGCTTCCCAATGACCAGGGAGGCACAGACCGAGAGGGCTTTGGGTTTCTCGAGAATAGCAGACTTCCCCAAGGTGCAGGGAGCAATAGACTGCATGCCCATTGCCCTGAAAGCACCCTTAAAGAATGCGGAGGTGTTTCATAACAGAAAGGGGTTCCACTCACTAAATGTGCGGCTTGTTGTCGACCACAATCAAACAATTCTGACAGTAAGTGCTACATTTCCTGGCAGCATAAGAACATAAGAACATAAGAATTAGGAACAGGAGTAGGCCATCTAGCCCCTCGAGCCTGCTCCGCCATTCAATAAGATCATGGCTGATCTGGTCGTGGACTCAGCTCCACTTACCCGCCCTCTCCCCGTAACCCTTAATTCCCTTATTGGTTAAAAATCTATCTATCTTTGACTTGAAAACATTCAATGAGCTAGCCTCAACTGCTTCCTTGGCAGAGAATTCCACAGATTCACAACCCTCTGGGAGAAGAAATTCCCTCTCAACTCGGTTTTAAATTGGCTCCTCCGTATTTTGAGGCTGTGCCCCCTAGTTCTAGTCTCCCCTACCAATGGAAACAACCTCTCTGCCTCTATCCTGTCTATCCCTTTCATGATTTTAAATGTTTCTATAAGATCACCCCTCATCCTTCTGAACTCCAACGAGTAAAGACCCAGTCTACTCAATCTATCATCATAAGGTAACCCCCTCATTTCTGGAATCAGCCGAGTGAATCGTCTCTGTACCCCTTCCAAAGCTAGTATATCCTTCCTTAAGTAAGGTGACCAAAACTGCACGCAGTACTCCAGGTGCGGCCTTACCAATACCTTATACAGTTGCAGCAAGACCTCCCTGCTTTTGTACTCCATCCCTCTCGCAATGAAGGCCAACATTCCATTCGCCTTCCTGATTACCTGCTGCACCTGCAAACTAACCTTTTGGGATTCATGCACCACAGCATGTTGTAATTTCTCCCCATTCAAATAATATTCCCTTTTACTGTTTTTTTTCCCAAGGTGGATGACCTCACACTTTCCGACATTGTATTCCATCTGCCAAACCTTAGCCCATTCGCTTAACCTATTCAAATCTCCTTGCAGCCTCTCTGAGTCCTCGACACAACCCACTTTCCCACTAATCTTAGTGTCATCTGCAAATTTTGTTGCACTACATTCTGTCCCCTCTTCTAGGTCGTCTATGTATATTGTAAACAGTTGTGGTCCCAGCACTGATCCCTGTGGCACACCACTAACCACTGATTTCCAACCGGAAAAGGACCCATTTATCCCGACTCTCTGCTTTCTGTTCGCCAGCCAATTCTCTATCCATGCTAATACATTTCCTCTGACTCCGCGTACCTTTATCTTCTGCAGTAACCTTTTGTGTGGCACCTTATCGAATGCCTTTTGGAAATCTAAATACACCACATCCATCGGTACACCTCTATCCACCATGCTCGTTATATCCTCAAAGAATTCCAGTAAGTTAGTTAAACATGATTTACCTTTCATGAATCCATGCTGCGTCTGCTTGATTGCACTATTCCTATCTAGATGTCCCGCTATTTCTTCCTTAATGATAGCTTCAAACATTTTCCCCACTACAGATGTTAAACTAACCGGCCTATAGTTACCTGCCTTTTGCCTGCCCCCTTTTTTAAACAGAGGTGTTACATTAGCTGCTTTCCAATCCGCTGGTACCTCCCCAGAGTCCAGAGAATTTTGGTAGATTATAACGAATGCATCTGCTATAACTTCCGCCATCTCTTTTAATACCCTGGGATACATTTCATCAGGACCAGGGAACTTGTCTACCTTGAGTCCCATTAGCCTGTCCAGCACTACCCCCCCTCGTGATAGTGATTGTCTCAAGGTCCTCCCTTCCCACACCCCAGTGGCCTGCAAATTTTGGCATGGTTTTTGTGCCTTCCACTGTGAAGATGGAAGCAAAATAATTGTTTAAGGTCTCAGCCATTTCCACATTTCCCATTATTAAATCCCCCTTTTCATCTTCTAAGGGACCAACATTTACTTTAGTCACTCTTTTCCATTTTATATATCTGTAAAAGCTTTTACTATCTGTTTGTATGTTTTGCACAAGTTTACCTTCGTAATCTATCTTCCCTTTCTTTATTGCTTTTTTAGTCATTCTTTGCTGTTGCTTAAAATTTTCCCAATCCTCTAGTCTCCCACTAACCTTGGCCACCTTATACGCATTGGTCTTTGATTTGATACTTTCCTTTATTTCCTTGGTTATCCACAGCTGGTTATCCCTTCTCTTGCCGCCCTTCTTTTTCACTGGAATATATTTTTGTTGAGCACTATGAAAGAGCTCCTTAAAAGTCCTCCACTGTTCCTCAATTGTGCCACCGTTTAGTCCTTGTTTCCAGTCTACTTTAGCCAACTCTGCCCTCATCCCACTGTAGTCCCCTTTGATTAAGCATAGTACGCTCATTTCTGACACAACTTCCTCATCCTCAATCTGTATTACAAATTCAACCATATTGTGATCACTCATTCCGAGAGGATCTTTGACAAGAAGGTCGTTTATTTTTCCTGTCTCATTACACAGGACCAGATCTAAGATGGCTTGCTCCCTTGTAGGTTCTGTTACATACTGTTCTAAGAAACAATCCCGTATGCATTCTATGAATTCCTCCTCCAGGCTACCCCGTGCGATTTGATTTGACCAATCGATATGTAGGTTAAAATCCCCCATGACTACTGCCGTTCCTTTTTCACATGCCTCCATTATTCCCTTGATTATTGCCCGCCCCACCGTGAAGTTATTATTTGGGGGCCTATAAACTACGCCGACCAGTGACTTTTTCCCCTTACTATCTCTATTCTCCACCCACAATGATTCAACATTTTGTTCATTGGAGCCAATATCATCCCTCACAACTGCCCTGATATCATATTTTATTAACAGAGCTACCCCACCTCCTTTCCCTTCTTGCCTATCTTTCTGAATCGTCAGATACCCCTGTATGTTTAATTCCCAGTCTTGGCCACCTTGCAACCTTGTTTCTGTAATGGCCACCAAATCATACCCATTTGTAATGATTTGTGCCGTCAACTCATTTACTTTATTTCGAATGCTGCGTGCATTTAGGTAGAGTGTTTTCATCCTAGTTTTTAAACCATGATTTTTAGTTTTTACCCCTCCTGCAGCCCTTTTATATTCAGTGGCCCTTTTTGTTTCTTGCCTTTGGTTTCTCTGCCCTCCACTTTTACTCATCTCTTTTCTGTCTTTTGTTTTTGTCTCCTTTTTGTTTCCCTCTGTCTCCCTGTATTGGTTCCCATCCCCCTGCCATATTAGTTTAACTCCTCACCAACAGCACTAGCAAACACTCCCCCGAGGACATTGGTTCCGGTCCTGCCCAAGTGTAGACCGTCCGGTTTGTACTGGTTCCACCTCCCCCAGAACCTGTTCCAATGCCCCACGAATTTGAATCCCTCCCTGCTGCACCACTGCTCAAGCCATGTATTCATCTGTGCTATCCTGCGATTCCTACTCTGACTAGCACGTGGCACTGGTAGCAATCCCGAGATTACTACTTTTGAGGTCCTATGATGTGAAAGTGCTATCCCTGACCTGTTTGCCAATCAGCCAGAAGGTCACGGTTGGATGTTGGGGGATGAAGGATATGGCCTTGCCAGTTGGCTCATGACCCTTCTGCGTAATCCCGTCACTGAAGCACAGAGACGGTATAATGAAAGTCACATAGCGACTCGCAACATCGTTGAAAAGACAATTGGAGTCCTAAAACAGCACTTCAGATGCCTGGATCATTCCAGTGGCAGCCTCCAGTACCACCCTGATCAGGTAGCAGAGTTTATTGTGGTGTGTTGCATGCTGCATAACCTAGCTATAAAGAGAGGACAACTAATGCCAGATCATGCTGCAGGTCCACCTCCAGAAGGAGATGAGACAGAAGAGGCAGCCGGCGAAGATGAAGAGGAGGAACAGGCGGGAGAGGACGCGGGCGAGGACATCGGGGAGTTTAATCAGCCCGGTGATCTAGCACCAGTACCACCTCACATTTCCCGAAGACCAGTAGCCAGTGGCAGTTACACGGCCGCTAAGCTTTTGAGTCAGCAGCTCATTAATGAACGCTTCACATGAAGTATTATTGTTGATATTCAAACGTTCAATTACAGTTACGGTTAATCAAAAGTTTCATTTCTGTGGGGAAATAGAATAAGCAAATAAATATGCATAAAAAACTGTACGTTGTAAAATTTATGTAACTAAGAGAGAAGGTACAAAAGTTGTAGTACATTTTTTTTTATTAAGAAACAATTTTTTTTTTAAAGAACTAATGAACATCACCCTCCCTCCAACCCTTCACCCCCTGCAGCAACCCACCCTTCCCTCAAAATCCCCAAAATGTTAGAAGAAGAAGAAATTGAACATTTTAAGGAACAAGTGGCCATTTCAGTAACAATAACAAGTGACCATTTCAGAAAGAATGGAAAGTGAACAGTTAAGTAATGATAACAAGTCAACAAGTGAACATTTAACTATTGAATACAGTTGGCCAATTTAGTAACATTAACAATAACAAGAGTATAATAAATTGATAACAGCAAGTGAACATTTTAAAACAAATGAACTATAGAGAAGCACTCCCCCCTCCCTACCTGCAGCCACGTTTCCCTCCAGATCCTGTCCCACCCCGTGTTTGCACCCCACCCGCCCGTTTTGGTCTACACAGACCGACACCAAGACGTCATGCAGAGTGGGATGTCAAGACTTCCTGCCGTGGTGGGAGGTGACGGAGAGGAAGCGGAAGCCTGAGGCTCTTCTTCCGAGTCCGGAGGAACTGTGCCCTCCGTACTCACTTGAGTGCTAGGGGTTTCGTTGCGAGCAGACACGACACCTTGGGGTGCAGCGCCGTGTCCAGCCAGCAACGCATGCCGTAGGGCATTGGTTGCGGCTGTCTGCTGCCGAATAGCCTCCAAGGTCTCCCTTGCAGACAGTGACTGCTCAGAAGACCAGTTGGAGAAGTTCTGGCAGAACTAGCTCCAGGGTGCTGCAAACTGGCTCCAGTTCGCAGAGAATCCCGCGAACCCCTGGATAAGGTCGCGACCAATCGCGACCGTCTCCCTGCACAGGGAATTCGAGCTCTCTGTCTGGCCCTCCAAGGCAGGCGATTGCTCGCCACGCTGACCAGACCTCCGTGGGGTCGGCGTTTGCAATATGATGTGCCTTGGCGTCGCCACCTGCACACCGCTTGGTCCCGGTGCTTCTTCCATCTCAACCGAGATGGCCGCAGGTTGTTCTCCCCCCCCCGCCGCAAAAAAAATCTCTTCTTCTTCCATCTCCGTCTCCTCCTCCTCCTCCTCCTGCTGAAGCACAGCAGCAGGAGTCTGCAGTGGCTCCTCTTCTTCTTCAGCCTCCTGCGATGTTGGAGACGGTTCAGTGGTAGTGGACTCCACTGACTCGATGACCACTTGACCTTTAATTTGATAAACAACGATTAACTATTCAAATTATTGCATTACAATTTTTTTCGAACTCAAAACATTGCAATGCTTTCCATTACCCCATATGCACAGGTGATCACAAGGTTTAACATGACCTAACATGACCTCATTCGAACATCTATAGTACATCACCATTATATATCAGATTATATTATAATTGCATAACATTACATTGTAATTGCATAACATCAAATTACATTTTAATTGCATAACATTACATGCGTAACTCCGATATTTTCAGGATTTACTAATGATTCACACATTGCACAATGCACATTTCTCATTACTCACATGTCTCAAGGCTGGGTTCGGCCACACCACGGGATGTGACCGAACGGCTTTCTGGCCCCACCAAAGCCACCGCGAGCTCCTTGTAAGCACTTAAACTGTGCATCATGGCAGAGCATCCCGCCCGTCCTGCGCTGCTCCCAATTATTGATCGAGATCTTCTTCTGTAAATGATACGATAACATTGCACGGCATAAGCAAATGGATCAGGCAATTTAAGACATTGAAGACCTTTAAGACTGACAGATTTAAATGTTCTATTACAAATTAGCATTACGTTGCATATTTCACACTACAACATTTAACTTTAAGCTGGGTTGCATAAATTTATTCGTAATTTAGTTATGTTTAAATGTAACCAAATAACATTGCAGATTCTAGTCACAATTTAGATCATTAAATAATGCATAAATATAAATTTCAACCTACTCTCACAGCTGTTCCAACGCTTGCGGCACTGGTCCGGTGTCCGGGCTTCATTAGATGCCGACGTGACCACGTCGGCAATCTCTGCCCAAATCCTCCGACATGCATGGTGTGGAGGTTTCCCATGCCCACCCCGTGTCAGATCCTCCCACCTGGTGCTGACAACATTCACCAGGGCCTCATTGGCCTCCTCGCTGAAAGGCTTGGCCCTACTCCTTTCAAATGATGCCTCCATTATCGATTAATATGAGATTATTCAGAACACAAAATGCTTTCTCCTCTCTCTCTCTCTCCCCGACCCTCACAGAGCTTCTGAGCATATGTGATGACCCCTGACCTTCGAAAACGCAGGAAGGAGCATCAACCTGAAAAAAAAATCAACCTGCACATGCGCAATAATGCGTTGCTAGGGAAGCTTTTTTTTTCCATTCACTTCCATTTTCTTTGGGCGATCATGAGATCGCCGAGAAATGACATCACCCATTTGACATCGCTGGGCTAAGGCCGAATGGAAAATCGCAAAAAAAAAAAATGGGTCTTGAGCCGGCGATCAGCATGGGCGATAGGTCCCGCATCGCTGGAACAAAGCCCATTTTTTTCTGCCTTAGCCTGAAAGTGGAAAGTCTAGTCCATAGAAACATAGAAAATAGGTGTAGGAGTAGGCCATTCGGCCCTTCGAGCCTACACCACCATTCAATAAGATCATGGCTGATCATGCAACTTCAGCACCCCATTCCTGCTTTCTCTCCATACCCCTTGATCCCTTTAGCCATAAGGGCCACATCTAACTCCCTTTTGAATATATCTAACGAACTGGCCTCAACAACTTTCAGTGGTAGAGAATTCCACAGGTTCACAACTCTCTGACTGAAGAAGTTTCTCCTCATCTCAGTCCTAAATGGCTTATCCCTTATCCTTAGACTGTGACCCCTGGTTCTGGACTTCAACATCGGGAACATTCTTCCTGCATCTAACCTGTCAATCCCATCAGAATTTTATATGTTTCTATCAGATTCCCTCTCATTCTTCTAAATTCCAGTGAATATAAGCCCAGTCGATCCAGTCTTTCTTCATATCTCAGTGCTGCCATTCCGGGAATCAGTCTGGTGAACCTTCACTGCACTCCCTCAACAGCAAGAATGTCCTTCCTCAGATTAGACCAAAACTGTACACAATACTCAAGATATGGTCTCACCAAGGCCCTGTACAACTGCAGTAAGACCTCCCTGCTCCTATACTCAAATCCCCTCGCTATGAAGACCAGCATGCCATTTGACTTCTTTACTGCCTGCTGTACCTGCATGCCTACCTTCAATGACTGATGTACCATGACACCCAGGTCTCGTTGCACCTCCCCTTTTATTAATCTGTCACCATTCAGATAATAATCTGCCTTCCTGTTTTGGCAACCAAAGTGGATAAGCTCACATTTATCCACATTATACCGCATCTGCCATGCATTTGCCCACTCACCGAACCTGTCCAAGTCCCCCTGCAGCCTCTTAGCATCCCCCTCACAGCTCACACCGCCACCTAGCTTAGTGTCATCTGCAACTTGGAGATATTACATTCAATTCCTTCGTCTAAATCATTAAGGTATATTGTAAAGAGCTGGGGTCCCAGCACTGAGCCCTGCCATTGGCCGATAGGAGGTGGAAAGATTTTTACTGAGTTTGAAGGTTGGGATAAGTTCTTGGAAGTAACTCTGCTATATTCTGAAGAGGTGGTGGTCTCACTCTTAAACCTATCAATCAGTTTATATTGAGGACGATGTGTTAATTAAAACGTTGGAGTCGTGGGACATTAAATTTGTTGGGCAATAAAGAGGAGATACTATCCAGGAACGTGGGTAGCAGATGAAACCCATTATTGTAAAGGTGCGGTTCCCAGAGAGGGTGAAGTCATTGCCCAGCAGCATGAAATTCAAGACAATGGAAAGAAAGAAATACTTGGATTTATATAGTGCCTTTCATGACCACTGGACGTCTCAAAGCGATTTACAGCCAGCACTTTTGGAGTGTCGTCAATATTTTTTTTATTCATTCAAGATGTGGGCGTCACTGGCAAGGCCGGCATTTATTGCCCATCCCTAATTGCTCTGGAGAAGATGGTGGTGAGCCACCTTCTTGAACCGCAGTGGTCAGTGTGGTGATGGTACACCCACAGTGCTGTTTGGGAGGGAGTTCCAGGATTGTGACCCAGCGACGATGATGGAACAGCGATTTGCTTCCAAGTCAGGATGGTGTGTAACTTGGAGGGGAGCGTGCAGGTGGTGGTGTTCCCATGTGCTTGCTGGCCTTGTCCTTCTGGTGGTAAAGGTCGCGGGTTTGGGAGGTGCTGTCAAAGAAGCCTTGGTGAGTTGCTGCAGTGCATCTTGTAGATGCAAACCGGCGACAGATCCAATGCATATCGGGAGCGAGGACATTCACATGGGCAAGATAGCTTTCCCAGAAAATGTCCTCAAAACTCTTGCGCCTGATAAAAGCAGGCGCATAGCCTACTTTTACAGGCGTAAGAGTTTTAAAACACACAAAAATATTATAAAATTAAATTTAAAGAACACATTTTATTGTTAAAAATCCTGCCCTTAAGGGCCATATCTAACTCCCTCTTGAATATATCCAATGAACTGGCATCAACAAAACTCTGCAGCAGGGAATTCCACAAATTAACCACTCTCTGACTGAAGAAGTTTCTCCTCATCTCAGTCCTAAATGGCCTACCCCTTATCCTCAGACTGTGTCCCCTGGTTCTGGACTTCCCCAACATCGGGAACATTCTACCCGCAATGAATCTGTCCCGTCCCGTCAGAATCTTATATGTTTCTTGAGATCCCCTCTCATCCTTCTAAACTCCAATATATAAAGGCCCAGTTGATCCAGTCTCTCCTCATATGTCAGTCCAGCCATCCCTGGAATCAGTCTGGTAAACCTTCGCTGCACTCCCTCAATAGCAAGAACGTCCTTCCTCAGATTAGGAGACCAAAACTAAACACAATATTCCAGGTGAGGCCTCACCAAGGCCCTGTACAACTGCAGTAAGACCTCCCTGCTCCAATACTCAAATCCCCTAGCTATGAAGGCCAACATACCATTTGCCTTCTTCACCGCCTGCTGCACCTGCATGCCAACTTTCAATGACTGATGAACCATTACACCCAGGTCTCGTTGCACCTCCTCTTTTCCTAATCTGCCGCCATTCAGATAATATTCTGTCTTCACGTTTTTGCCCCTAAAGTGGATAACCTCACATTTATCCACATTATGCTGCATCTGTCATGCATTTGCCCACTCACCTAACCTGTCCAAGTCACCCTGCAACCTCTGAACGTCCCCTCACAGCTCACACTGCCACCCAGTTTAGTGTCATCTGCAAACTTGGAGATATTACACTCAATTCCTTCATCTAAATCATTGATGTATATTGTAAAGAGCTGGGGTCCCAGCACTGAGCCCTGCGGCACTCCATTAGGCACTGCCTGCTATTCTGAATCGGACCCATTTATCCCAACTCTCTGCTTCCTGTCTGCCAACCAGTTCTCTATCCAAGTCATTATATTACCCCCAATACCATGCGCTTTGATTTTGCACACCAATCTCTTGTGTGGGACCTTGTCAAAAGCCTTTTGAAAGTCCAAATACACAACTGGTTCTTCCTTGTCCACTCTACTCCTTACATCCTCAAAAAATTCCAGAAGATTTCATAAGCATGATTTCCCCTTCATAAATCTATGCTGACTTGGATCAATCCTGTCACTGCTTTCCAAATGCGCTGCTATTTCATCCTTAATAATTGATTCCAACATTTTCTCCACTACTGATGTCAGGCTAACGGGTCTATAATTACCCGCTTTCTCTCTCCATCCCTTTTTAAAAGTGCTGTTACATTAGCTACCCTCCAATCTATAGGAACTGATCCAGAGTTGATAGACTGTTGGAAAATGATCACCAATGCATCCACTATTTCTAGGGCCACTTCCTTAAGTACTCTGGGATGCAGACTATCATGCCCCAAGGATTTATCGGCCTTCAATCCCATCAATTTTCCTAACGCAATTTCCCGCCTCATAAGGATATCCTTCAGTTCCTCCTTCTCACAAAACCCTCTGTCCCTTAGTACATCTGGAAGGTTATTTGTGCCTTCCTTCGTGAAGACAGAACCAAAGTATTTGTTCAATTGGTCTGCCATTTCTTTGTTCCTCATTATAAATTCACCTGAATCTGACTGCAAGGGACCTATGTTTGTCTTCACTAATCTTTTTCTCTTCACATATCTACCGAAGCTTTGGCAGTCAGTTTTTATGTTTGCGGCAAGCTTCTTCTCGTACGCTATTTCCCCCCTCTTAATTAAACCCTTGGTCCTCCTCTGGTGAATTCTAAATTTCTCCCAGTCCTCAGGTTTGCTACTTTTTCTGGCCAATTTATATGCCTCTTCCTTGGATTTAACGCTATCCTTAATTTCCCTTGTTAGCCACAGTTGAGCCACCTTCCCCATTTTACTTTTGCTCCAGACAGGAATGTAGAATTGTTGAAGTTCATCCATGTGATCCTTAAATGTTTGCCATTGCCTATCCACCATCAACCCTTTAAGTATCATTTGCCAGTCTATTCTAGCTAATTCACGCCTCATACCGTCGAAGTTACCTTTACTTAAGTTCAGGGCCTTAGTTTCTGAATTAACTGTGTCACTCTCCATCTTAATAAAGAATTCTACCATGTTATGGTCACTCTTCCCCAAGGGGCCTCGCACAACAAGATTGCTAATTAGTCCTTTCTCATTACACATCACCCAGTCTAGGATGGCCAGCCCTCCAGTTGGTTCCTCGACATATTGGTCCAGAAAACCATCCCTAATACAATCCAGGAAATCTTCCTCCACCGTATTGCTACTAGTTTGGTTAGCCCAATCAATATATGGATTAAAGTCACCCATGATAACTGCTGTACCTTTATTGCATGCATCCCTAATTTCTTGTTTGATGCTGTCCCCAACCTCACTACTACTGTTTGGTGGTCTGTACACAACTCCCACTAGCGTTTTCTGCCCTTTCGCATTCTGTAGTTCCACCCATACCGATTCCACATCATCCAAGCTAATGTCCTTTCTTATTATTGCATTAATTTTCTCTTTAACCAGCAATGCTACCCCACCTCCTTTTCCTTTCTGTCTATCCTTCTTAAATGTTGAATACCCCTGGATGTTGAGTTCCCAGCCTTGGCCACCCTGGAGTCATGTCTCCGTGATGTCAATTCCATCATACCCGTTAACTGCTATCTGTGCAGTTAATTCATCCACCTTATTCCGAATACTCCTCACATTGAGGAACAGAGCCTTCAGGCTTGTCTTTCTAACATACTTTGTCCCTTTAGAATTTTGTTGCAATGTGGCCCTTTTTGCATTTTGCCTTGGGTTTCTCTGCCCTCCGCTTTTACTTTTCTTCTTTCTATCTTTTGCTTCTGCCCCCATTCTACTTCCCTCTGTCTCCCTGCATAGGTTGCCATTCCCCTGCCATATTAGTTTAACCCCTCCCCAACAGCACTAGCAAACACTCACCCTAGGACATTGGTTCCGGTCCTGCCCAGGTGCAGACCGTGTGGTTTGTACTGGTCCCACCTCCCCTAGAACCGGTTCCAATGTCCCAGGAATTTGAATCCCTCCCTTCTGCACCACTCCTCAAGCCACGTATTCATCTGAGCTATCCTGCGATTCCTTCTCTGACTAGCACGTGGCACTGGTAGCAATCCTGAGATTACTACTTTTGAGGTCCTACTTTTTAAATTTAGTCCCCAGCTCCCTAAATTCGTCTTGTAGGATCTCATCCCGTTTTTTACCTATATCGTTGCTGGTACTTATATGCACCACGACAACTGGCTGTTCACCCGCCCTGCACCTGCTCCGAGACATCCTTGACCCTTGCACCAGGGAGGCAACATACCATCCTGGAGTCTCGGTTGCGGCCGCAAAAACGTCTATCTATTTCCCTTACAATTGAATCCCCTGTCACTATGGCTCTCCCACTTTTTTTCCTGCCCTCTTGTGCAGCAGAGCCAGCCATGGTGCCATGAACTTGGCTGCTGCTGCTCTCCCCTGATGAGTCATCTCCCCAACAGTACCCAAAGCAGTGTATCTGTTTTGCAGGGGGATGACCGCAGGGGACCCCTGCACTACCTTCCTTGCACTGCTCTTCCTGTTGGTCACCCATTCCCTATCTGGCTGTGGACCCTTTACCTGCGGTAAGACCAACTCAATAAACGTGCTATTCACATCATTCTCAGCATCGTGGATGCTCCAAAGTGAATCCACCCGCAGCTCCAGTGCCGCAATGCAGTCCGTCAGGAGCTGCAGGCGGATACACTTCCTGCACACGTAGTTGTCAGGGACACCGGAAGCGTCCCTGACTTCCCACATAGTACAGGCGGAGCATAACATGTGTCCGAGATCTCCTGCCATGAGTTAACCCCTAGATTAACTTAATTTTGCAACAACAATGCTAAATGTTACTTACTGATAAAGAAAAGAAAAAGAAAAACTACTCACCAATGACCTGCCAATCACTTACCCCCTTGGCTGTGATGCCACCTTTCGATTTCTTTCTACTTCTTTTTTGCCTCACTGCTGCAGCTGCACCGGATGGGCTCCCAAACTCCCGCCTCCTCGAACTCCCCGGACTGCTCACTGACGGGCCTCTTGTAGGCCGCTCGCCTCCCGAACTCCCGCCTCCTCGAACTCCCCGGACTGCTCACTGACGGGCCTCTTGTAGGCCGCTCGTCTCCCAAACTCCCGCTTCCTCGAACTCCCCAGACTGCTCACTCGAACTCCCCGGACTGCTCATTAGGAAAAGGGGAGGTGCAACGAGACCTGGGTGTCATGGTACATCAGTCATTGAAGGTTGGCATACAGGTACAGCAGGCAGTGAAGAAGGCAAATGGCATGTTGGCCTTCATAGCTCGAGGATTTGACTTTAGGAGCAGGGAGGTCTTACTGCAGTTGTACAGAGCCTTGGTGAGGCCACACCTGGAATATTGTGTTCAGTTTTGGTCCCCTAATCTGAGGAAGGACATTCTTGCTATTGAGCCATTACAGCGAAGGTTCACCAGATTGATTGCTGGGTTGGCAGGACTGACATATGAGGAGACTGGATCAACTGGGCTTGTATCCACTGGAATTTAGAAGAATGAGAGGGGATCTCATAGAAACATATAAAATTCTGACGGGATTGGACAGGTTAGAGGCAGGAAGAATGTTCCCGTTGCTGGGGAGTTCGAGAACCAGGAGTCACAGTCTAAGAATAAGGGGTAAGCCATTTAGGACTGAGATGAGGAGAAACTTCTTTATTCAGAGAGTGGTTAACCTGCGGAATTCTCTACCCGCAGAAAGTTGTTGAGGCCAGTTTGTTAGATACATTTAAAAGGGAGTTAGATATGGCCCTTACAGCCAAAGGGATCAAGGGGTATGGCGAGAAAGCAGGAAAGGGGTACTGAGGTGAATGATCTGCCATGATCTTATTGAATTGTTGTGCAGGTGCGAATGATCTGCACCTAATTTCTAGGTTTCTATGTTTCAAATCCCACTCCAGGACTTGAGCCCAAAAATCTAGGCTACACTCCAGTGCAGTACTGAGGGAATCTTGATGATTGGAGGGCAGCGCTGTGCGGCGGGGACAGGCTGCTGGAGGACCTTTGTCTTACGGATGTTAAACGTAAGGCCCATGCTTTCATATGCCTCGGTGAATACATTGACTATGTCCTGGAGTTCAGCCTCAGAATGTTCTCAGACGCAGGCATCGTCCGCCTACTGCAGCTCAAAGACAGAGGTTGGGGTGATCTTGGACCTGGCCTGGAGGTGGCGTAGGTTAAACAGCTTCCCACTAGTTCTGTAGTTTAGTTCCACTCCAGTGGGGCCCTCGACAGCGTGAACCGTTTCCCATATCTCGGGAGCCTCTTATCAACAAAGGCAGACATTGATGCGGGGATTCAGCATCGCCTCCAGTGCGCCAGTGCAGCCTTCGGCCTTCTGAGGAAAAGAGTGTTTGCAGACCAGGCTCTCAAATCTACTATCAAGCTCATGGTCTACAGGGCTGTAGTAATAGCTGCCCTCCCGTATGGGTCTGAGGCACGGACAATGTATAGTAGGCACCTCAATTCGCTGGAGATATATCACCAACGATGTCTCCGTAAGATCCTGCAAATCTCCTGGGAGGACAGGCGCACCAACATCAGTGTCCTCGTCCAAGCTAACAGCCCCAGTATTGAAGCACTGACCACACTCGATCAGCTTCGCTGGGCAAGCCACATAGTTCGCATGTCAGATACGAGACTCCCTAAGCAAATGTTTTATGCAGAGCTCCTTCATGGTAAACGAGCCAAAGGTGGGCAGTGGAAATGTTATAAGGACACCCTCAAAGCCTCCCTGGTAAAGTGCGACATCACCGCTGACACCTGGGAGACCCTGGCCGAAGACCGCCCGAGGTGGAGAAGGTGCATCCGGGAGGGCGCTGAGCTCTTCGATTCTCAACACAGAGAACGTGAAGAGGTCAAGCGCAAGCAGCAGAAGGAGCGTGCGGCAAACCAGCCCCACCCACCCCTTCCCTCGACAAATGTCTGTCCCACCTGTGACAGGGTCTGTGGCTCTCGTATCGGACTGCTCAGCCATCAAAGAACTCACTTTGGGAGTGGAAGCAAGTCTTCCTCGATTCCGAGGGACTGCCTATGATGATGAGGGAACGCTGCACTGTCAGAGGTGCCATCTTTAAGATGAGACGTTAAACCGAGACCCCATCTGCTCTCTCAGGTGGACATAAACGATCCCATGGCACTATTTCAAAGAAGAGCAGGGGAGCTATGCCCGGTGTCCTGGCCAATATTTATCCCTCAATTAAAACAAAAACAGGTTATCTCATCCTGATCACATTGCTGCCTGTGGGAGCTTGCTGTGCAAAAATTGGCTGCCCCGTTTCCCACATTACAACAGTGACTGCACTCTAAATGTATTTCATTGGTTATAAAGCACTTTGAGACATCCAATGGTTATGAAAGGTGTTATATAAATGCAAGTCTTTCCTTTCTTTCTTATATTACAAATATAATATCTACCAATAATATATTTAAAAATCGCATGTCTGTGTACACTTCCTGTCTGCACCACTTGATTTCCTGTTGTCATGTTTTTGTGCGGGAGGGGGGGTTATTTTAGCCCCCCTCACAACAACAGGAGAGGGGGGGTGGGGGGTTAAAAACTAAAAAGCACATAACGTGACCCCAACCCACCATGTACGTGCCTGCTGCCATTTATACGGCGCCGGTTTGCAAGCCATGTCTGTGTCCCTCTCTCGACAGGCAGGACAGCTCATTACAATATCTAAATCAGGTTCCCACCGTGCAGTTGGGAGCCTAATTTAAATTAAATGCTGGCCAGCCAAGTTTCTCAGGGCTCGGGATAAGTGACAGCAAAATGGAGATGGTAGCAGCCGGATCCAGCAGGTAAGTGCTTTCTGGAGCATTGCATGTGAGCCAGGAGGAGCAGGAGTGCCTCCCCCGGCCCCTCAAGCAAACCTTCTGCTGCGACCAGTTGACACTCCCTCCCCTCCCCTCCCACCTCCCCACTAACTCTGCTCCCAAGCCTTATGCCGACCCCCTCCTTCAACCTGCAATCTTTATCCCCCCTTCAACCTGTGATCCTTACTGACATCCCCTTCAATCTGTGACCTTAACCGACCCCCCCTTCAACCTGTGACCTTTACCAACCCCCCTTCAACCTGCAACCTTCATCCCCCTTCAACCTGTGATCCTTACCGACATCCCCTTCAATCTGTGACCTTAACCGAGCCCCCCTTCAACCTGTGACCTTTACCAACCCCCCCTTCAACCTGCAACCTTCATCCCCCTTCAACCTGTGATCCTTACCGACATCCCCTTCAATCTGTGACCTTAACCGAGCCCCCCTTCAACCTGTGACCTTTACCAACCCCCCCTTCAACCTACAACCTTTATCCCCCCTTCAACCTGTGACCTTTACCAACCCCCCCTTCAACCTACAACCTTTATCCCCCCTTCAACCTGTGATCATTACTGACATCCCCTTCAACCTGCGACCTTTATCCCCCTTCAACCTGTGATCTTTACCGACACCCCCTTCAATTTGTGACCTTTACCGACCCCCTCCTTCAACCTGTGACCTTTACCAACACCCCCTTCAACCTGTGACCTTTACCGACCCCCCTTCAACCTGTGACCTTTATCGACACCCCCTTCAACCTGTGACCTGTACCGACCCCCCCCTTCAATCTGTGACCTTTACCGACCCCCCCTCAACCTGTGACCTGTACCGACCCCCCCCTTCAATCTGTGACCTTTACCGACCCCCCCTCAACCTGTGACCTTTACCGACCCCCCCTTCAACCTGTGACCTTTACCGACCCCCTCTTCAACCTGCGACCTTTGCCGACCCTCCCTCAACCTGTTACCTTTACCGACCCCCCCAACCTATGACCTTCACAGACCCTCCTCAACCTGTGACCTTTACCGACCCCCCCTTGAACAGCGATCTTTGTCGACCCCCCCCCCATTATGCTCCAGTTGATATTTACTTTGGTACAAAAGCATATGGCACGATTGATATTAATCATCCTCTGAAATGGACGCACAGTGGAAACCTAAGTGTAATCCAAATCCATGAAATGACTCAATGTTCACCCAAGGGACACTATACTCGGTTATTTTGCTATGTAGGAAGTGTGGGTTTACCTGACCTTTCTGTTAAGAACAAGAAAAATGATTTGGTGAGAGGCTGAATTGTAAGAATAACTTACCTTCAAAATCATACAAGGTCACCCAAAATTTGCGCAGTGTGCAGGATGTAATGTATTTCTCCTCATCTCTGTTTTAAATGGGCGGCCCCTTATTCTAAGATCATGCCCTCTAGTTCTAGTCTCCCCCATCAGTGGAAACATCCTCTCTGCATCCACCTTGTCAAGCCCCCTCATAATCTTACATGTTTCGATAAGATTGCCTCTCATTCTTCTGAATTCCAATGAGTAGAGGCCCAACCTACTCAACATTTCCTCATAAGTCAACCTCCTCATCTCTGGAATCAACCTAGTGAACCTTCTCTGCACTGCCTCCAAAACAAGTATATCCTTTCGTAAATATGGAAACCAAAACTGCGTGCAGTATTCCAGGTGTGACCTCACCAATACCCTGTATAACTATGAGGCAATGGGAGCAATCTGAACCTAACCCACCCGACGGGAGCCTGACGGGATCGTGTGCAACACTGTTTCTATACCCCGCCCAATTTTACTCTCTGTTGAAGTCAATATTGGCTGGAGTGCAAAACTCGATCCTGTGGCTTCCTGTCCAGCGAGTGAGGTTAAGGTGACCCCCATCGTATCTGCTCTTCATATTACTCAGGAAATCACCCTACTGCATCATTGACCATCTCTTGGTTGGATTTGACACAATCGGTCGCATAACAGGAAGGTTTTCATGTCACGATGGATTGTGGCACCAAAGTCCTGGTGTTACAGAGACATTGGTCTCAGTTGGAAATCTGAGGACAGATGTAGCCATGGGAACCTTATTCACATGTTGAATAGATTAACAAGTTGTTGTGATATGGGAAAGGGAACAGGCCAGAGAATTTGACCTTAAGTGCCTTCACAATAAAACTGTGATCTAACAGTACCTATCTTAAGTAGACTCTAGTCATGCAATTCTGTAATTACTTATGGTATTTTACATTGGATTGACTGGAAATAGTTTTACACACAAAATGTCAGACCTGAACTCATAGTATATATGTTATTTGATCAAACTTGATCTTTGAAATGTTCTCCGTTGTATCAGGTTTCTTGTGTACAGATTTTCAATCCTTCTCACTATTGCTGCTTCTGGGCCAAAGACATACAGTTCATTTATTAATATCAGCTGGAGGCTGCTACTAAGAGATTGGCTTCTTCTGTGCGATAGATGTAGTGAAACTGAAAGGTGGTCCTTTAAAAGGAGGCCTTTAAAATTGTGAAAGGTTTTGATAGAGTGGATACGGAGAGAAAGTTTCCACTTGTGGGGAAGAGCATAACTAGAGGCCATCAATATAAGATAGTCACCAAGAAATCCAAGAGGGAATTCAGAAGAAACTTATTTACCCAGAGAGTGGTGAGAATGTGGAACTCGCTATCACAGGGAATGTTTGAGGCGAACAGTATAGATGTATTTAAGGGGGAGGTTAGACAAGCATATGAGGGAGAAGGGAACATAGGGTTATGGTGATAGATTTAGATGAAGAAAGATGGGAGGAAGCTCGAGTGGAGCATAACTGGCATGGATTAGTTGGGCCGAATGGCCTGTTTCTGAGTCACATAATCTATGTAATCCTATGTAAAAAACAGGTTTATAAACGTCTCTACACCTACAGTGCATAGTACCTTGTATGTATGTTAATGATGTACTGTAACAATCGACCTGAATGTACCTTCACCCTGTATATGCCATACCTATACACCAGAGGGTGCTGCTGCTGAAGACCTAAGGGTCACCTGTACACTGCAAGTAACCAAGTATAAAAGGGAGCTCACCTCTTGGTGTCCTCACTCTGCAATAAAGGACTACAGTCTGTACAGTTCAAGTGCCATACCCCTGCCTTGTGGAGTCATTAAGACAGTGCTTACATACACAATAACTGGCGATGAGATTACGAATTTCCACGCACAATATGTCTAATCTAAGCAACTTCCAACAATTCGCTGACGGGGAAGATTGGGATGCCTTTGTGGAAAGGTTAGAACACTTTTTCATCGTGAACGACCTGGCTGGGGACTCACCGATATCGCTGGTGAACAAACGCAGGGCCATCCTGCTCAGCAATTGTGGGCCCACTATCCATGGCCTCGTCAGGGACCTGCTAGCCCCAGCGAAGATAACAACCAAGACCTATGCGGAGCTCGTAACTTTAATACAAGAACAACTTAAACCCAAAGAGACCATCCTCACAGCCAGGCACCGGTTTTACACTCACCGGCGGCCCGAAGGCCAAGAAATTGCGAAATATGCTGCAGATCTAAGAAGGTTGGCTGCACCATGTGATTTTAGTGACCACCTCACCGAAGCACTAAGGGACATTTTCATTATTGGAATCGGCCATGAGGGCCTCCTCCATAAACTGCTCTCTGCGGACACTACGGTCACCCTGCCGAAGGCAATCAAAGTGAGCCAGGCCTTCATGATTTCGGTCTGCGACTCCAAACGAATGATGACCCGTACCCAGGACTCTAACCCGATGAGTACAGTGAACAGAATGGCGACTTTCAGAGGCAAAAATGCTGCCCCGAGTCCTGCAACCCTGAGTCCGCCACATGGGGCCAACCAGCTAGCCCCGTGCTGGTGCTGTGGAGGAAACCACAGGGCCCACCAGTGCCGCTACAAGGACTATACCTGCAAAGGCTGCAACAATAAAGGTCACCTTCAGTGAATGTGTAGAAAAGGTTTTACTCACCGAGTCGCTGAAGAGTTGGCCGATCACCTGGGCTCCGACACCGATGAAGATGGAAGCTGCTCAGCCCCTGGAAGAAGAGTATGGAATATATACCTGCTCCACCGAGAGTTCCCCATGGAAAATGGAAGTGGAAATCAACGGGATTCCAGTCTCGATGGAGATCGACATGGAGCGAGCCAGTCGTTGATGAGTCAGATGGCCTTTGAGAAACTCTGGGACAATCCCGCCGAACGACCAAAACTGTCCCCCATCCAAGCAAAGCTGCTCACCTATACAAAAGGCACCATCCCAGTCGTTGGCAACGTGGAGGTCCAGGTATCCCATGGCGGTGCGATGTACAAACTCCCCTTATGGATCGTTGCCGGTGATGGTCCAACGCTGCTGGGAAGAAGTTGGAAGAAGCAAGTCCAAATCGGTCGGAGCGACGACTGCCTCCGGGCCCCGGCGATCGACATCCCACGCGGCCCAAATCTTGGATCCATCGCAGCACCTAGAACTCCTACCGTCAAGTTCAACTGCACGGCGATGGCACAGACTGCACAACACTGCGGCGAGATAATCCAACCCGAACGACCAGACCTCACCTTCCAGGCCGTGGCAGGACTCCAAGGGAAGAAGATTGGCGTAGAAGATAGATTCCCGGCATCCGTGGCAGAACCTGAGGAGAAAAGGATCACCGCAGCCAACCTCATGGAGGGAGAGAAAATGGCGCCCGCATCACGAGGCGAAGAACCTGGAATCAAGATGGCCGCGATCAGACCACGAGGGGCAGCATTGAGGGAGCAACACATGTTACCGAGCAGTGAACCGGATTGGGGTAAAGATTGCAAGGCCCTCTTAAAGGAGACTGGCAACCCAAGACAATTAAAGGGACAGTTCCACTCGAGGCACAGCGATGCCAGTGATATTAAAGTTACAAGTGCAGTAAATGAATGCAGGTATACTAATGTAATGTTAAATGGTGATACCGGAAAAGCTAATGGTAAAAATGTAACGAATGCTTCTAAAAGTGATGTAAGTAACAAGTTTGTACTGTTGAATAGTGATGCCAGAAATGCTAATGTGATAAATGTGACCCTGTATAGAGATACCGATACTCAAGAAAGTGCTGTAAGTACAAAATATGAAAATGTGAAGAGAGATAACAATGTCGAGTAGACTAGTTGCGATCGGAGCCAATGTGTCATGTGTGCTAAAGGTAGAATGATAAAAGACATCGGGTTCTACAGGTATAATGTCAATGCCAGAGGAAACCCCCCATGGGAGAAACCCAGGTCCAGCGGGCTACCCGGCCATGTAGCCTGCACTTTCGGACCAATGTGATGCCCCAGGAAGGGCTCACACACACACCCAGTGGGAGCAGACCCACTGCAGGGACAGCGGTCAATGGACAGCACAGCCACCACCATTGGCAACCTACCCCAGGTCGGCCCTACATCCCCTGGCTACCCGGGCCAGCACCGAGAGCAAGAGGCCAGTACCCTCCAGCTTTCCCGGCGGAACCTGGGATGACCAGGCTTCCACCACCAATGGAGGACAAGGAGCCCACACAGCCTTGTGGCTCTGCCCACCACCAAACACCACCACCTACCCATTCTACAGTGTATGCACCTTACCCACTGCACTGGCTCCACTGCGGAATCCTCCAACAGTGACACCCACATGGTCTTTGTGTGAGGGGCGGGGGAAATGGATGAGTGCAGCCATGAGCACAGGGATCACACCTGGCACCCACACAACCCTCACCACAACCTCCCACAGCCCACTACTGATCACCTCCCCATGTCATGGCCATAAGGACTTGGGAAAGGCTTGGGGGGGGGGGGGGAGTGTTGTTATGTATGCATGTTAATGATGTACTGTAACACTTGACCTGAATGTACCTTCACCCTGTATATACCATACCTGTACACCAGAGGGTGCTGCTGCTGGAGACCTAAGGGTTACCTGTACACTGCAGGTAACCCAGTATAAAAGGGAGCTCACCTCTTGGTGTCTGCACCCTAGGAGTTGCAATAAAGGACTACAATCTGTACAGTTCAAGTGCCATACCCCTGCCTCGAGGACTCATTAAAAGGGTGTTTACATACACAATAACACCCTCATTTCTCGACTAGGCATTTTACAGCCTTCCAAACTCAACATTGAGTTCAACAATTTCAGATCATGATCAATGCGCCCATTTTTTCGGACAGCAGCTGTTGCTAATAATTCTCCAATCCCATTTACAGCTCCTCTAGACCCATCTGTTGTTACTTTACTTGTCCCATTATCATCTCCTTTTGCCTTGCTCCATCATCCCTTTTGTCATTCATCTCTCCTGCCTTCCACCCTATCACAGACCTCCCCTTTTGCTCGTCCTTCCCTTCCCCCCTGTCCCTACCTCTGTATTCGCTTGAAACCTGTTACACCTCCAACGAAAGATCATTGACCTGAAACATTAACTCTGTTTCTCTCTCTCCACAGATGCTGCCTGACCTGCTGAGCATTTCCAGCATTTTCTGTTTATATTTCAGATTTCCAGCATCCGCGTGGTATTTTGTCTTTGTGTAAAGGAAGGTTTCAGTTCACTTCATAAAGTAGAACGAGGGACAAACTCCATTCAGGGCAGCCCATTGTGTATCTGAAAATGGGCCGGCAGCAGTTGGGAGTAAGAGGGGCATCCCTTTCATGCTCAAGGCCCACCTGATGCCATTTTAAGGCGGGCCTGAAAGAGGATGAACAGCCTGCCCACCTGAATCAAGCGTACATTGTCAGACTGCTTCTCCCAAACCAGTACTGGATGAGTAGAGATTTTCTCCAATTGAATATGGTGAAGACAGAAGCCATTGCTTTCAGTCCCCGCCACTGACTCCATCCCACTGCCCAACTCCTGTCTGAAGCTGAAGCAGACTGTTCGCAACCCTGGTGTCATATTTGACCTTGAAATGAGCTTTCAACCACACATCCGCAGCTCAACTAAAACCGCCTATTTCCACATTGCCTGTCTCCACCCTTCCCTCAGCTCATCCGCTGCTGAAGCCCTCATCCTTGCCTTTATTACCTCTAGACTTAACCATTCCAATGCATGCTGGCTGGCCTCCCACATTCTACCCTACGTAAACTAAAGGTGATCCAAAACTCAGCAGCCCGTGTCCTAACTCGCACCAAGTCCCGCTCACCCATCACCCCTGTGCTCACTGACTTACTTTGGCTTGCGGATAAGCAACGCCTTGATTTCAAAATTCTCATCCTTATTTTAAAATCCCTCCATGGCCTTGCCCCTCCCTAGCTCTGCAATCTCCTCCAGCCCCACAACCCCCCCGAGATATATGTGCTCCTCTAATTCTGCCCTCTTGAGCATCCCTGATTATAATCGCTCAACCATTGGTGGCCGTGCCTTTTGTTGCCTGGGCCCTGAGCTCTGGAATTCCCTGCCTAAACCTCTCCGCCTCTCCATCTCTCTTTCCTCCTTCAAGACGCTCCTTAAAACCTACCCCTTTGACCCTGCACTAATTTCTACTTATGCGGCTCGGTGTCAAATTTTTCTATCTCATAATGCTCCTGTAAAGCGCCTTGGGATGTTTCACAACGTTAAAGGTGCCATTTAAATACAAGTTGTTGTTGTTGTTGTTGTACGGCTGCTTAAATGTGCCAATCGTGGCACTACGCTGTTTGTAGGACCCCAACTGCAAATTTCAGGCACAAATGGGGGGAGCATGCACCGTGCACTCCACCCAGCTGTGCCAGGCGCTGAACAGCCACACCCGCCGTCCTTAAAGGGAACCGCTGAAGGCTGCTCAGAATAAACGGCCCCGGAAATTGTGATTTTTTTTATTTTCGTGGGCCCAGGAAAAACCGAAGTGTTCCTTCTGGGGGCCGCAGAAAAAAAACTCGGGCCACTGCTTCTCCTGCCCCGCCCCCCCTCCCTCGCCTCCATATCTCAACAGAAGGCATGGCCATCAATGGTTGAGCGATTATAATCAGGGATAAATACTGGTTAGGACACCGGGGAGAACTCTTTTTCAAAACAGTGCCAAGAGAGCGGCCTTCACACAAGGCATCAGGAGTAAATTTAAACCACAAAACAGGCAATGGATCGGCCACCCGTTATACGTTCCATTGACTTTAATGGAAAGCAAACCCGTGCCGATCCACTACTGACCGTTCTATGCCCCCACCTGAAGTTGAATTTTTCCCCTCCCCGGGCTTGGAATTGTGATCCATGAAACAAATTAGTGAGTAACACTGCTCAATATGTTGACGATGAGATTCAACACCACCTCCAGTGTGCCAGCGCAGCCTTCAGCCGCCTGAGGAAAAGAGTGTTTGAAGACCAAGCCCTCAAATCTGCCACCAAGCTCATGGTCTACAGGGCTGTAGTAATACCCGCCCTCCTGTATGGCTCAGAGACATGGACCATGTACAGTAGACACCTCAAGTCGCTGGAGAAATACCACCAGCGATGTCTCCGTAAGATCTTACAAATCCCCTGGGAGGACAGATGCACCAACATTAGCGTCCTCGACTAGGCCAACATTCCCAGCATTGAAGCACTGACCACACTCGATCAGCTCCGCTGGGCAGGCCACATTGTCCACATGCCAGACATGAGACTCCCAAAACAAGCGCTCCACTCGGAACTCCTTCATGGCAAACAAGCCAAAGGTGGGCAGAGGAAACATTACAAGAGCACCCTCGAAGCCTCCCTGATAAAGTGCGACATCCCCACCGACACCTGGGAGTCCCTGGCCAAAGACCGCCCTAAGGGGAGGAAGTGCATCTGGGAGGGCGCTGAGCACCTCGAGTCTCATCGGCGAGAGCATGCAGAAATCAAGCGCAGGCAGCGGAAGGAGCGTGTGGCAAACCAGACTCCCCATCCATCCTTCCCCCTCAACCACTGTCTGTCCCACCTGTAACAGGGACTGTGGCTCTCGTATTGGACTGTTCAGCCACCTAAGGACTCATGTTTAGAGTGGACTGCCTATGATAATGATGATGATGATGACATTTAATTGCGAACTACAAGTAAACTAAGAACATACACATTCACCTAATCACTAGACATTCTTAATTACAGGGCCTCAGTGGTGGGGAAAGGATGTTTTTGATGGAACTATTTATAGGTTGTTTATGACGACCTCGTGCAAGCAGCTTGTAACATGTGACCACTAGTACAGAAACCTGTTGTGATGTGTTTTAACCAATGCTGATTTAGCTGGTTCTGAGAGGCCAATCATTCCTTTCAGCACATATACCTTGCATGTGGATACTGTTTGCACAAGTGCTTCTATTATTATTTCATTTAAAATGACATTGTTTTACACCTGCTCCACAGTGTCTTTTTTGGGTGAATTTTTGTCATTATCAGGGTGATTAGGACCCAGGTTTGGACGCCCCAGAGGGTGAATTTCCTTGGGCGCTCTCTGTCTGTGCGCTGTAACTTTGGCAGAAGAGTCATGGAAAAGCTGGGAAAACGGCCAGGCGCCTTTTATGCCATTTCTTCCCCCTAGGATTTCCACGGGTCTTCCTCTGAAGTTCTGTTGGATGAGTGGGAGAAATCCCCTTCGGAATTTCAACTCCCTCAGTCTTAGCCTGAGGCACCCCTCGGCCAGGTGGAGCAAATCAAATGCAGAATGGAACTCCCTCGACTCTGCTCCATTAATGCTCCAATGTCTCTCTATCCGTGTCAGTGTCCGCAAGATCCTACAAATCCCCTGGGAGGACAGGCGTACCAACGTTAGCGTCCTCATTCAGGCTAACATCCCCAGCATTGAAGCACTGACCACACTCGATCAGCTCCGCTGGGCAGGCCACATAGTCCGCATGCCAGACACGAGACTCCCAAAGCAAGCGCTCTACTCGGAACTCCTTCACGGCAAACGAGCCAAAGGTGGGCAACAGAAACGCTACAAGGACACCTTCAAAGCCTCCCTGATAAAGTGCGAAATCCCCACTGACACCTGGGCGTCCCTGGCCTAAGACCGCCCTAAGTGGAGGAAGTGCATCCGAGAGGGCGCTGAGCTGGTCGAGTTTCAAAGCCGACAGCATGCAGAAATCAAGCGCAAACAGCGGAAAGAGCGTGCGGCAAACCAGTCCCACCCACCCCTTCCCTCAACGAATATCTGTCCCACCTGTGACAGAATCTGTGGCTCTCATATTGGACTGTTCAGCCACCAAAGAACTCACTTCAGGAGTGGAAGCAAGTCTTCCTCGATTCCGAGGGACTGCCTATGATGATGATGATGATGATGATCGGGTTGTGATGACACACCGGGTGATGGAAATTCAGAACGAGGTCAACCGTCTGAGGCAGACCAGCTAATCAGGTTACCTGAACCAGCCATGAACTCAGCAGTCCAGTTGACTTGCTACCCTGTCTCACTAACGGAACTTGGAAAGGTGGCCCTGGCATTGCGTTTCTATCCAATGAACCTCCGCTAACTCTACAAGCCAATATTCTCATGGGTAGGGTGGTAAGGCAGAGAGGTGGTAGGTGCATAGAGAAAAGAGAAGGTTAGAGGCTGGGTATTCTGTGGCGAGTGTCTCACCTCCTGACTCCCCAAAGCCTTTCCACAAGTCGGGAGTGTGATAGAATACTCTCCATTTGCCTGGATGAGTGCAGCTCCAACACCACTTAAGAAACTTGACACCATCCAGGACAAAGCATCCCGCTTGATTGGCACTCCATCCACCACCTTAAACATTCACTCCCTCCACCACCGACGTACCGTGTCTGCAGTGTGTACCATCTACAAGATGCACTGCAGCAACTCGCCAAGGCTTCTTCGACAGTATCTCCCAAACTCGCGATCTCTAACCCCCTAGAAGAACATAGTCAGCAAGCGCATGGGACCACCATCACCTCCAAGTTCCCCTCCAAGTCACACACCATCCTGACTTGGAAATATATCACCGTTCCTTCATCGTCGCTGGGTCAAAATCCTGGAACTCGCTCCCTAACAGCACTGTGGGAGTACCTGCACCACACGGACTGCAGCGGTTCAAGAATGCAGCTCACCACCACCTTCTCAAGGGCAATTAGGTATGGGCAATAAATGCCGGCCTTTACAGCAACGCCCACATCCCATGATTGGATAAAAATAAATTTAGATGGCAGCAAAATCGGGCAGGCTATAGGCATGTGAACCTCCCAGCTCAGCTTTCCTCTTCCCTGGCCATCCTTTATGCCCACGGCCATTGGTAAATCTGCCCCAAAGTGCTTCGCCATTCTGTCACAATTGCAAAAGTAGATCTCTGAGTGGAAATAAATTGGATGTGAATTTAAGACTATTTGAAATATTGTTATGAGGCCTCAGGACAAAATTGCTTGCACACTCAAGAGAGAACATAAGAACATAAGAAATAAGAGCAGGAGTAGGCCATTCAGCCCCTCGAGCCTGCTCCACCATTCAATGAGATCATGGCTGATCTTCTACCTCAACTCCACCTTCCTGCACTATCCCCATTTCTCTTGATTCCCTTAATATCCAAAAATCTATCGATCTCTGTCTTGAATATACTCAACGACTGAGCATCCACAGCCAAATTGGAAAGGTTCACCACCCTCTGAGTGAAGAAATTTCTCTTCATCTCAGTCCTAAATTGCCTACCCCTTATTCTGAGATTGTAACCTTTAGTTCTAGACTCCTCAGCCAGGAGAAACATCCTCCCAGCACCTACCCAGTCAAGCCCCTTAAGAATTTTACATGAATCAATGAAATTCTTCTAAACTTTAGAGAATATAGGCCTAGTCTACTCAATCTCTCCTCATGGGACAATCCCCCCATCCCATGAATCAGTCTGGTGAACCTTCATTACACTCCCTCTATGGCAAGTATATACTTCCTTCGGTAAGGAGACCAAAATCGTACACAGTAATCCAGGTGTGGTCTCACCAAAACCCTGTATAATTGCAGTAAGACTTCTTTACTCTTATTCTCAAATCCTCTTGTAATAAAGGCCAACATACTATTTGCTTTCCTAATTGCTTGCTGTACCTGCATGTTAACTTTCAGTGATTAGTGTACAAGGACAACCAGGTCCCTCTGAACACCAACATTTCCCAATCATAGAAACATATAAAATTCTGACGGGGTTAGACAGGTTAGATGCAGGAAGAATGTTCCCAATGTTGGGGAAGTCCAGAACCAGGGGTCACAGTCTAAGGATAAGGGGTAAGCCATTTAGGACCGAGATGCGGAGGAACTTCTTCACCCAGAGAGTGGTGAACCTGTGGAATTCTCTACCACAGAAAGTTGTTGAGGCCAATTCACTAAATATATTCAAAAAGGAGTTAGATGAGGTCCTTACTGCTAGGGGGATCAAGGGGTATGGCGAGAAAGCAGGAATGGGGTACTGAAGTTGAATGTTCAGCCATGAACTCATTGAATGGCGGTGCAGGCTAGAAGGGCCGAATGGCCTACTCCTGCACCTATTTTCTATGTTTCTATGTTTCTATGTTTCTATCTCTCACCATTTAAACAATATTCTGCTTTTCTATTTTTCCTATATTCCATCTGCCATGTTCTTGTCCACTCACTTAATTTGTCTATATCCCTTTGCAGCATCTTTGCGTCCTCCTCACAACTTAATTTCCCACCTAGCTTTGTATCGTCAGCAAACTTGGATACATTACACTCAGTCCCCTCATCTAAGACATTGATATAGGTTGTAATGAGGTCCAAGCACTGACCCTTGCGGCACTCCACTAGTTACAGCCTGCCAACATGAAAATGACCTGTTTATTCCAACTCTCTGTTTTCTGTCTGTTAACCAATCCTCAATCCCCCAATCCCACGAGTCCTAGTGTTGTGTAATAACCTCTTGTGTGGCACCTTATCGAGTGCTTTTTAAAAATCTAAATACACCACATCCACTGGTTCCCCTTGTCTACCCTGCTAGTTACAACCTCAAAAAACCCTATAACAGATTTGTCAAACACCATTTTCCTTTCATAAATCCATGTTGACTCTGGTCGATCATATTCTGATTTTCGAAATGCCCTGTTACCACGCCCTTAATAATAGCGTGGCAGCCCCGACCTGCGAGGAAACACCAACTCTGGAGCAGCGTGGAGACGCACCACTTCCAGGAGCAGTGCGAGCCGGTGCAAGAGGGTGACGGCAGTGAAGAGGGCGACTGGATTGGACATCATCAAGGTCCAGGTCACTGATTAGAGCGTGGTCGGGTAAAGCAGGAGTTTGGGGCGCAGGAGCGACGAGTGATCGTGGAGTGAGGTGATCGGGGACCCAGGAGAGGCGTGAGGTCGGGGCCCAGAAGAGGTGAGGGCCTGGGGCAGCGCGGACCAGCCCACACTGCGATACGTGTGCGCACTAGGTCCGTGCAGCAGAGCTGGTCTCCAGTCGTCCTGGTTAATCCTTGCCACTGGACCAAGACCTAGCTCTGTCAAGCCCGTGTGGTGGCTGATATTGAACGGCCACCACATGTTAAAAAACATCCACGCACAGGCATCATCCACCCTTCAAGATGTAGTTCAGGACCTGGAATATTAGGTCCTTCACTGAAACACCTGCAATCTCATCCCTTTTTGGCGTGGAAGCAAGTCATCCTCGATACGAGGGAGCGCCTATGATGAATAGATTCCAGCATTTTCTGTGTTACTCATGTCAGGCTAATTGGTCTATAGTTCCCTGTTTTCTCTCTCCCTCCTTTCTTGATTAACGAGGTTACACTTGTTATCTTCCAATCTGCGGGAACCGTTCGAGAATCGAGGGAATTGTGGAAGATCAAAACCAATGTATCCACTATCTCTGTAACCACCTCTTTTAAAACACTAGCGTGTGTGCCATCAGTCCAGAGGATTTGTTTCTCCAGTACTATTTCTTTATCAATACTAATTTCTTCAATTTCCTTCAAGGTCCTAACTGTGACAGAACTGACCAAATGCAAAAAGTGTTACTGAATGGGACATTTGAGATCAATCGACGACAAAGTTTGGGGTAGTCTTGGTCCTGGCCTTGAGATGGCGAAGGTTGAACAGGTTCCCACTGGTTCTGTAGATTAGTTCCACTCCAGTGGGGAGCTTGGACCTAGGAAACATAGAAACATAGAAACATAGAAAATAGGTGCAGGAGTAGGCCATTCGGCCCTTCGAGCCTGCACCACCATTCAATAAGATCATGGCTGATCATTCCCTCAGTACCCCTTTCCTGCTTTCTCTCCACACCCCTTGATCCCTTTAGCCGTAAGGGCCATATCTAACTCCCTCTTGAATATATCTAATGAACTGGCATCAACAACTCTCTGCGGCAGGGAATTCCACAGGTTAACAACTCTCTAAGTGAAGAAGTTTCTCCTCATCTCAGTCCTAAATGGCCTGCACCTTATCCTAAGAGTGTGTCCCCTGGTTCTGGACTTCCCCAACATTGGGAACATTCTTCCCGCATCTAACCTGTCAGAATCGTATACGTTTCTATGAGATTCTCTCTCATCCTTCTAAATTCCAGTGTATAAAGGCCCAGTTGATCCAGTCTCTCCTCATATGTCAGTCCAGTCATCCCTGGAATCAGTCTGGTGAACCTTCGCTGCACTGCCTCAATAGCAAGAACGTCCTTCCTCAGATTAGGAGACCAAAACTGAACACAATGGGCCCAAGTTTCCACATGATTCGCGCCTGATTTTTAGGAGCAACTAGTGGAGAACGGACGATTTTAGAAATCGCAATTCTCCACATTTTTTTTTCTGCAGTTCTAGTCAAGTAGAACAGTTCTAGTTTAGAACAGAATTTTTTCTTTAAAAGGGGGCGTGTCCGGCCACTGACGCCTGATTTGAAAGTTTCCACAGTGAAAATATACTCCAAACTAAAGTAGAATGGAGCCAGTGAAGATTTTTGTAGAACTGAAAAAACCTGTTCTACACATTAAAAAATCAGGCGCAGGTTACAAATTAGGCGTCCAGAACGAGGTGGGGGGGAGGGAACTCATTAAATTCTACAATAAATCCTTATTTATACTTCTACAAATATTATACAAATAAATCCAACCTGAATAAACATTTATAAGCCAAGAAAAGATTAAATAAACCATCTTCCTACCTGTGTGAAAGTGCTTCAGCCAGGGAGAATACTGCAGCCGTTCGTGCCGCTGAGCGGGAGGGGGAGGAGAGAGAGGGAGGGAGGGAGGGAGAGGGAGAGGGAGAGGGAGAGGGAGGGAGAGGGGGAGGGGAGGGAGAGGGTGGGAGAGAGAGGGGGAGGGAGGGAGAGAGAGGGGAAGGGAGGGAGAGAGAGGGGGAGGGAGGGAGAGAGAGGGGGAGGGAGGGAGAGAGGGGGAGGGAGGGAGAGAGGGGGAGGGAGGGAGGGAGAGAGAGGGGAGGGAGGAAGGGAGAGGGGGAGGGAGGGAGAGAGAGGGGGAGGGAGAGGGAGGGAGGGAGAGGGGGGGAGGGAAGGAGGGGAGGGAGAGAGAGAGGGGGGAGGGAGAGAGAGAGAGGGGGAGAGAGTGAGAGAGGGAGGGGGAGAGGGAGAGAGAGGGGGGGAGGGGGGAGGGGGGAGGGAGAGAGAGGGGGAGGGGGGAGAGAGAGAGAGGGGGGAGGGGGGAGGCGGAAGGGAGAGAGGGGGGGAGGGGGAAGGGAGAGAGAGGGGGGAGGGAGAGGGAGAGGGAGAGGGAGGGAGAGGGAGAGGGAGGGAGAGGGGGAGGGGGAGGGAGAGGGAGGGAGAGAGAGGGGGAGGGAGGGAGAGAGGGGGAGGGAGGGAGAGAGGGGGAGGGAGGGAGGGAGAGAGAGGGGAGGGAGGAAGGGAGAGGGGGAGGGAGGGAGAGAGAGGGGGAGGGAGAGGGAGGGAGGGAGAGGGGGGAAGGGAAGGAGGGGAGGGAGAGAGAGAGGGGGGAGGGAGAGAGAGAGAGGGGGAGAGAGTGAGAGAGGGAGGGGGAGAGGGGGGGAGAGAGGGGGGGAGGGGGGAGGGGGGAGGGAGAGAGAGGGGGAGGGGGGAGAGAGAGAGAGGGGGGAGGGGGGAGGGGGAAGGGAGAGAGGGAGGGAGGGGGAAGGGAGAGAGAGGGGGGGAGGGGAAGGGAGAGAGAGGGGGGAGGGGGGAGGGAGAGAGAGGGGAGGAGGGGGAGGGAGAGAAATGGGGGGAGGGGGGAGGGAGAGAGAGGGGGAGGGGGGAGGGGAGGAGGGAGAGGGAGGGGGAGGGGTGGGGAGGAGGAGGGCGGGAGGGAGGAGAGGGGGGGAGAGAGAGAGGGGGGCGTCGGGTCGGGAACAGGAGCGGGTCTCGGGTCGGGTCGGGGCGGGGGTCGGGTCTCGGGTCGGGGCGGGGGTGTGGGGGGGGAGCGGGTGTCGGGTGTCGGGTCTCGGGTCGGTGCAGGGGGGGTGGGGAGCGGGTGTCGGGTCGGGTCGGGGGAGCGGGTGTCGGGTCTCGGGTTGGGGCGGGGGGGTCAGGGGGGAGCGGGTGTCGGGTCTGGTCAGGTGGGGAGCAGGAGCTGGCCGTGGGAGGAGCCCCAGTGAGGCCATTCAGCCAGGGCTAGGGGCTGCGTGCTTTGGGCCCCTCCCACACAGCTCGGCGCCTGGAGCTACTGCACTTGCGTGCCGACTGTTTTCAGCGCAGGGACCTGGCTCCGCCCCCCCACAGCTCGTGCTGGCTGCACCGAGGGCCAGAGGACCTGTAAGTAGGTGCAGAATACCGAGGATTTTTCTAGGCGCCGTTTTAGGCGCAAAAAACGGGCGCCCAGCTCGGAGTGGCGCCCGTTTTTTTTCTTGTGGAAACTTGGGCCCAATATTCCAGGTGAGGCCTCACCAAGGCCCTGTACAATTGCAGTAAGACCTCCCTGCTCCTATACTCAAATCCCCTAGCTATGAAGGCCAGCATACCATTTGCCTTCTTCACCGCCTGCTGTACCTGTATGCCAACTTTCAATGACTGATGAACCATGACACCCAGGTCTCGTTGCACCTCCCTTTTTCCTAATCTGCCGCCATTCAGATAATATTCTGCCTTCGTGTTTTTGCCACCAAAGTAGATAACCTCACATTTATCCACATTATACTGCATCTGCCATGCATTTGCCCACTCACCTAACCTGTCCAAATCTCCTCTTAGCATCCTCCTCACAGCTCACACCACCACACAGTTTAGTGTCATCTGCAAACTTGGAGATATTACACTCAATTCCTTCATCTAAATCATTAATGTATATTGCAAAGAGCTGCGATCCCAGCACTGAGTCCTGCGGTACTCCACTAGTCACTGCCTCCCATTCCGAAAAGGATCCATTTATCCCGACTCTCTGCTTTCTGTCTGCCAACCAATTCTCTATCCACACCAGTACATTACCCCCAATACCATGTGCTTTGATTTTGCACACCAATCTCTTATGTGGGACCTTGTCAAAGGCCATGTGAAAGTCCAAATACACCATATTAACTGGTTCTCCCTTGTCCACTCTACTAGTTACACCCTCAAAAAATTCCAGAAGATTTGTCAAGCATGATTTCCCTTTCATAAATCCATGCTGACTTGGACCAATTCTGTCACTGCTTTCCAAATGCACTGCTATTTCATCCTTAATAATTGATGCCAACATTTTCCCCACTACTGATGTCAGGCTATCGGGTCTATAATTACCCGCTTTCTCTCTCCCTCCCTTTTTGAAAAGTGCTGTTACATTAACTACCCTCCAATCCATAGGAATTGATCCAGAGTCGATACACTGTTGGAAAATGATCACCAGTGCATCCACTATTTCTAGGGCCACTTCCCTAACTATTCTGGGATGCAGACAATCAGGCCCCGAGGATTTATCGGCCTTCAATCCCATCAATTTCCCCAACACAATTTCCCACCTAGTAAGGATATCCTTCAGCTCCTCCTTCTCACTCGACCCTCGGTCCCCTAGTACATCCGGATGGTTATTTGTGTCTTCCTTCATGAAGACAGAACCAAAGTATTTGTTCAATTGGTCTGCCATTTCTTTGTTCCCCATTATACATTCACCTGAATCCGACTGCAAGGGACCTACATTTGTCTTCACTAATCTTTTTCTCTTCACAGATTTATGGAAGCTTTTGCAGTCAGTTTTTATGTTCCCAGCAAGCTTCCTCTCGTACTCTATTTTCTCCCTCCTAATTAAACCCTTTGTCCTCCTCTGTTGAATTCTAAATTTCTCCCAGTCCTCAGGTTTGCTGCTTTTTCTGGCCAATGTATATGCCTCTTCCTTAATTTCCCTGGTTAGCCACGGTTGAGCCATCTTCCCCGTTTTATTTTTACTCCAGACAGGCATGTACAATTATTGAAGTTCATCCATGTGATCTATAAATGTTTGCCATTGCCTATCCACCGTCAACCCTTTAAGTATCATTTGCCAGTCTATTCTAGCCAATTCACACCTCATGCCGTTGAAGATAGCTTTCCTTAAGTTCAGGACCCTAGTTTCTGAATTAACTGTGTCACTCTCCATCTTAATAAAGAATTCTACCATATTATGGTCACTCTTCCCCAAGGGGCCTCGCACATCAAGATTGCTAATTAGTCCCTTCTCATTACACATCACCCAGTCTAGGATGGCCAGCTCTCTAGTTGGTTCCTCGACATATTGGTCAAGAAAACCATCCCTATTACACTCCAGGAAATCCTCCTCCACCGCATTGCTACAAGTTTGGTTAGCCCAATCTATATGTAAATTAAAATCGCCCATGATAACTGCTGTACCTTTATTGCACACATCCATTATTTCTTGTTTGATGCTGTCCCCAACCTCACTACTACTGTTTGATGCCCTGTACACAACTCCCACCAGTCCTTTGGTATTCCGTAGCTCTACCCATACCGATTCCACATCATCCAAGCTAATGTCCTGCCTTACTATTGCATTAATTTCCTCTTTAACCAGCAATGCCACCCCGCCTCCTTTTCCTTTCTGTCTATCCTTCCTGAATGTTGAATACCCCTGGATGTTGAGTTCCCAGCCTTGGTCACCCTGGAGCCATGACTCTGTGATGCCAATTACATCATATCCATTAACTGCTATCTGCGCAGTTAATTCGTCCACCTTATTCCGAATACTCCTCGCATTGAGGCACTGAGCCTTCAGGCTTGTCTTTTTAACACACTTTGCCCCTTTAGAATTTTGCTGTAATGTGGCCCTTTTTGCTTTTTGCCTTGGGTTTCTCTGCCCTCCACTTTTACTATTCTCCTTTCTATCTTTTGCCTCTGTCTCCCTTTTATTTCCCTCTGCCTTCCTGCATAGGTTTCCATCCCCCTGCCATATTAGTTTAACTCCTCCCCAACAGCACTAGCAAACATTCCCCCAGGACATTGGTTCCAGTCCTGCCCAGGTGAAGACCGTCCGGTTTGTACTGGTCCCACCTCCCCCAGAACCGGTTCCAATGCCCCAGGAATTTGAATCCCTCCCTTCTGCACCACTCCTCAAGCCACGTATTCATCTGCGCTATCCTGCGATTCCTACTCTGACTAGAGCGTGGCACTGGTAGCAATCCTGAGATTACTACCCTTGAGGTCCTACTTTTTAATTTAGCTCCTAGCTCCCTAAATTCGTCTCGTAGGACGTCATCCCTTTTTTTACCTATGTCGTTGGTACCAATGTGCACCACGACAACCGGCTGTTCACCCTCCCTTTTCAGAATGTCCTGCACTCGCTCCAAGACATCCTTGACCCTTGCACCAGGGAGGCAACATACCATCCTGGAGTCTCGGTTGCGGCCGCAGAAATGCCTATCTATTCCCCTTACAATTGAATCCCCTATCACTGTAGCTCTCCCACTCTTTTTCCTGTCCTCCTGTGCAGCCACAGTGCCATGAACTTGGCTGCTGCTGCCCTCCCCTGATGAATCATCCCCGTCAACAGTACCCAAAGCGGTGTATCTGTTTTGCAGGGGGATGACCTCAGGGGACCCGTGCACTACCTTCCTTGCACTGCTCTTCCTGTTGGTCACCCATTTACTATCTGGCTGTGTACCCTTTACCTGCGGTGTGACCAACTCACTAAACGTGCTACTCACGTTATTATCAGCATAGTGGATGTTCCAGAGTTCATCCACCCGCAGCTCCAGTGCCGCAATGCGGTCTGTCAGGATCTGCAGGCGGATGCACTTCCCGCACACGTAGTCGTCAGGGACACCGGAAGCGTCCCTGAGTTCCCAAATAGTGCAGGAGGAGCATAACACGTGTCCGAGCAATCCTGCCATGACTTAACCCTTGGATTAACTTAATTGGGCAACAATGCTAAAGGTTGCTTACTGATAAAGAAAGAAAAAAAAAACTACTTACCAATAACCAGCCAATCACTTACCCCCTTGGCCGTCCTTAGTGGAGGAAGTGCATCCGGGAGGGCGCTGAGCACCTCGAGTCTTGTCACCGAGAACATGCAGAAATCAAGCGCAGGCAGCGGAAAGAGCATGCGGCAAACCTGTCCCACCCACCCATTCACTCAACGACTATCTGTCCCACCTGTGACAGGGACTGTGGTTCTCATATTGGACTGTTCAGCCACCTAAGGACTCATTTTAAGAGTGGAATCACGATTCCGAGGGACTGCCTGTGATGATGATGAGATCAATGTATGAGAAATTTTAAAATGTACCTGGGTTTGCTTAATATTTTCCTACATTACATCAGTGACTGCACTTCAAAAGTTCTTCATTGGCTGTAAAGCACTTTGGGACGTCCTGTAGTCGAGAAAGGCGCGACATAAAATGCAAGCCTTTCTTGTTCGAGGGTTAAAGAGCAGAGGCAGATCGAGATTGTATTGAGGTGGACTGATCAAAGCAATAAGACTAATCTCTAACTTGGTAATTTTTCTCATTGTGCACTGTTGGGTACATCATAAGAAAAGGTGCAGATGCTATTACAGGCACAGTGTGGAGCTAAAGTGTAATTTGTTGAGTTTTAAGTAATTATTCATAGATCAGGAGGATTAGCCGAGGGACCCAGTTGGTGTTCTATGTAACCATAGTGACAACAGCCAATTTCCTTCATTAGAGAAGGCCTGTTAAAGAGTACTTCTGGATTGAAGAGGCTTCAACAATTTCAGGGAAGGATTATGCTACTTTGAAAAGATCCTTGGAGCCGGTCTTAAAGATGTACAGCCTGCCATACTGAAGAAATGGTGAAGTGCCAATAAGTTACCTTGAGAGCATCAATAAATTCCTGGATTGCTGTAAGTGTAAAGTAAACACTTCCTGAAAATTTTCTAACCACATACCCACTAAATCAAAAGAATGTAGGCTACAAAACAAATCGTTAAATTGATAGATTTTTAAAGCAAGTTCTTTACTTTGACAATGCAGTATTAGCATTCATAAGTATTCTTACCTTCAATGCACAACACAACCTGTATTTATATAGCACCTTAAACGTAGTACATAGTGCTGCTGAGCCATGCGCCCTGCTCCCCGCTCCCGCTCAACTCCCGCGCTTGATTTCGTGCTCCACTTCCTTCCGGGGGCAGTAACCCTAATTTAGCGAGCGGGCCGGGACTTCCTTCGCAAAATGTCCCACCTCCTGGATGTTACTGCCCCCAAACGGGCCATAGGTTTTAAGAAGCAACTTAAAGGAGAAGAGAGTGGTAGAGAGGTTTAACGAAGAAATTCTGGACCTTAGGGCCAAAACAATTAAAAGCATGGGCGCCAATGGTTAAGCAATGAAAATTGCCTTATTTTGTACAAGCCAATTGGGTGGTATCGGGCGAGGTCATCAAAACAACTTCAAGCACCTCTCCGCCTCCCCCACCCCCCGCCCTCCACCCCACCCCACTCCACTCCCTATCCATGGGGTAAGGGGGATATCTTTAAAAATGAATGGATGAGCTGTCCAAGCTAAAAGTGTGTGTCAGGAACTGGTAACAAAATGATTGTGAAAATGGGGTCAATGTTATGAGGCACCCACCAGCCGTGGGAAGGTCCCAGAGGCGTACCAAAGACCTGAACATGGGAAGGCAGTGTAACTGTTACACTTGGGTTGAGTATACCATTTAGAGACATTCCAATAACACCTAGTGCCTAACAAAGTAACAATTCACACAACCGGTTTGATCCAGGCCGACCAAGCGGGGGGAACAAGGTTGTGTTATTAAAGGCTGCAATGTTGATGTATTCGAATGTTTTCAACTCTTAACAAAAACAACTTGCATTTATATAGCACCTTAACGTAGTAAAACATTCCAAGGCACTTTACAGGAAAGTTATCAAATAAAATTTGTCATCAGGCGATATTAGAACAGGTGACCAAAAGCTTGGTCAAAGAGGGAGATTTTAAAGTGTATCTTAAAGGAGGAGAGGGAGATACAGGCATTTAGGGAGGAAATTCCAGAGCTTAGGGCCTAGGCAGCTGAAAGAAAGAAAGATTTGCATTCAATGTTCATCTAATTTTTGGGATGCGTGGCTACGCAGCCCATTCACAGTTTCATGCATGCACGAAATTTAACATTAGTAAAGCCAGTCCTGGGCTGCGCGGCTTAGTGGGAGCGTTGCTTGCATTTATATAGTGTCTTTCACGACCTCAGGACGTACCAAATCCCAAAGGGCACTGTGATTGTTTACATATAGACTATAGATATACTCTCTGTGTAGTCACCGAATAGTTGCATAAGATGGAGACTTGTTTACCTGATGTACTATCAATAAGGTTTATACTGTGTATATACATGCTGGCACCACTAGAGGGTGCAACTGGTGGAGACCGGGGTTTCCTGTCCTGGTGGCAGGGCCCTGTATAAAAGGGGAGCCACCATGCGGCTGCCTCAATCCGGAGTTAGGAATAAAGTAGCAAGGTCACTACAGTTTGAGTACAACACAATGTCTCATGGAGTCATTCATAGGTACAGTACAAACATAATAGCTGGCGACGAGAATAAGGACTTTCACGCAATATTATGGCTACCTTTGGCACACGAAAAGACTTCGCAGAGGGTGATGATTGGAAAGCCTTCACGGAAAGGCTCGAGCAATATTTCGTGGCAAACGACCTGGCAGGGGAGACGGTCACATTGGCGGAGAAGCACAAGGCTATACTGCTGATACAGAGTGTCCCTAAAAGTAGCAAGTGAGCGAATTCGGGAGGGTAAAGGCGCTGATCCTGATGCCCTGCCCCAGGTGTCCCCACAAGTTATAGGCCAGCGACCTCAGCAGGGTGAAGGCACTGATCCTGATACCCTGCCCCAGGTCTATCCCACACTGCAGGCACTTGATGGCACTATTCGCCATGGACCTGGAAACGAAAACGGCGCCAATACACGCAGTCGGTCGCCGTTGCCCACCACCCGGGTGGAGACGGTGCAGTCCCCAGACCCAGTCACTACCTCGGCGATGTCCAGGAGTGAAAGGTCAGAACCAACAAGTTCCCCAAACGGGTTGGAACAGCCAGGTTCTCAACACCGTTAGAAAGCAGGCAGAAGGTTCTGCAGCCCTCAAAGGAGGACAGGGAGGCCACACACATCTGTGGCTCTGCCCACCACTAGGCAACGGCAAAGGCCCTGAGTCCTGGCAAGGTGAGTGAACCAAGCCCACCCCGCTAGCAGGGGGCGCAGCACCGCCATCAGACGACTAGGACCCCGTCCGGTTGCTCTGGAACTAGCGTCCTCGCATACCTGTACTGCTACCTCAGTACTGACCATGACTGAACTAATTGTGCAATCTACCCAATCCAGGCGCACGACCATAAAACGTAATGAATGTAAGTCATTGAACCGAGGTGTCACGATACAGACTGTAAAAAAAAAAATTGTTTTTTCTTCCTTTCTTTGTACTTGCACTGTGTCTGATCCTATATGTTTATGTAACGGGCCAGCTGCATAATCTCACTCTGGGGGTGGGGGGGGGAATGGATGGATGTAACCATGGACACACACATGGATCAAACCCAGAACTCACTGGAACTTCCACTGCATCATCGAACCATCCAAACTGGTAACCAATACCCAACATTATAGCAAAAGGACTTGGGGGTTAACAGGACGAGGGCCAAGCCAAAGCACAGCCAAGGTGCAAGGGCTATTGGCACTTAAGTCTGGGGAGAGCTAAGCCAGAGCACATAGTGCAAAGGTAATTGGCACAAAGGACTTGGGGGAGAGTGATGTTATATATGCAGACTATAGATATACTCTGTGTGTAGTCACTGTATAGTTGCATAAAATGGAGACTTGTTTACCTGATGTACTATCAATAAGGTTTACACATGCTGGCGCCACTAGAGGGTGCAACTGGTGAAGACCAGGGTTTCCTGTCCTGCCCTGGTGGTAGGGGCTGTATAAAAGGGGAGCCACCATGTGGCTGCCTCACTCTGGAGTTAGGAATAAAGGATCAAGGTCACTATAGTTTGAGTACAACACAGTGCCTCGTGGAGTCAATAATAGGTATAGTACAAACATAATAGTGCTAATCACCAAATATCTGTTTTAGTGATGTTGATAGGAATAAATATTGACCCAGGACACGAGGGTTGACTCCCCTGCTCTTCTTCGAAATAGTGCCATTGGATCTTTTATGTCCACCTGAGAGAGCAGACGGGGCCTCAGTTTAACGATTCTCCGAAAGATGGCACTCCTGACAGTGCAGCGCTCCCTCAGCACTGCACTGGAATGTCGGCCTAGATTATTGTGTTCAAGTCTCTGGAGTGGGATTTGAACCTATAACCTTCCCACTCAGAGGCATGAGTGCTACCAACTGAGCCATGGCTGACACAGAAGAAGGCACGGCCACCAATGGTGGAGCGATGAAAATCAGGGTGTGCAAGAGGACAGAAATGGAGGAGCGCAGAGAGGTGACAGAGTAGAGAGGGGCGAGGCCATGGAGGGATATGTAAACAAAGATGAGATTTTTAAAATCGAGCCAGTGCTGGGCCATGAGCCAATGTAGGTCAGCGAGCACAGGGGTGATAGATGAACAGAGGCTTGGCGTGAGTTGGATACAGGCAGTACAGTTTTGGATGAGCTCAAGTTTACAGAGTGTGCAAGATAGGAAGCCGGCCAGGAGAGCAATGGAATAGGCAAGTCTAGAGATAACGAATGAATGGAAGAGGGTTTCAGCAGTAGATGAGCTGAGGCAAGGGCGGGGGGGGGGAGATGGGCGATGGTACGAATGTGGAAGTAGGTGATGGAGAAAATATATTGTTGGGAGCTCAGGTCAGGGTCAAATAAGGTTATTCCTTTTCTTTCAACCTTGGATTACAAACAAATTGCAACTGTAACTTTGCTTTTATGCATGTAAATAAAATCTGGTGCCTAGAAAAGAAAGTTGTTGCTTTATCAGAAATTATCTCCTGCCTTTGAAAGGTTGGATACATGCAACGCTTGTACACATATAACAGTCACAGGGTCACTACATGTTTGCTTTCACATCTAAGCAATGAGACAGGTCTTACTGGACAGAAGTGCACCCATATTAACAGACTAAGTTAAAAAGTTCTGAAAAGTACTCTTAAGGTTTTAGATACTATTAATTTCAAGCTAGTTTAATGAGGTGTGTAAGTCAAACATTATATCTTCTGACTAATTTCCCACATTACAACAGTGACTACACTCCAAAAGTACTTCATTGGCTGTAAAGCTCTTTGAGACGTCTGGTGGTCGTTAAAGGCGCTATATAAATGCAAGAATTTCAAGACTATCTTTAATAACCTGTTTTGCTTCTGAGTAATTTTAAATCTTCAAAACAAAGTGTTAGCCTGAGTGATATGGTCTGACATTTTTCAGAAGAAACAGGAGTTTAAAAAATATAAGCACATAAGAAATAAGAGCAGTAGTAGGCCATATAGTCCCTCGAGCCTGCTCCGCCATTCAATAAGATCATGGCTGATCTTCTACCTCAACTCCACTTTCCCGCACTATCCCCATATCCCTTGATTTCCCTTTATTATCTAAAAAAAATCCCCTGCAAGCCCTGATGCGAAGTATGATGGTAACAGGTTGATTGTTAATCTAGTGCCAAGCTACTTCCAGCCACCGCACAGGTAAGAGTGTTAGCTACTGACTGTAAGGGTCTCAGGTCTGCCTGTGGAAACTGCACTTTACAGTGAACATAAATAGAGTCATACAGTGGGGTATCTGTAGGGTTAAGTTGGGCACCAGAATAACAAGCCTGGTGATGGGAGATTGGGATTTGCTAATCCTTTCTGGCAGAGTCAATAATCCAATAAGTAAGCCAGGCAAGTTTTCAGTACTCGGGGGAAGTGTTGATGATTGGCGAGCTCGCCCAGTTCATCACTGCAGTCTGGAGGCAGGTACCTGTCATTGGAGGCTGGGAGCTTCTCACTTGGCTCCAGATAAAACTGTCGGCCAACATACAAATGGAGCAGTGGTACCAGCAGGACAAGAAGCAAGAAGCTTGCCATTGCTCTGTGCTGTTTTAGTCAGTTAAACTTCAGTGGCCTGAAATTCAGCTCCCTAAAAAGGCCACTTGCCGCCAGGCGTCGGAGTCAAGCGGCCGCCGACCTCCGGTCAATGGCCGCCGGCAGCAAAATTCTGCTCGGGGCGGGGGGGGGTTTTCTGCCGGTCCCCACTTCCATCCCGATGCTCCGACCGTCCTAAGTGTGTCATCAAAGGGCGCACCGCCAATCTCCCATACCTCCAGCACACCTCCCGTGAAATTTAGCTAGAAAAATCATGGCTCCGCCGTGCGGTGCTCCTGACAGCCTTTTCTGTCGGTGCACCTTCCTTTCACTCTGTGGCCATGGCAGCACGGCGGCCTTTCAAGGGGAGGGCGCACTGTTGCGGCCGCCATGTTTTTTTTGCCAGCCGACTTCCCAATCGGTCGGATAATTATGGCCCTGGGTTCGGCCGGGCCACCAACAGGCATGTTGGGTGCCAGGCCGCTGGCCCAGCCGAAATCCACCCCCCCTGGTGGCCCAGTGGGCCAAAGTTAAATAATCACTGGTTCTCTACCCCTTTAAATGAGGGGAGCGACGTGGTGACGCACACGCGCACTGACGTTATCGCCGCTCCGTTGCCCCCCACTTCCACCCCTTGAGAGTTCTTACCGCCGCAATTCCGCCCCCATTCTGACCGACTTCCGGTCCATTCCAAAAATATTGGCAAAGAGCTGAAAATCGATCAAGAGTCCACCTCGTCTGACGCGATGGTAAAAACACTTTGAAAACAGTAGGTGTGCCAGGTTAACGGCAGGGTGAATTTCTACCCCAGGTTCCTAAATCTCTGCCTAAATTATTTGGGTTTGATTCAGAGAGCTGTGACTTTAAGAAATGTCTCTTTTTATTTAATTGTTCACAGGATGTGGGCATCGCTGGCAAGGCCAGCATTTATTACCCATCCCTATTTGCCCTTGAGAAGGTGGTGCTGGGTCGCCTTCTTGAAGTGTGGGGTATACTTCTTTGTAGCAGTTTGATACAACTGAGTGGCTTGCTAGGCCATTTCAGAGGGCATTTTGGAGTCATCAACATTGATGTGGGTCTGGAGCCATATGTAGGCCAGACCAGGTAAGGACGGCAGATTTCTTTCCCTGAAGGACAATAGTGTACCAAATTCATGGTCACTGTTACTGATACTATTCCAGGTTTATTTAATTAACTGAATTTAAATTCCCCAGCTGCCGTGGTGGACTTTGAACATGGATTACTAGTCCAGCATAATAACCACAGTGCTACCGTAACCACTGCATATCAGGCATACGTACATTCTACTTATGTGGATTTTTTTAGTATAGGTTGAGCATCCGAAATCCAGAGTTCCAAAATTCGGAATGTTCCGGAATCCGGACAGCGAGCCTATCCATGGCGAGGTTGTCCGGAAACTGGAAAATGTTCCAAAATCCGGACTACCCCCGTCTCGGCAGCCCGACATCCCCCCGGCTCGACCTGCCCCCGGCTCGACCTCGCCCCGGCCCTCGGTGGCCCGACCTCCCCCCGGCCCGACCTCCCCCCGGCCCGACCTCCCCCCAGCCCGACCTCCCCCCGGCCCGACCTCCCCCCGGCCCTCAGTGGCCCGACCTCGCCCCAGCCGGACCTCCCCCCGGCCCGACCTTGCCCCGGCCCGACCTCCCCCCAGCCTGACCTTCCCCCGGCCCTCGGTGGCCCGACCTCCCCCCGGCCCGACCTCCCCCCGGCCCTCAGTGGCCCGACCTCCCCCCGGCCCTCGGTGGCCCGACCTCCCCCCGGCCCGACCTCGCCCCGGCCCGACCTCCCCCCAGCCCGACCTCCCCCCGGCCCTCAGTGGCCCGACCTCACCCCGGCCGGACCTCCCCCCGGCCCGACCTCGCCCCGGCCCGACCTCCCCCCGGCCCGACCTCCCCCCGGCCCTCAGTGGCCCGACCTCCCCCCGGCCCTCGGTGGCCCGACCTCCCCCCAGCCCGACCTCCCCCCGGCCCTCAGTGGCCCGACCTCACCCCGGCCCGACCTCCTCCCGGCCCGACCTCGCCCCGGCCCGACCTCCCCCCAGCCCGACCTCCCCCCGGCCCTCAGTGGACCGACCTCACCCCGGCCCGACCTCCTCCCGGCCCGACCTCGCCCCGGCCCTCAGTGGCCCGACCTCACCCCGGCCCAACCTCCTCCCGGCCCGACCTCGCCCCGGCCCGACCTCCCCCCGGCCCGACCTCGCCCCGGCCCTCAGTGGCCCGACCTCGCTCCGGCCCGACCTCCCCCCGGCCCGACCTCGCCCCGGCCCTCAGTGGCCCGACCTCGCTCCGGCCCGACCTCCCCCCGGCCCGACCTCGCCCCGGCCCTCAGTGGCCCGACCTCGCCCCGGCCCGACCTCGCCCCGGCCCGACCTCGCCCCGGCCCTCAGTGGCCCGACCTCGCCCCGGCCCGACCTCCTCCCGGCCCGACCTCGCCCCGGCCCGACCTCCACCCGGCCCGACCTCCCCCCGGCCCTCAGTGGCCCGACCTCGCTCCGGCCCGACCTCCCCCCGGCCCGACCTTGCCCCGGCCCGACCTCCTCCCGGCCCGACCTGCCCCCGGCCCTCAGTGGCCCGACCTCGCCCCGGCCCGACCTCCCCCAGGCCCTCAGTGGCCCGACCTCGCCCCGGCCCGACCTCCCCCCGGCCCGACCTCCCCCAGGCCCTCAGTGGCCCGACCTCGCCCCGGCCCGACCTTCCCCCCGGCCCTCAGTGGCCCGACCTCGCCCCGGCCCGACCTCGCCCCGGCCCGACCTCGCCCCGGCCCGACCTCGCCCCGGCCCTTGTTGGCAGGACCTCCCCCCAGCCCTCAGTGGCCCGACCTTCCCACCGGCCCGACCTCGCCCCGGCCCGACCTCCCCCCGGCCCGACCTTCCCCTGGCCCGACCTCCCCCCGGCCCGACCTTCCCACCGGCCCGACCTTCCCCTGGCCCGACATCGCCCCAGCCCTCGTTGGCAGGACCTCCCCCCAGCCCTCAGTGGCCCGACCTCCCCCCGGCCCGACCTCCCCCAGGCCCTCAGTGGCCCGACCTCCCCCCGGCCCGACCTCCCCCCGGCCCGACCTTCCCCCCGGCCCTCAGTGGCCCGACCTCGCCCCGGCCCGACCTCGCCCCGGCCCGACCTCCCCCCGGCCCGACCTTCCCCCCGGCCCTCAGTGGCCCGACCTCCCCCCGGCCCGACCTTCCCACCGGCCCGACCTCGCCCCGGCCCGACCTCCCCCCGGCCCGACCTTCCCCTGGCCCGACCTCCCCCCGGCCCGACCTTCCCACCGGCCCGACCTTCCCCTGGCCCGACATCGCCCCAGCCCTCGTTGGCAGGACCTCCCCCCAGCCCTCAGTGGCCCGACCTCCCCCCGGCCCGACCTCCCCCAGGCCCTCAGTGGCCCGACCTCCCCCCGGCCCGACCTCCCCCCGGCCCGACCTTCCCCCCGGCCCTCAGTGGCCCGACCTCCCCCCGGCCCGACCTCCCCCAGGCCCTCAGTGGCCCGACCTCCCCCCGGCCCGACCTCCCCCCGGCCCGACCTCCCCCAGGCCCTCAGTGGCCCGACCTCGCCCCGGCCCGACCTTCCCCCCGGCCCTCAGTGGCCCGACCTCGCCCCGGCCCGACCTCGCCCCGGCCCGACCTCGCCCCGGCCCTTGTTGGCAGGACCTCCCCCCAGCCCTCAGTGGCCCGACCTCCCCCCTGGCCCGACCTTCCCACCGGCCCGACCTCGCCCCGGCCCGACCTCCCCCCGGCCCGACCTTCCCCTGGCCCGACCTCCCCCCGGCCCGACCTTCCCCTGGCCCGACCTCCCCCCGGCCCGACCTTCCCACCGGCCCGACCTCCCCCCGGCCCGACCTCCCCCCTGGCCCGACCTTCCCACCGGCCCGACCTCGCCCCGGCCCGACCTCCCCCCGGCCCGACCTTCCCCTGGCCCGACCTCCCCCCGGCCCGACCTTCCCCTGGCCCGACCTCCCCCCGGCCCGACCTTCCCACCGGCCCGACCTTCCCCTGGCCCGACCTCGCCCCGGCCCTCGTTGGCAGGACCTCCCCCCAGCCCTCAGTGGCCCGACCTCCCCCCGGCCCGACCTCCCCCCAGCCCTCAGTGGCCCGACCTCGCCCCGGCCCGACCTCGCCCCGGCCCTCGTTGGCAGGACCTCCCCCCAGCCCTCAGTGGCCCGACCTCCCCCCGGCCCGACCTTCCCACCGGCCCGACCTCGCCCCGGCCCGACCTCCCCCCGGCCCGACCTTCCCCTGGCCCGACTTCCCCCCGGCCCGACCTTCCCACCGGCCCGACCTCCCCCCGGCCCGACCTCCCCCCGGCCCGACTTCCCCCCGGCCCGACCTCCCCCCGGCCCGACCTTCCCCTGGCCCGACTTCCCCCCGGCCCGACCTTCCCACCGGCCCGACCTCCCCCCGGCCCGACCTTCCCCCGGCCCGACTTCCCCCCGGCCCGACCTCCCCCCGGCCCGACCTCCCCCCGGACCGACCTCCCCCCGGCCCGACCTTCCCACCGGCCCGACCTCCCCCCGGCCCGACCTCCCCCCGGCCCGACCTCCCCCCGGACCGACCTCCCCCCGGCCCGACCTTCCCCCAACCCGACCTCCCCCCGGACCGACCTCCCCCCGGCCCGACCTTCCCCCAACCCGACCTCCCCCCGGCCCGACCTCCCCCCGGCCCGACCTTCCCCCAACCCGACCTCCCCCCGGCCCGACCTCCCCACGGCCCGACCTCGCCCCGGCCCGACCTCGCCCCAGCCCGACCTCCCCACGGCCCGACCTTCCCCCGGCCCTCAGTGGCCCGACCTCCCCCCGGCTCAACCTCCCCCCAGCCCTCGGTGGCCCGACCTCGCCCCGGCCCGACCTCGCCCCGGCCCTCAGTGGCCCGACCTCGCTCCGGCCCAACCTCCCCCCGGCCCGACCTTGCCCCGGCCCGACCTCCTCCCGGCCCGACCTCCCCCCGGCCCTCAGTGGCCCGACCTCGCCCCGGCCCGAACTCTCCCAGGCCCTCAGTGGCCCAACCTCCCCCCGGCCCGACCTTGCCCCGGCCCGACCTCCTCCCGGCCCGACCTCCCCCCGGCCCTCAGTGGCCCGACCTCGCCCCGGCCCGAACTCTCCCAGGCCCTCAGTGGCCCGACCTCGCCCCGGCCCGACCTCCCCCAGGCCCTCAGTGGCCCGACCTCCCCCCGGCCCGACCTTCCCCTGGCCCTCAGTGGCCCGACCTCCCCCCGGCCCGACCTCCCCCCAGCCCTCGGTGGCCCTACCTCGCCCCGGCCCGACCTTCCCCCCGGCCCTCAGTGGCCCGACCTCGCCCCGGCCCGACCTCGCCCCGGCCCGACCTCGCCCAGGCCCTCGTTGGCAGGACCTCCCCCCAGCCCTCAGTGGCCCGACCTCCCCCCGGCCCGACCTCCCCCCGGCCCGTCCTCGCCCCGGCCCGACCTCCCCCCGGCCCGACCTCCCCCCGGACCGACCTCCCCCCGGCCCGACCTTCCCCCAACCCGACCTCCCCCCGGCCCGACCTTCCCCCGGCCCGACCTCACCCCAGCCCGACCTCCCCCCGGCCTGACCTCACCCCGGCCCGACCTCCCCCCGGCCCGACCTTCCCCCGGCCCGACCTCCCCCCGGCCCGACCTCCCCCCGGCCCGACCTCCCCCCGGCCCGACCTTCCCCCGGCCCGACCTCACCCCAGCCCGACCTCCCCCCGGCCTGACCTCACCCCGGCCCGACCTCGCCCCGGCCTGACCTCACCCAGCCCTCAGCGGCCGACTTTGCCCCGGCCCCGGCCCTGGCTCCCACCCCCACTCCCCCCCACTCCCCTTACCTCGGTGACCCGACCTCTCCCGGCCCTCAGCGGCCGACTTTGCCCTGGCCCCGGCCCTGGCTCCCACCCCCCCTCCCCCCCACTCCCCTTACCTCGGTGACCCGACCTCTCCCCGGCCCTCAGCGGCCGACTTTGCCCCGGCCCCGGCCCTGGCTCCCACCCCCCCTCCCCCCACTCCCCTTACCTCGGTGACCCGACCTCTCCCCGGCCCTCAGCGGCCGACTTTGCCCCGGCCCCGGCCCTGGCTCCCACCCCCCACTCCCCTTACCTCAGCGGCCCGACCTCTCCCCGGCCCTCAGCGGCCGACTTTGCCCCGGCCCCGGCCCTGGCTCCCACCCCCCACTCCCCTTACCTCAGCGGCCCGACCTCTCCCCGGCCCTCAGCGGCCGACTTTGCCCCGGCCCCGGCCCTGGCTCCCACCCCCCACTCCCCTTACCTCAGCGGCCCGACCTCTCCCCGGCCCTCAGCGGCCGACTTTGCCCTGGCCCCGGCCCTGGCTCCCACCCCCCACTCCCCTTACCTCAGCGGCCCGACCTCTCCCCGGCCCTCAGCGGCCGACTTTGCCCCGGCCCCGGCCCTGGCTCCCACCCCCCACTCCCCTTACCTCAGCGGCCCGACCTCTCCCCAGCCCTCAGCGGCCGACTTTGCCCACCCCGACCTCCGGCCCGACTTTGCCCTGGCCCCGGCCCTGGCTCCCACCCCCCACTCCCCTTACCTCAGCGGCCCGACCTCTCCCCAGCCCTCAGCGGCCGACTTTGCCCCGGCCCCGGCCCTGGCTCCCACCCCCACTCCCCCCCACTCCCCTTACCTCAGCGGCCCGACCTCTCCCCGGCCCTTGGCGGCCCGACTTCGCCCACCCCGACCTCCGGCCCGACTTTGCCGCGACTTCGCTCGCCCCGGCCCGACTTCGCACCAGCCCCAGGTCCCCCCCCTTCTCCCCCTTACCTCGGCTACCCAACCCTACCTACCTCAGCCCAGGCAAAGATGTTCAAAAATCTGGAAACACCCGGAATCCGGAATGGCCTCGGTCCCGAGGTTTCCGGATTTCGGACACTCAACCTCTAGTTTGATTTGATGGCTCCATTTTCTGTACCTGGGATGCAGGGACACTGACAAGGTAGTAGTTATTGTCTGTCCTAATTCACTGAGGGCATTAATAGTCACTAACAATGTCTGAGACTGTAGGGGTGATCGGTCCCTCACTGAAGGACATCAGTCAGATTTGTGCAACAAGCTGACTGATTTTTGTGGTCCTCTTTTCTGATGACATCCCACAAATTGCTAGATTTATTGAATTCAATTTCACAACCACAAGGGCCACTGTTCTTCACAATTTATATTAACGATTTAGATTTTGGAATCAAATACACAATTTCTAAATTTACAGATGACACCAAATTGGGAGCAATAGTCAATACTGAGGAGGACTGCAACAAATTACAGGAGGATATTAATAACCTTGTAGAATGGGCATATAATTGGCAAATGAAGTTCAACACAGATAAATGTGAGGTATTAAATTTTGGTAGGAAGAATAGGGAGGTCACTTATTATTTGGAGGGTGTGAGTCTAGGTGGGGTAGAGGAATAACGGGATCTTGGAGTAAAAATACACAAATCACTAAAAGGTGCGATACAGGTTAGCAGGGCCATAAAACAAGCAAACTAAGCATTAGGGTTTATTTCTAGAAGTATAGAATTGAAAAGTAGGGAAGTTATGTTAAATCTGTATCGAACCTTGGTTAGACCGCACTTAGAGTACTGCGTACAGCTCTGGTTGCCATATTATAAAAAGGATATAAGGCACTGGAGAGGGTGTGGAGAGATTTACAAGGATGATACCAGATATACAAGGGTAAACATATCAGGAAAGGATGAACAGGCTGAGTCTCTCTTCACTTTAAAATGATGAAAGGTTTTGATAGAGTGGATACAGAGAGAATGTTTCCACTTGTGTGAAAGAGCATAACTAGAGGCCATCAATGTAAGATAGTCAACAGTGGTGAGAATGTGGAACTCACGACCAAAGGGAGTGGTTGAAGCAAATAGTATAGATGCATGTGAGGGAAGGCTGGACAAGCATATGTGGGAGAAGGGAAGAGAGGGTTATGCGGATAGATTTAGATGAGGAAAGACAGGAGGAGGCTCGAGTGGAGCATAAACGCCGGCATGGACTGGTTGTGCCGAATGGTCTGTTTCTGTGTCGTATATCCGGTGTAATCCTATGTAATCCGCTATTTAAAGATTTGAATTCTTAACCTCTGGGTTGCTGGCCCAGAACCACAACCAAATGGACCTGGAAGATTAGGTCCTTCATTGAAACACCTGTGAGCTCATCCTTTTTTGGTGTGGAAGCAAGTCATCTTTGTTTCAAGGGACTGCCTATGATGATGATGATATCAAACAAAATTTGACATCCTTGTTTTCAAGTCCTCCATGGCCTCGCCCTTCCCCATCTCTGTAATCTCCTCCAGCCCCACAACCCTCCGAGATCTCTGCGCTCCTCCAATTCTGGCCTTGTGCGCTTCCCTGATTTTAATCACAACACCATTGATGGCCGTGCCTTCAGCTACATAGGTCCTAAGCTCTGGAATTCCCTCCTTTAACCTTTCCGTCTCTCTACCTGTCTCTCCTCATTTAAGATGCCCCTTAAAACCTACCTCTTTGACCAAGCTTTTGGCCACCTGTCCAAATATCAATGTTGATTAATTCTGGACATGATTCCAGCAGACTCAAAAAACATGTTTAAAAATTGATTTTATTTACAATTAATATTTTATTGTGTTTAGAGTTCAATAGGTAATTGCGGTGTTTTAATAATTAAACGGCCATAACAACTTGCATTTATATAACATAGGAAAACATACCAAAGCGCTCAGCAGAAGCATTATCAAACAACAAGAAGCGTGAGAACACCAGCGGCAGGTCGGGGCCATAAACAGAGCGGCGTGGAAGCCTCGAGAGCGGCGTGGAGGCATACTACTTCAGGGAACAGCGTGAGCTGGTGCAGGAGAGCAACGGCAGCGAAGAGTGACGTCATCAAGCTCTGTCAAGCCCGTGTAGTGGCTGGTGTGCAACGGCCACCACACGATAAAAAAATCCACGCACAGATGATTGGAGCGAGGGCAGATACAGCAGGAGCGGCGAGGTCAGGACGAAGGAGCGGCGAGAGAATGTAGAGGGATGTGATCGGGGCCCAGGAGAGGCGTGAGTTCGGGGCCAGGGGCAGCACGGGCCAGCCCACACTGCGATATGTGTGCGCACTAGGTCCGTGTAGCAGAGCAGGTCTCCAGTCGTCTTGGTTAATCCTTGCCACTGGACCAAGACCTAGCTCTGTCAAACCCGTGTGGTGGCTGGTGTGCAACGGCCTCCACACGATAAAAAAATCCACGCATTGGCATTTTCCACCCTTCAGGATGTAGTTTGGGATCTGGAATATTAGGTCTTTCATTGAAACACCTGTGAACTCATCCTTTTTTGGCGTGGAAGCAAGTCATCCTCGCTTTGAGGGACTGCCTGTGATGATGATGATATCAAACAAAATTTGACACCGAACCGTAAAAGGAGCTATTTGGACAGGTGGCCAAAAGCTTGGTCAAAGAGGTCGGTTTTAAGGGGCATCTTAAATGAGGAGAGACAGGTAGAGAGGCGGAAAGGTTAAAGGAGGGAATTCCAGAGCTTAGGACCTATGTAGCTGAAGGCACGGCCATCAATGGTGTTGTGATTAAAATCAGGGAAGCGCACAAGGCCAGAATTGGAGGAGCACAGAAATCTCGGAGAGTTGTGGGGCTGGAGGAGATTACAGAGATGGGGAAGGGCGAGGACATGGAGGGACTTGAAAACAAGAATGTGAATTTTAACTTTGAGGCATTGCCAGACCAGAAGCCAATGTAGGTCAGCGAGCACAAAGCAAATTACAATCAACTTTGACAAATCTTGAGAGAGAAACAGAATGAATGTTTCACGCCGATGTTGCTATCTCCACAGATACTGCCTGACCTGTATTTCCAGCATTTCCTGTTTTTATTTCACATTTCCAGGATTTCCTGCATTTATTTCACATTTCCAGCATCTGGAATAATTTGCTTTTGACAAATGTTGATTAATTCTGGACCAGTTCTGTAAATATTTAATTATGTCATGGGGGGAGGGGTTGGGGGATTACATAGGATTGGCACAGAAACAAGTCATTCGGCCCAACCAGTCCATGCCAGCCTTTGTCTCCACTCGAGCCGCCTCCCGTCTATCCTCATCTAAATCTATCAACATAACCCTCTATTCCCTTCTCCCTCATATGCTTGTTCAACCTCCCCTTAAATGCATCTATACTATTCGCATCAACCACTCCCTGTGGTAGCAAGTTCCACATTCTCACTACTCTCTGGGTAAAGAAGCTTCTTCTGAATTCCCTATTGGATTTCTTGGTGACTATCTTATATAGATGGCGTCTAGTTATTCTCTTCCCCACGTGGAAACATTCTCTCTGTATTCACTTTCAAAACCTTTCATAATTTTAAAGACCTCTATTAGGTCACGTCTCAGCCTTCTTTTTTCAAGAGAAAAGAGACCCAGCCTCCTCATCCTTTCCTGATATTTATATCCTCACATTTCTGATATCATCCTTATAAATCTTTTCTGTACCCTCTCCAGTGCCTCTAAATCCTTTTTATAATGTGGCGACCAGAACTATACGCAGGACTCTAAGTGTGGTCTAACCAAGGTTCGATACAAATTTAGCACAACATGACTAATTTTTAAGAGGGGGTGTGAAATTTGTTGAAAGGAGTATCCCATTATAGAAGTAAAAATCGACCAGCAGGCGATGAAGAAGGCAAATGGTATGTTGGCCTTCATAGCTAGAGGATTTGAGTACAGGAGCAGGGAGGTCTTACTGCAGTTGTACAGGGCCTTGGTGAGGCCCCACCTGGAATATTGTGTTCAGTTTTGGTCTCCTAATCTGAGGAAGGACATTCTTGCTATTGAGGGAGTGCAGCGAAGGTTCACCAGACTGATTCCCGGGATGGCTGGACTGACATATGAGGAGAGATTGGATCGACTGGGCTTGTATTCACTGGAGTTTAGAAGAATGAGAGGGGATCTCATAGAAACATACACAATTCTGACAGGACTGGACAGGTTAGAGGCAGGAAGAATGTTCCCGATGCTGGGGAAGTCCAAAACCAGGGGTCACAGTCTAAGGATAAGGGAATTCTCTACCGGGGCCAGTTCGTTATATATATTTAAGAGGGAGTTAGATATGGCCCTTACAGCTACAGGGATCAAGGGGTATGGAGAGAAAGCAGGAAAGGGGTACTGAGCGAATGATCAGCCATGATCTTATTGAATGGTGGTGCAGGCTCGAAGGGCCGAATGGCCTACTCCTGCACCTAATTTCTATGTTTCTATGTTTCTATGTTTCTATGACCTACCTACTCCCTATTACTCAACTTACACAATTGCACAAAGTCAAGCTCTACCTCGATTATGCAAGGTAGCTAAATTAACAGCAGCAAGGAATTACCTTTCTTCAGATACTGATGGATCCACTGTGTGTTTCTCTGATTTCCTTTTTTTACTTTAATATCCCATGACTTTGATGCAAAGTATCTTTACAAAGGGTGGTGTTTCTCCGCTGTAAAAAAGAAAGAAAAACTTGATTTATATAGCGTCTTTCACGACCACCGGACGTCTCAAACGCTTTACAGCCGATGAAGTACTTTCTGAAGTGCAGTCACTGTTGTAAAGTGGCCAATTTGTGCACAGCAAACTCCGACAAACAGCAATGTGATAATGACCAGATAATCTGTTTTTGTTATGTTGATTGAGGGATAAATATTGGCCAGGACACTGGGGATAACTCCCCTGCTCTTCTTCGAAATAGTGCCATGGGATCTTCTACCTCAACCTGAGAGGGTAGATGGGATCTTGGTTGAACGTCTCATCCGAAAGACGGCACCTCTGACAGTGCAGCACTCCTGCAGCACTGGAGTGTCAGCCTAGGTTTACGTGCTCAAGTCCCTGGAGTGGGACTATGAACCCAAAACCTTCTGACTCAGAGGAGAGTCTGCTACCCACTGAGCCCCAGCTGACACTATGAGGAACTCTGTGCCACCAGAATAATGTGCCGGCTTAACCTCTGAGCATTCATACGTCATTCAATGATTGGTATGTTTCCGTTATTGATCTGTTCCAATGTGTTATATCCACCGCATATAAGGTGGACCAGCTGTACTTTGGTCAATAATAATGAACTTCCAGAGCACTTGTCAACGTGTTAATCATCCCAGTGCCCTATTTACAGAACGATGATTAAGTGCATTTACTACAATGCCAATGTCACTCCCATTGTTTGATACTAATCTAGGCCTGAGGAAGACAAACAGGCATTTACGTTCTTGTTCAAATCCCCGATTATAGGATTTGCTCAATGCGTTGATCACAAACTCCGAGGGTTCATCGTGGTATTAGGTTTTGTTCCACGTGAACTAGTTTATTTGCGTTAGGTTTTCGAATAAATCCCACTTAAATAGCAGGCCCTTGGTGTGATTGCTTCTGGCACAAAACCCAGAAATGGAGTCACAAACTGCTCAACTGTGACTGTGTCGTTACAGTCAATGGAAGTTGAGAGCACAGGAGCCGGTGAAAGCAGTATACTTGCTTCGACAAATGGTAAATAAACCATTGCCAATTACCGTTAGACATTTCTGGAATGCAGAAAATGTCACAGGAAAGAACACGCCTTCTAAACATTCTAATGATCCTCCCTTCTACCGTTTAAAGAAAAAAAGACTTACATTTATATAGCGCCTTTCTCGACCACCGGATGTCTCAAAGCGCTTTACAGCCAATAAAGTACGTTTGGAGTGTAGCCACTGTGGGACAGCGTCAGCCAACTTGTGCACAGCAAGCTCCCACAAACAGCAATATGATAATGACCAGATAATCTGTTTTTTGCTACGTTGATTGAGGGATAAATATTGACCAGGACACCAGCAAGTCCCCTGCTCTTCTTCGAAATGGTGCCGTCGAATCTATTATGTCCACCTGAGAGGACAGATGCTTTAACGTCTCATCCGAAAGACGGCAGTGCAGCACTCCATCAGCACTGCACTGGAGTGTCAGCCGAGATTTATTTGCTTAAGTTTCTGGAGTGGGACTTGAACCTGCAACCTTCTGACTCAGAGGCGAGTGGGCTACCCACTGAGCCACAGCTAAACAATGTGCCTTAATTTCCTTCAACTTCAGAACAGCACCTCTGCTATGCCAGTGTAAATTTTATACACCAGCTATCCTCGTGGTCCCACTCGAGTGAGGTTGCCAATTGGGAGTAGTTCTGTGCTATGCCCACTAGGAGCTGGGTTAAGGAGACATTCGCCCAACCAATCCGGACAGGATTCGATGGGCGGAACTGCCAACTTCAGCAGAAGCCGAAAACGGGCAGCGGGGGATCAGCCGCCCGTCACATACCCCGTCGGTGTCAGTCTTCCATTGATGCTGAAGGTGAAAGTTGCTCCCAACTCGTCAGAGGGGAAAGGGCAAGCGTGCTATCATGTTGGGCCACCTGGTCCTCAAATCTCCTGTCGCTAATCAGAAAAGAAGTCTGATTAGAAGATAAACATCAAACTTCATCGACTGCAATAATGAGAATGGTAAAAGGATCTTTAAGAATTCAAATTGTCTCAGCTGCTTTTGCTGAGAGTGTCCAGTGAAGAAAGTGACTACACGATGAATAACTATTCAGCACAAACAGGAGCTAATCGGCCTGTTAAGCTCTCAACACTGCGGGCAAGAAGCGTGTGCACATTTCCGGCCTGAAGTGTGCTGCCCGCCATATTGGTGAAGGAAAAGAAAAATCGATGTCCATGACCCACACCGGAGATGGGCTTTTTGCATTTGCGGGCGCACCCACATTTCTAGGCCATTGACTAGGTAGGTGGATCACCGACCTCTGACTCTTGACACAAATACACTGTCCTTCCTACTCTGTACCTCTGTTAGGAAGGCGCATAGGTCTGGCTCCTTGAAAATCGCCACTTGTTTCTCCGACTTGGCAGCCATCCTTCTACCCCAGGATGCCTGCTTCCTCCAATGCTGATGTTGCCTAGTTGAACATCAGCGGGTTTTATAACCGGCCTTCTCATCAGTGGGTCGTTCCCGACATTGTGAGACGGTGTAAAATGGACGTTGGCATGATCTCTCCACACGTTTAGGTTGAGCCGGTTTTCTTTGGCGAAGAGGGGACCTTAAAATGATTTAACTGAAGTCTAGAAGACTGTGGCCAATTAGCAAAGTTCATACACCCAAATCTTTCACAATGGCAGAAGGTTCAAATTCCAGGAGACATAAAATTCTCATTTTAACAGACCACAATACTTCAAAAGTCACTCCCACGATCTCAATCTTTAAAATAAAGAATCCTAATTTCAATGTTTGCAGTCTCCCATGAAGTCCGTGGAATTTGTGGGAATATACAGGGCATTTTGAATTGCCATGGTCTTTAAATGTAATCTTTTAAAAAAGTTAGAAATCATCAGCCATGTAATTTATAGATGATTGTCCCTAGCCACAACAAGAATTGCTCTTTGAAAGAATCACGCAGACTCAATGGGCCGAATGGCCTCATTCCATGCTGTACTATTCTATGATTCCAAGCACCTGACAGCATTGTAGTACATACTGCTGTCCCTGGGATTATGATTGCTGCTTGTGTGTAGGATAAACATTTAACACCCAAACTGTTTGGGCTGGGCTGAGCAACCTGCTTCTGTCTTGTCATTTCTATAGTCGGCAATCTGTTTACATACCTTTAATGACTCTCTCCAGTTCAATCAGTTACCTACTGATATGGTGGAGGCCACTCCTCTTAAATAGAGATACAAGTGGGGAAGAGGGCCGGGGTGGGGGGCGGGGTTGGTTGGGGGGTGAACAATGCACAATCTCTGCTGCCAGTCCCAATGTTGAATGATTTGGACACTTGTCGCTTCAAACACATTTGTTTCAATAACCACCTGTATCAGCTCGTGTTTGAGGAATGTAGGACACACACACACACACACACGCACACACTCATTCAGGTCAGGGGAGCGACTTCATAACAATTCCATGTAATGCCTAGGGCTACTGTTGCACAATGACTGAATTAGTCAGATTCCATGCGCGTTACACGGTATGCTGAGACCCCTGCCAGTGTTTGGCAGATTGGACTCCGCTCCTCTGTCCATTATTCTGTGAAAACTGTAAAGACTGGCCTTTCATTTATATGCAGACCCCTCTGCTGATAGTGAACCCGATCTGCCCGCTGCACGCGATGACCAGTATAAAGGGTGGGGTAATTACAGCAATCAGCAACAATGTTGTAGAGCACCATTGAATAAATTAAACAAGAGCGCATGCAATGTTTTAATTAAACTGCAGTCAGTCCTCAGTGCAAACTGTAACCACAGATCACCCACAGGGGATTGAAGGGTTTAAGTACACAAAGGGTAACTGAACATTAACAAGGTGTTCTGTACTCCTTCAGCAGCCTGAGGAAAAGAGTATTTGAAGACCAGGCCCTCAAAACTGTCACCAAGCTCATTGTCTACAGGGCTGAAGTAATACCCACCCTCCTGTATGGCTCAGAAACATGGATCATGTACAGTAGACACCTCAAGTTGCTGGACGAATATATAGAAACATAGAAAATAGGTGCAGAAGTAGGCCATTCAGCCCTTCGAGCCTGCACCGCCATTCAATAAGATCATGGCTGATCTTTCCCTCAGTACCCCTTTCCTGCTTTCTCTCCATACCCCTTGATCCCCTTAGCTGTAAGGGCCATATCTAGCACCCTCTTGAATATATCCAATGAACTGGCATCAATAACTCTCTGCGGCAGGGAATTCCACAGGTTAACAACTCTCTGAATGAAGAAGTTTCTCCTCATCTCAGTCCTAAATGGCCTACCCCTTATCTTAAGACTATGTCCCCTGGTTCTGGACTTCCCCAACATCAGGAACGTTCTTCCCGCATCTAACCTGTCCAGTCCCGTCAGAATCTTATACTTTTCTATGAGATTCCCTCTCATCCTTCTAAACTCCAGTGAATAAAGGCCCAGTTGATCCAGTCTCTCCTCATATGACAGTCCAGCCATCCCTGGAATCAGTCTGGTGAACCTTCGCTGCACTCCTTCAAGGTAAGAACGTCCTTCCTCAGATTAGGAGGCCAAACTGAACACAATATTCCAGGTGAGGCCTCACCAAGGCCCTGTACAACTGCAGTAAGACCTCCCTGCTCCTATACTCAAATCCTCGAGCTATGAAGGCCAACATACCATTTGCCTTCTTCACCGCCTGTTGTACGTGCATGCCAACCTTCAATGACTGATGAACCATGACACCCAGGTCTCGTTGCACCTCCCCTTTTCCTAATCTGCCGCCATTCAGATAATATTCTGCCTTCGTGTTTTTGCCACCAAAATGGATAACCTCACATTTATCCACATTATACTGCAACTGCCATGCATTTTCCCACTCACCTAACCTGTCCAAGTCACCCTGCAGCCTCTTAGCATCCCCCTCACAGTTCACACCGCCACCCAGTTTAGTGTCATCTGCAAACTTGGAGATATTAAACTCAATTCCTTCAGCCAAATCCTTGGTGTAGGTGCGCAACTTTTCCTGCACTGGAACCAGCTCAGGTCGTTTTTCATTCCACAGCCTCTCGAAGGCATCCTGGCTCATCACTGACTGGCTCGCTCCCGTGTCCATTTCCATGAAGACTGGAACGCCGTTTATCTCGACTTCCATCTTCACTGAAGGACAATCGGTGGTGCGGGTATACACTCCATACACTCCTTCTTGGGGCTGAGATGCCTCTCTGGCCAAATCATCATACTCCCCGCTGGATTCAAAGTCATCTACCAACTCCTCTGCTATTTGGTGAGTCGTATTTCTTTTACATATGCGCTGGAGGTGGCCCTTTGTGTTACAGGCTTTGCATACGTGCTCCGCAAACGGACACTGGTGAGCCCTATGGTTTCCTCCGCAACACCAGCATGGTGCTACTCGATTAGCACCCCTCGGCGGACTCTGAGTTCTGGAACTCTGAGGTCTGTGTTCTCTGCCCTGGGCAAAGCCACGTTCTACAGTCTTGCCTGTGAAAGGCACCATTCTGTGTACAGTACTTGCTGGGTTTGAGTCCACAGGATGAATGATTTGCTTGGTGCTGCAGTTCGAGGTCATGAACGTCTGACTGATGCCGATGGCTTTCTGCAGGTTGACTGTGGTGTCGGCAGATAGTAGCTTTTGAAGGAGGCCCTCGTGGCCAATTCCTATAATGAAGATGTCTCACAATGCTTCGTTGAGGTGCGTGCCAAAATCACACGGTGCCGCAAGTCTCCTGAGGTCGGCTGCATATTTTGTAATCTCCTGGCCCTCAGGTCTGCGGTGCATGTAGAATCTGTGCCTGGCCATGAGGATGCTCTCCTTTGGTTTAAGTTGGTCGCGAATTAGTTCAGTCAGCTCATCGTATGTCTTATCCTTGGCCTTCGTGGGTGCCAGCAAGTCCCTGATGAGGCGGTAGACCTCGGGCCCACAACTGGTCAGCAGTATAGCCTTGCGCTTCTCCGCCAATATGACCGTCTCCCCTGCCAGGTCGTTTGCCACGAAATATTGCTCGAGCCTTTCCGTGAAGGCATCCCAACTATCACCCTCCACAAAGTCTTTTAGTGTGCCAAAGGTAGCCATGATCGCTTGAAAGTCCTTATTCTCGTCGCCAGTTGTTATGTCTATGGTGTACTGATGAATGACTCCACAAGGCAATGTGTTGTACTTGAACTGTAGTGACCTTGATCCTTTATTCCAAACTCCAGAGTGCCATGCAAGCATGGTGTGCAGCCTTTTATACAGGGCCCTGCCACCAGGGCAGGAAACCCCCGGTCTCCACCAGTTGCACCCTCTAGTGATGCCAGCATGTATGTACACAGTGTGAACTTTATTGATAGTACATGAGGTAAACAAGTCTCCATCTTATACAATCTCACAGTGACTACATATAGAGTACATCCATAGTCAGCATATACAACAGCCGAGAGCATGCAGAAATCAAGCGCAGGCTGCGGAAAGAGCGTGCGGCATACCAGTCCCACCCACCCCTTCCCTCAGTGACTATCTGTCCCACCTGTAACAAAGGCTGTGGTTCTCGTATTGGACTGTTCAGCAATCTAAGAACTCATGTTAAGAGTGGAAGCAAGTCTTCCTCGATTCTGAAGGACTGCCTATGATAATGACTCCTGTTGCTTCATGCATTCAGTGCACCTTAACGAGATGCTAACTACCAAGTTAACACAATTGTTTCGACCCAAAATATATGGAGCATTTTAAGATGGTATAACCGATAACTTTGAAACGGACATTGATAGAGAATTCAAACAGGCTGCATTTAGACAGGCTGTGAAAATTCACAGACAAGTCAGAGATGCTATGTTAGTGGTAGCATGTTGCATCAATCAACTTGACATTTTAGGACCCTTGGGTAGCGAGCCAATTAAAAGATTAAAAGACTATTAATTGAGCCAATAAGGTCAAAGAAGGCGAGTTCTTTTCTGTAAATTGATCCAGGCATAAGAACAGCCATTTTGACCATGTGGTCTCAGAAGGACAAAGACCTGGCTTAAAGCCAGAAGTTTGTTGCTGTCTGCCAGAAATAAAGTTACATTAAACTATAATCGGAGTTCGTATTTCATTGGAAATTAAGAGATCTAACAATTTTGGCGTTACGAACACGATCGCTGAGGAAAGAAACTGAATTTTGGACATCGGACCTACATACTGAGGTAAGGACTCCTCTTTATAAAAGTCCTCGGTCAAAAGTCTAAATTCGCCTCTCCTTCTACACGATTCTGAAAGCCTCTGGTTTGCGAATCCGGTTGGCAGTCGGCTCGAGGTCCCATAAACGTCTAAACTTCGGCGGTGTGTTAGTTAATTAATCACCGACCTATTGATCGGCTGGAAAGCCTACGACTCGAGACCTCAGTAAAGAAATCAGTATTATGGCAGCAGGAGATAAGAGCAAAGAATTGCCTACAACTGTTAAAGGTGGGCAAGCACCACCTGAGGTTTCGCTAGATTTAATTCTCGACGCGGCGCAGCAAAAGCTGTAGGGGGCGGAGCTAGGTCCCTGCGCCGAAAACAGTGCCGGGACCTCTGCACAGGCGCGCTACAGTGGGCGCGCATGTGCAGTAGCTCCAGGCGCACAAAACTGTGTGGGAGGGGCCCGAAGCACGCAGCCCCTAGCCCTGGCCGAATGGGCTCACTGGGGCTGCATGCATAAGGCTCCTCCCACGCCCAGCTCCTGCTTCCTCCGGACCGGACCCGACCCGACTTGACTCCCGCTCCCACCCCCCCCACCGGACCGCCCCCCCCCCACCCAACCCGACCTCCGCTTCCCCCACTCCCGACCTTCCCCCCCCTCCCCGACCGACCTCCGCTCCCAACCAATCTCCCCCCCTCCCCCCGACCGATCTCCCCCCCTCCCCCGACCGATCTCCGCGCCCCACCCCCCGACCGACCGACCCCCCCCCTTCCCCTCCGCCCCGACCCGCGCTCCCCCCGATCTGCGCTCCCGACCCCCCCGGACCCCGGACCCGACGCCACCTACCTGTCAATCCGGTAAGTCTAAGCTTGAAGTCTTGGGCCCAGCCGGGCCTGGCCCGTTCAGCCTCCCTCTCCTTTCTTTCTCTCTCTCTCTTCCCCCTTCTCTCCCCCCTTCCCCTCCCTCTCTTCTCTTCACCCCCTCCCCTCCCTCCCTCCCTTCTCTCACCCCCCCTCCTCCCTCCCTTCTCTCCCCCCTCCCTCCCTTCCCTCCTACTACCCCTCCTCCCCCCCTCCCTCCTTTCTCACCCCCCTCCCCTCCCTCCATTCTCACCCCCCCTCCCTTCTCCCTTCTCACCCCCCTCCCTTCTCACCCCCCCTCCCATCTCACCCCACCTCCCCTTCCTCCCTTCTCACCCCCCCTTCTCTCCCTCCCTTGTCACCCCTCTCCCCCCCACCCCCTCTTCCCCCCCACCCCCTCTCCCCCACTCCTCCTCCCCCTCCCCTCACCCCTCCACCACCCCTCCCCATCCTCCCCATCCTCCCCCTCCCCTCCACCCCTCGCTGTCAGAAACACAGACACTGACAGACAGAGAGTGAGAGACACACACAGACAGACAGAGAGATAGAGACACTGACAGAGACACACTGGGGGTGGGGGGGGTGGGCATCCCAGCATGTTGTTGGAGGGCTCCCGGTGCTGCAGTCGGTAAGTAGAAAATGTTTTATTTATTGATTTTTTTAAAAATTATTTCTTATTAATTTTTTTTGATTGATTTATTGGTTGATTTATTGATGTTTTTATCATTTATTATTGATGATGGCTCTTTATTTGTAAAACTGAAGTGTTTAATGTTTGTAAACTTCCCTTTAAACCCCCCCCCCCACCCCCCGCCATTCCCTACGCCTGATTTGTAACCTACGCCTGATTTTCTAAAGTATAGACAAGGTTTTTTCCAGCGTACAAAAATCTTCACTTACTCCATTCTAAGTTAGTTTGGAGTAAGTTTTCACTGACGAAACTTTGAAAACAGGCGTAAGTGGCCGGACATGCCCCCTTTTGAAAAAAAAATTCTGTTCCAAAGTGAAACTGTTCTAACTGACTAGAACTGGAGCAAACTAAATGCCGAGAATTTGAATTTATAAGATACTCCGTTCTACACCAGTTGCTCCAAAAAATCAGGAGCAACTGAGGCCGAAACTTGGGCCCATAGAATTTACATCACAGAAATAAGCCATTCAACCCAACTGCTGGTGTTTATGCTCCACGCGAGCCTCCTCCCAGCCCTCTTTCATGTAACCCTATCAGCATATCATTCTACAAAAGCAAAATACTGCGGATGCTAGAATGTGACGAATGGTCACAGACCTGAAAAGGTAACTCTGTTTCTCTCCACAGATGCTGCTTGACCTGCTGAGATTTCCAGGATATCCTTCTATTGCTTTGTCCCTCATGTGTTTATCTAGCTTCCCCTTAAATGCATCTGTGCTACTTGCCTCAACTACTCCCTGTTGTAGCAAGTTCCACATTCTAACCACTCTCTGGGTAATTAGGATTCCCCTGAATTGCATTTATTAGTGACTATGTTATATTTACATCACAGAAATAGGCTATTTGACCCAACTGAACTGAGGGTACTTATGCATGAAACACAAAAGGATAGTATGCAGGTACAGCAAGTGATCAGAAAGGCCAATGGTATCTTGGCCTTTATTGCAAAGGGGATGGAATATAAAAGCAGGGAAGTCTTGCTACAGCTATATAAGGTATTGGTGAAGCCACACCTGGAATACTGCATGCAGTTTTTGTTGTGTATGGAGAAAGAGTTAGACTGAGCACTATGAACTCAAAGTAAAGTGTGACCTTAATCTTTTATTGCAGGTCTCCAGAGTGCCTTTCCAGCCTGTGAAGCCTCCTAAATACCTGTGCTCCCAAGGGATTATGGGATCCTTTGTAACTCCAAGGAATGAGCCCTCTGGTGGCTGTACAGAGTAAATACAAGTATACATATATAACAGCACTCCACCCCCAAAGTCAGTAGTGTAACTATTTACAATGTGAGTCGATCTGGGGCCCATCTTGCCCTGGTTGATCATCTCGGTGTGAAAGCTGGTGTTGTTAAACCATTTGTTCGGCCTTCGCTGGGCTGCTGTGCAGCTGGCCTTGCTGGGCTGCCTGGTGTGTTGGGTCCTGCTGGGCTGCTGTGGATGATGGGTTCTGCTTCGTGGTCAACCATGGTGTCGGTTGCCACTGGTGTGTGTGTTGGGGGATCAAAAAAGGTAGGGTCCAAGGTGGGTTGCTCAGGGTAGTCCGTGAATCTGAGTTTGATTTGGTCCAAGTGTTTCCGGTGAATGAGTCCATTTGAAAGTTTGACCCGAAACACCCTGCTCCCCTCTTTGGCCACGACAGTGCCGGGAAGCCACTTGGGACCTTGTCCATAATTTAATACCAATACAGGATCATTGATTTCAATCTCACATGACATATTTGCACTATCATGGTATGCACTTTGTTGAAGCCACCTACTCTCTACCTGTTCATGTAGATCAGGGTGAACTAACGAGAGCCTTGTCTTAAGTGCTCTTTTCATGAGCAGTTCAGCAGGTGGGATCCCAGTGAATGAGTGTGGTCTCGTGCGGTAGCTAAGCAGGACTCGGGGTAAGCGAGTCTGCAGTGAGCCTTCAGTTACCCTCTTCAAGCCTTGCTTGATGGTTTGCACTGCTCTCTCTGCCTTGACATTGAACGCTGGTTTAAACGGGGCAGATGTGACATGTTTGATCCCGTTACGGGTCATGAATTCTTTGAACTCAGCATTGGTAAAACATGGCCCATTGTCGCTCACCAGGACATCGGGTAGGCCTTGTGTGGCAAACATGGCCCGCAGGCTTTCAGTTGTGGCAGCGGACATGCTAGCTGACATTATCTCACATTCAATCCACTGGAGTACGCGTCTACAACCATAAGGAACATTTTACCCAAGAAGGGCCTGCATATCGACGTGTACCCGAGACCACGGTTTGGAGAACCAAGATCATAAACTTAGCGGCACCTCCCTGGGTACATTGCTTAACTGTGAGCATGTATTACATCTGTGAACGCAGGACTCTAAGTCCGCATTGATACCGGGCCACCGCACGTGGGATCTGGCTATCGCTTTCATCATTACGATGCCTGGGTGGGTACTGTGGAGGTCATTGATGAAGATGTCTCCACCCTTCTTGGGGACGACTACTCGATTGCCCCACAGAAGGCAGTCTGCCTGTATAGACATTTCATCTTTGCGCCGCTGGAACAGCTTTATCTCTTCTTGGACCAGCTCCCGTGAAGTACATAGCTTTTGACTAGAGATAATAAGGGGTCCTGGCTTGTCCAGGTTTTGATCTGCCGGGCAGTGACAGGTGATTGCTCACTCTCAAATACTTCCATAACCATGGCTAGATCTGCAGGCTGCGCCATTTCCACCCCCATGGTGGGCAATGGCAGCCTACTGAGAGCATCGCCGCAGTTTTTTGTGCCTGGCCTGTGGCGGATGGCATAGTTGTATGCAGACAATGTAAGCGCCCATCTCTAGATGCAGGCTGATGCGTTGGTATTTATCCCTTTACTCTCGGAAAACAGGGATATAAGTGGCTTATGGCCAGTTTCCAATTCGAATTTTAGCCCAAACAGGTATTGATGCATTTTCTTTACCCCATAGACACACACTAACGCTTCTTTATCAATCATGCTGTAGGCTCTCTCAGCCTTAGACAGACTCCTGGATACATAAGCAAACGATTGCAGTTTCGCAAAATCATTAGCTTGTTGCAATACACACCCGACACCGTATGACGATGCATCACATGCAAGTACCAAACGCTTATACATGGATCATACAACAGAAGCAATTTGTTTGAGCATAACAATTTTCTCGCTTTTAGAAAGGCATTTTCTTGGCTTTTGCCCCAAACCCATTTGTCCACTTTTCATAGTAAGACATGCAGTGCTTCTAACACTGTGCTGAGACCCGGTAAGAAGTTATCAAAGTAGTTCAGGAATCCCAGAAACGACCGCAGCTCCATCACGTTCTGTGGCCACGATGCATTCTCAATTGCCTCCGTCTTCACGTTAGTGGGCCTGATGCCTTCCGCCGCAATCCTCCTTCCCAAGAACTCCACTTTAGGCGCCAGGAAAACGCACTTCGAGCATTTTAACCTGAGCCCCACACGGTTGAGTTGACTAAGAACCTCCTCCAGGTTCTGCAGGTGCTCGACTGTGTTCCGACCTGTGACCAACATGTCGTCCTGGAAGACCATGGTGTGCGGGACTGATTTGAGTAAACTTTCCATGTTTCTCTGAAATATCGCCGCCGCTGATCGGATTCCAAACGGGCATCTGTTGAAACAAAAAGACCTTTGTGTGTTGATGCAGATGAGGACCTTCGATGATTCCTCCAGTTCCTGCTTCATGTAGGCTGAAGTCAGATCCAGCTTCGTGAACATCTTTCCTCCTGCCAGCATTGTAAAGAAGTCGTCGGCCTTTGGTAGTGGGTATTGGTCCTACAGGGAGAAACGATTGATAGTTACTTTGTAATCGCCATAGATTCTGATGGTGCCGTCTCCCTTGAGGACTGGGACAATAGGACTGGCCCATTCGTTGAACTCGATCGGGGAAATGATGCCCTCTCTTTGCAGCCAGTCTAGCTCGATCTCTACCCTTTCTCTCATCATGTACGCTACTGCTCTCGTCTTGTGATGGATGGGTCGCGCCCCGGAATTAGATGGATCTGCACTTTTGCTCCTTGGAATTTCCTGATGCCTGGTTCGAACAGTGAAGGAAATTTGTTTAAGACCTGGGTACACTAAGTGTCGTCAGTGGGCGATAGCGCTCGTACGTCGTCCCAGTTCCAGCGTATCTTTCCCAGCCAGCTCCTGCCGAGCAGCGTGGGACCATCGCCTGGTACCATCCAGAGTGGTAGCTTGTGCACCGCTCCATCATAGGAGAAGTTTACGGTAGCACTGCTGATTACAGGAATCAGTTCTTTAGTGTAAGTTCTTAGTTTTCTGCGAACTGGTGTTAAGAGTGGCCTTGAGGCCTTGTTGTACCACAACCTCTCGAAAGTCATTTTGCCCATGATGGACTGGCTTGCGCTCGTGTCCAGCTCCGTTGACACTGGGAGTCCATTTAGTTCAACATTCAGCATTATGGGGGACAATTCGTGGTGAACGTATGCACCCCATGTACCTCTGCCTCCTCTATCTGAGGCTCTGGTTCGTAGTGATCCTCTGTGGATCTGTCCTCCTCTGCAACATGATGGTTTGCAGGTTTAACAGACTTAGCAGCTCGCCTGCACACTCATTGGAGGTGTCCCATTGTTCCACAGCCTTTGCAAAGGTATCCTTTGAATTGGCATGAATGGAAACGATGATCACCCCCATAGCGCCAACAAGGTATTAATGGCCTTGCATTCATCACCATTAATGGTGGACTCTGAATCATCTGCGTGTGACCTGCCCTGTACAATACAATTCAAAAACAACATCACTTTGTTCACAGTACTTGTAGCAGCACTTCTGTGCTGAGAGATTTGCTTCATATTGTCACTGGTGGCAACAATAGAAACATAGAAAATAGGTGCAGGAGTAGGCCATTCGGCCCTTCGAGCCTGCACCACCATTCAATAAGATCATGGCTGATCATTCACCTCAGTATCCCTTTCCTGCTTTCTCTCCATACCCTTTGATCCCTTTAGCCGTAAGGGCCATATCTAACTCCCTCTTGAATATATCCAATGAACTGACATCAACAACTCTCTGGGGCAGGGAATTCCACAGGTTAACAACTCTCTGAGTGAAGACGTTTCTCCTCATCTCAGTCCTAAATGGTTACCCCTTATCCTTAGACTATGTTCCCTGGTTCTGGACTTCCCCAACATCGGGATCATTCTTCCTGCATCTAACCTGTTCAATCCCATCAGAATTTTATGTTTCTATGAGATCCCCTCTCATCCTTCTAAACTCCAGTGAATACAGGCCCAGTTGATCCAGTCTCTCCTCATATGTCAGTCCTGCCATCCCAGGAATCAGTCTAGTGAACCTTCGCTGCACTCCCTCAATAGCAAGAACGCCCTTTCTAAGGTGAGGAGACCAAAACTGAACACAATATTCCAGGTGAGCCCTCACTAAGGCCCTATACAACTGCAGTAAGACCTCCTTACTCGTATAATCAAATCCTCTAGCTATGAAGGCTAACATACCATTTGCCTTCTTCACTGCCTGCTGTACCTGTATGGCAACTTTCAATGACTGATGTACCATGACACCCAAGTCTCGTTGCACCTCCACTTTTCCTAATATGCGGCCATACAGATAATATTCTGCCTTCGTGTTTTTTGCCACCAAAATGGATAACCTCATATTTATCCACATTATACTGCATCTGCCATGCATTTGCCCACTCACCTAACCTGTCCAAGTCACCCTGCAACCTCTTAGCGTCCTCCTCACAGCTCACACCGCCACCCAGTTTAGTGTCATCTGCAAACTTGGAGATATTACACTCAATTCCTTCATCTAAATCATCAATATATATTGTAAATAGCTGGGGTCCCAGCACTGAGCCCTGCGGCACACCACGAGTCACTGCCTGCCATTCTGAAAAGGACCCAGTAATCCCGACTCTCTGCTTCCTGTCTGCCAACCAGTTCTCTATCCACGTCAGTACATTACACCCAATACCATGTGCTTTAATTTTGTACACCAAATACACCACATCTACTGGTTCTCCCTTGTCCACTCTACCAGTTACATCCTCAAAAATTCTAGAAGATTTGTCAAGCATGATTTCCCTTTCATAAATCCATGCTGACTTGGACCGATCTCGTCACTGCTTTCCAAATGTGCTGCTATTTCATTTTTAATAATTGATTCCAACATTTTCCCCACTACTGATGTCAGGCTAACCAGTCTATAATTACCCATTTTCTCTCTCCCTCCTTTCTGAAAAAGCTACCCTCCAGTCCCTAGGAACTGATCCGGAGTCGATAGACTGTTGGAAAATGATCACCAATGCATCCACTATTTCTAGGGCTACTTCCTTAAGTACTCTGGGATGCAGACTATCAGGCCCCGGGGATTTATTGGCCTTCAATCCCATCAATTTCCCAAACACAATTTCCTGCATAATAAGGATTTCTTTCAGTTCCTCCTTCTCATTAAACTCACTGTTCCCTAGTATTTCCGGAGGTTATTTGTGTCTTCCTTCGTGAAGACAGAACCAAAGTATTTGTTTAACTGGTCTGCCATTTCTTTGTTCTCCATTATAAATTTACCTGAATCTGACTGCAAGGGACCTACGTTTGTTTTCACTAATCTTTTTCTCTTCACATATCTATAGAAGCTTTTGCAGTCAGTTTTTATGTTCCCAGCAAGCTTTCTCTCATACTCTATTTTCCCCCTCCTAATTAAATCCTTTGTCCTCCTCTGCTGTATTATAAAATTCTCCCAGTCCTCAGGTTTGCTGCTTTTTCTGGTCAATTTATATGCCTCTTCCTTGGATTTAACACTATCCTTAATTTCCCTTGTTAGCCATGGTTGAGCCACCTTCCACGTTTTATTTTTACTCCAGACAGGAATGTACAATTGTTGAAGTTCATCCACGTGATCTTTGAATGTTTGCCATTGCCTATCCACCGTCAACCCTTTAAGTATCACTCGCTAGTCTATTCTAGCCAATTCACGTCTCATACCATCGAAGTTACCTTTCCTTAAGTTCAGGATCCTAGTCTCTGAATTAAATGTGTCACCCTCCGTCTTAATAAAGAATTCTACCATATTATGGTCACTCTTCCCCAAGGGGCCTCACACAACAAGAATGTTAATTAGTCCGTTCTCATTACACATCACCATATCTAGGATGGCCAGCCCTCTCGTTGGTTCCTCGACATATTGGTCGAGAAAACCATCCCTAATATACTTCAGGAAATCCTCCTCCACCGCATTGCTACCAGTTTGGTTAGCCCAATCAATATGTAGATTAAAGTCACCCATGATAACTGCTGTATCTTTATTGCACACATCCCTGATTTCTTGTTTGATGCTGTCCCCAACCTCACTACTACTGTTTGGTAGTCTGTACACAACTCCCACTCGAGTTTTCTGCCCTCTTGTATTCCGTAGCACCACCCATACTGATTCCACATCATCCAAGCTAATGTCCTTCCTTACTGATGCATTAATTTCCTCTTTAACCAGCAACGCCACCCCATCTCCTTTTCATTTCTGTCTATCCTTCCTGAATGTTGAATACCCCTGGATGTAGAGTTCTCAGCCTTGGTCACCCTGGAGCCATGTCTCCGTGATGCCAATTACATCATATCCGTTAACTGCTATCTGCGCAGTTAATTCGTCCAGCTTATTATGAATACTCCTCGCATTGAGGCACAAAGCCTTCAGGCTTGTTGTTTTAACACACTTCGCCCCTTTAGAAATTTGCTGTAATGTGGCCCTTTTTGCTTTTTGCCTTGGGTTTCTCTGCCCTCCAATTTTAATTTTCTTCTTTCTATCTTTTGCTTCTGCCCCCATTCTACTTCCCTCTGACTCCCTGCATAGGATCCCATCCCCCTGCCATATTAGTTTAACCCCTCTCAAACAGCACTAGCAAACACTACCCATGGACATTGTTTCCGGTCCTGCCCAGGTGCAGACCATCCAGTTTGTACTGGTCCCACCTCCCCCAGAACTGGTTCCAATGTCCCAAGAATTTGAATCCCTCCCTTCTGCACCAATCCTCAAGTCACGTACTCATCTGAGCTATCCTGCGATTCCTACTCTGACTTGCACGTGGCACTGGTAGCAATCCTGCGATTACTACTTTTGAGGTCCTACTTTTTAATTTAGCTCCTAGCTCCCTAAATTCATCTCGTAGGACCTCATCCCATTTTTTACCTATATCATTGGTACCTATATGCACCAGGACAACTGGCTGTTCACCCTCCCTTTTCAAAATGTCCTGCACCCGCTCCGAGACATCCTGACCCTTGCACCAGGGAGGCAACATACCATCCTTGAGTCTCAATTGCGGCCGCAGAAACATCTATCTATTCCCCTTGCAATAAAATCTCCTATCACTAAGCTCTCCCACTCTTTTTCCTGCCCTCCTGTGCAATGAACGCCTGGTCTATCGCTATGGCCTGACTCAAGGTTTGGGTCACTACAGTCAAAGGTTTGCGAATTATGGTTTCGTGGCCAATGCCAAGTATGAAAAAGTCTCTGAGCATGTGCTCCAAATGTCCTTCAAATTCGCAATGTCCTGCAAGGCATCTTAGCTCGGCGACATAACTCGCCACTTCCTGGCCTTCAGATCTTTTGTCGGTGTAGAACTGGTACCTCGCCATCAGAATGCTTTCCTTCGGGTTCAAATGCTCTCGGAACAATGTGCACAAATCATTGTACAATTTCTCCGTGGGTTTTGCTGCAGAGAGAAGATTCATCATGAGGCCATACGTTAGTGCCCCACAGACGGTGAGGAGGATCGCCCTTCATTTAGCAGCACTCTCTTCCCCATCTAGCTCATTGGCCACAAAGTATTGGTCGAGTCACTCCACAAGTTTCCCAATCATCTCCCTCCGAGAATTTCTCCAGGATGCCCACTGTTCTCTGCATCTTTGGGTTCGCTATCTGTATCTCGTCACCAATTGTTGCGTATGGAGAAAGAGTCAGACTGAACACTGTGAGCTCAAAGTAAAGTGTGACCTTATTGCAGGTCTCCAGAGTGCCTCTCCAACTTGTGAAGCCTCCTTAAATACCTGTGTTTCCAAGGAATTATGGTATCCCTTGGGACTCCAAGGGATGAGCCCTCTGATGGCTGTACAAAGTGAATACAAGTCCACATACATAACAGAATGAGACTCCACTCTTACAGTAGTTAATTTTCAGTGCCTTGAGTCAATGAAGAATTATCGCAACATTAACATAGAAACATAGAAACATAGAAAATAGGTGCAGGAGTAGGCCATTCGGCCCTTCTAGCCTGCACCGCCATTCAATGAGTTCATGGCTGAACATGCAACTTCAGTACCCCATTCCTGCTTTCTCACCATACCCCTTGATTCCCCTAGTAGTAAGGACTTCATCTAACTCCTTTTTGAATATATTTAGTGAATTGGCCTCAACAACTTTCTGTGGTAGAGAATTCCACAGGTTCACCACTCTCTGGGTGAAGAAATTCCTCCTCATCTCGGTCCTAAATGGCTTCCCCCTTATCCTTAGACTGTGTCCCCTGGTTCTGGACTTCCCCAACATTGGGAACATTCTTCCTGCATCTAACCTGTCTAACCCCGTCAGAATTTTAAACGTTTCTATGAGGTCCCCTCTCATTCTTCTGAACTCCAGTGAATACAAGCCCAGTTGATCCAGTCTTTCTTGATAGGTCAGTCCCGCCATCCCGGGAATCAGTCTGGTGAACCTTCGCTGCACTCCCTCAATAGCAAGAACGTCCTTCCTCAGGTTAGGAGACCAAAACTGTACACAATACTCCAGGTGTGGCCTCACCAAGGCCCTGTACAATTGTAGCAACACCTCCCTGCCCTTGTACTCAAATCCCCTCGCTATGAAGGCCAACATGCCATTTGCTTTCTTAACCGCCTGCTGTACCTGCATGCCAACCTTCAATGACTGATGTACCATGACACCCAGGTCTCTTTGCACCTGCCCTTTTCCTAATCTGTCACCATTCAGATAATAGTCTGTCTCTCTGTTTTTACCACCAAAGTGGATAACCTCACATTTATCCACATTATACTTCATCTGCCATGCATTTGCCCACTCACCTAACCTATCCAAGTCGCTCTGCAGCCTCATAGAATCCTCCTTGCAGCTCACACTGCCACCCAACTTAGTGTCATCCGCAAATTTGGAGATACTACATTTAATCCCCTCGTCTAAATCATTAATGTACAGTGTAAACAGCTGGGGCCCCAGCACAGAACCTTGCGGTACCCCACTAGTCACTGCCTGCCATTCTGAAAAGTACCCATTTACTCCTACTCTTTGCTTCCTGTCTGACAACCAGTTCTCAATCCATGTCAGCACACTACCCCCAATCCCATGTGCTTTAACTTTGCACATTAATCTCTTGTGTGGGACCTTGTCGAAAGCCTTCTGAAAGTCCAAATATACCACATCAACTGGTTCTCCCTTGTCCACTCTACTGGAAACATCCTCAAAAAATTCCAGAAGATTTGTCAAGCATGATTTCCCTTTCACAAATCCATGCTGACTTGGACCTATCATATTACCTCTTTCCAAATGCACTGCGATGACATCCTTAATAATTGATTCCATCATTTTACCCACTACCGATGTCAGGCTGACCGGTCTGTAATTCCCTGTTTTCTCTCTCCCTCCTTTTTTAAAAAGTGGGGTTACATTGGCTACCCTCCACTCCATAGGAACTGATCCAGAGTCAATGGAATGTTGGAAAATGACTGTCAATGCATCCACTATATCCAAGGCCACCTCCTTAAGTACTCTGGGATGCAGTCCATCAGGCCCTGGGGATTTATCGGCCTTCAATCCCATCAATTTCCCCAACACAATTTCCTGACTAATAAGGATTTCCCTCAGTTCCTCCTCCTTACTAGACCCTCCGACCCCTTTTATATCCGGAAGGTTGTTTGTGTCCTCCTCAGTGAATACCGAACCAAAGTACTTGTTCAATTGGTCCGCCATTTCTTTGTTCCCCGTTATGACTTCCCCTGATTCTGACTGCAGGGGACCTACGTTTGTCTTTACTAACCTTTTTCTCTTTACATATCTATAGAAACTTTTGCAATCCGTCTTAATGTTCCCTGCAAGCTTCTTCTCGTACTCCGTTTTCCCTGCCCTAATCAAACCCTTTGTCCTCCTCTGCTGAGTTCTAAATTTCTCCCAGTCCCCAGGTTCTCTGCTATTTCTGGCCAATTTGTATGCCACTTCCTTGGCTTTAATGCTATCCCTGATTTCTTTTGATAGCCACGGTTGAGCCACCTTCCCTTTTTTATTTTTACGACAGACAGGAATGTACAATTGTTGTAGTTCATCCATGCGGTCTCTAAATGTCTGCCATTGCCCATCCACAGTCAACCCCTTCAGTATCATTCGCCAATCTATCCTAGCCAATTCACGCCTCATACCTTCAAAGTTACCCTTCTTTAAGTTCTGGACCATGGTCTCTGAATTAACTGTTTCATTCTCCATCCTAATGCAGAATTCCACCATATTATGGTCACTCTTCCCCAAGGGGCCTCGCACAACGAGATTGCTAATTAGTCCTCTCTCATTACACAACACCCAGTCTAAGATGGCCTCCCCCCTAGTTGGTTCCTCGACATATTGGTCTAAAAAACCATCCCTTATGCACTCCAGGAAATCCTCCTCTACCCTATTGCTTCCAGTTTGGTTAACCCAATCTATGTGCATATTAAAGTCACCCATTATAACTGCTGCACCTTTATTGCATGCACCCCTAATTTCATGTTTGATGCCCTCCCCAACATCACTACTACTGTTTGGAGGTCTGTACACAACTCCCACTAACGTTTTTTGTCCTTTGGTATTCTGCAGCTCTACCCATATAGATTCCACATCATCCAAGCTAATGTCCTTCCGAACTATTGCCTTAATTTGCTCCTTAACCAGCAATGCTACCCCACCTCCTTTTCCTTTTATTCTATCTTTCCTGAATGTTGAATACCCCTGGATGTTGAGTTCCCAGCCCTGATCATCCTGGAGCCACGTCTCCGTAATCCCAATCACATCATATTTGTTAACATCTATTTGCACAGTTAATTCATCCACTTTATTGCGGATACTCCTTGCATTAAGACACAAAGCCTTCAGGCTTGTTCTTTTAACACCCTTTGTCCTTTTAGAATTTTGCTGTACAGTGGCCCTTTTTGTTCTTTGCCTTGGGTTTCTCTGCCCTCCACTTTTCCTCATCTCCTTTCTGTCTTTTGCTTTTGCCTCATTTTTGTTTCCCTCTGTCTCCCTGCATTGGTTCCCATCCCCCTGCCATATCAGTTTAAATCCTCCCCAACAGCACTAGCAAACAGGGTGCTTAGACTTGAAATGACTTGATTTAACTTTCTGTGATGAGCTTACTTCACATCTACCATTAAATACAGCAACTTCACACCTTCCAATGCATGTGATTGGTGCGGCAGACAGCGAGAGGCCATTTCGCCAAGTGGACCGGCACAGCTCTGGCAGCAACTTTACTATTTCCATCTTTAATCGAGCACCTGCCCTTGCCTGAAGTTGCTGTCGCATTCGCGCCTAAATAACGGTGAGTGCTAACAGCCTCGGCATTACTTTGACAGCAATTTTTTGGCCAATGTGGACACGATGTGCATGTCATTGAAATAGAATCACAGAAATTCATGGCACAGAAGGAGGCCATTTGACCCATCATGTCTGTGCCAGTTAACACAATGAATACATAATTTGTAATATAGTAACAGACTTTGGGCCGAAATTGCCCCTATGCGCCGGGCCAGTTAGCGCCGACGGCCGGCGATAAGGTCGCGCTAAAGTGTTTTCGCCCAGGCGCTGCCTGTGGAGCGCTCCCCCCGGAGTTACCCCTGAGAGTCGGCAGACGCAGAGGTTTGCGCTGCATCATCAGCGCCCTGCGCACGACCCCTTATCGCCCCACGGAGGCAATTGCCCCTCGGGAGCCATCGACAACTTCTCAGTGCAAGAAGCTGCGGTTAATGTGGCGCCCCGGCCGCAGTTAAAGGGGAGTTGCCCCGCCGCGGCAGCCATCTTTTTGTGTCGGTCGGCTTTTCAGTCGGCCTGACAATGGTTGGCCGCTGGCTTGCCCGACATCCTCCCTGGTGTCCCAGTGGGCGGTACTGAAGGGCTGCTCAGATCACAGCGACCTGAGGGGGGGGCGACATTGCGACGGGACAGCATGACGCGACGAGTCGACAACCGCTGACATCATCAGCGCTACGCTGATATGAGTAGCGTGGTGCCATGCGAGCGCCCCAGGAGCACCGCAAGAATGCTTGACCACCGCCTCCGCCCTTTGTTTTCCCAAAAGGGGCCAAATCCACACTGGCTCCCAAGTTCCCCGCGCAAAACGAATCCCTATTTCGAATTATGTGCTGCAAATCCAGCACAGGGCAATTTCGGCCGCTTTACCTGTTATGCATTTAATTTGCTCATCTGTTCCCATTTTTAAAGTACAACACACAGGCACGGGTTGGCAGTAGATACCCCAGAGCAGAAAGTGGATGATCCTCTGTGCACAATTCTGGGATAATGCTGACAGGGGGCAAAAAAGTTGGGGTCCCCATTCACAAAAAATCCACACCAGTCCAGTCGCTCTCAGGTGCCCACCATCATACAGAACAATAATGGGGCTGGGACTTTCTCCCCCACATCCTCCCCACCCCCCAACCCCAACGACCTTTTGGCCACCTTGGAAAAGGGGCCTATTTATCATTTCTGCCTGGCCTCTTTGTCGTCGTGGCACAGGCCAGGCCCCAGATGTAAACCTTTGGGTGGGCCCCACCTCTGCCATCCGGGAAGCCACGAACAGGACAAGGGGACACACCCTTTGCTTCAGCTCAGAAACCCAAATAATTATTACAGAAGACTTTGACACAAACTGAATTCCTCAAAGAGAAACACATTTGTCAGGCCCCTGAAAATCTATGGGAACTTTTGTAGTCAGATGTGCCAGATAGGGGGAATAGCAGGAGTATTCTCAGCAATGGCCTAGGTACTGCATGGTGGCCAGCATGCTGAGTGAACGCAAGTGTAACAGTCTCCTGGATGTAAATGTAATGGTCTCCTGTATGGAAATGTAGTGATCTCCGGGATGGAAGTGTAGTGATCTCCGGGATAGAAATATAATGATCTCCCGTATGGAAATATAATGATCTCCGGGATGCAAATGTAGTGATCTCCGGAATGGAAATATAATGATCTCCGGGATAGAAATGTAGAGATCTCCGGAATGGAAATGTAATGATCTCCAGGATAGAAATGCAGTGATCTCCGGAATGGAAATGTAATGATCTCCGGGATAGAAATGTAGTGATCTCCGGGATAGAAATGCAGTGATCTCCGGGATAGAAATGCAGTGATCTCCGGGATAGAAATATAATGATCTCCGGGATAGAAATGCAGTGATCTCCGGAATGGAAATATAATGATCTCCGGGATAGAAATGCAGTGATCTCCGGGATAGAAATATAATGATCTCCGGGATAGAAATGCAGTGATCTCCGGGATAGAAATGCAGTAATCTCCGTGATAGAAATATAATGATCTCCGGGATAGAAATGCAGTGATCTCCGGGATAGAAATGTAGTGATCTCCGGGATAGAAATGCAGTGATCTCCGGGATAGAAATGCAGTGATCTCCGGAATGGAAATGTAATGATCTCCGGGATAGAAATGCAGTGATCTCCGGGATAGAAATGCAGTGATCTCCGGGATAGAAATGCAGTGATCTCCGGGATAGAAATGCAGTGATCTCCGGAATTGGAGTGTAGCAGGCACCCAGATAGTGCAAGTGTCCCAAATCAATTCTCAAACCATTTCAAAATGTTGCTTTGAAGAACAAATTGCATTGGAAGATTTTTACCATGTGCTATTTGTAGCTAAAAAAAGTAACGTTGCATTTATATAGCGCCTTCCACCACCTCAGGACGTCCCAAAGCGCTTTACAGCCAATACATCATTTTGAAATTTAGCCGCTGTTGTAATGTGGGAAACGCGGCAGCCAATTTACACACAGCATGCTCCCACAAACAGCAATGAGATAATGACCAGATAATCTGTTTTAGTGATGTTGGTAGAGGGATAAATATTGCGCAGGACACCTTAGACAACTCCCTTACTCTTCTTCGAATTAGTGTCATGGAATCTTTTACAACCACTTGAGAGAGCAAATGGAGGCCTTGAAGTCTCATCCAAAAGACAGCACCTCCGACCGTGCAGCACTCCCTCAGAACGGCACTGAAGTGTCCGCCTAGATGATGTACTCAAGTTCCTGGAGTGAGACTTGAACCCACAACCTTCTGACTCAGAGGCAAGAGGGTGATATACTGAGCCACGGCTGACACCTAGATCATAATTGCGCTCTGTATAAATGTCCCTGGGATTTTGCGGCAAATAGTGCGCAGAGGGAATCATCCCTGGAAGAGGTTGAGATGGAAATCCAGCAAGATTTAAAATCTACGCTCCATTGTTTGAAAACAAATAAACGGACACCAACATTCCCATGAAATAAATGGTCTTGTGTTTGACATGCGCGGGACAAAGGAACCCGCCAATTGATCTATCGGCCTACAATGCACGATTGCCACAGGGTACCAGGCACTTCAATCAGCTCAGTTATCGTATTTCGCGGCATCCTTTCATTCATAAATGCCTTGATAATAAATTGGCTTTTTGAATGCAAGGATGACTGGAATATAATTTCTGAGGCTCAATAGGTAGCACTTCTCTTCTGTCTCTTTGGCCACATGTTGTTTCACAAACACATCCTGATGAATGGATCAGATTACTGAGGTTGGCTGTGAGATGACACAGCTACCATTCACAGAACAATCACTAACATTCCCTGAACTCTGAAAAAGGTATTGTGCTGAAGCGAAAGGGTTCGTGCTTCCAACTGATCGGTTTTGTCCATGATTTGTGTCGCAGTGTTGCCCAGATTAAATTCTTTCCGCACACATTCAGTATTGTGACGAATGTGATGAAGTAACCACCAACAAGGTAAAGTAATTATTTTTATTCGTCAGGAGATGTGGACATCAGATAAAGGCCGGCATTTATTGCCCATCCCTAATTGCCCTTGAGACGGTAGTGGTGAGCCGCCTTCTTAAACCGCTGCAGTCCCTGTGGTGAAAGTACTCCCACAGTGCTGTTATGGAGGGAGTTCCAGGATTTTGACCCAGTGACGATGAAAGAACGTTGATATATTTCCAAGTCAGGATGGTGTGTGACTTGGCGGGGAACTTGCAGGTGATGGTGTTCCCATGCGCCTGCTGCCCTTGTCCTTCTAGGTAATAGAGGTCGCGAGTTTGGGAGGTGCTGTCGAAGAAGCCATGGCGAGTTGCTGCAATGCATCTTATAGATGATACACACTGCAACCATGGTGCATCGGTGGTGGAGCGAGTGAATGTTTAAAGTGATGGATGGGGTGCTTGTTATGATTAGAATAACTCCACAAGACTGTATATCTTAAGCTCAAACTGTTGTGACCTTGGTCTCTTTATTGTAACTCCAGAGTGAGGAGGCAGTATGGTAGACTGCCTTTTATACCTGCTTGCCCAGGGTGTGCAGGTGACCCTTGGGTCTCCCACAGGTGCGCCCCCTGGTGGCAAGTCTTACACATTGTTGATGTTTACATACATAACACCATTCCCCCCAAAGTCTTAGATACAAGTTATTTACAAGTTGAGGCGATCCAGGGCTCTGCATTCCCGGGTTGATCGCCTGAGTTGAAGTCCTGGTATGAGTGAGTTAGTCGGATCATGGCTGCACTGCAGTGTGGCTGGTCTGATCGGACTGTCGGGCATGGTGGGTTCATCCTCGTGGTTGACCGTGAGGTCGATTGCTGGTTGGGTGTGTGTGGGTAGATCAATGATGGTAATATCCTCTTCAAACTGTTCTCGGTTGTCAGTGAACCACAGTTTGGTCTGATCCAGGTGCTTTCTGCACGTTTGTCTGTTCAAAAGTTTGACAACAAACACTCTATTCCCCCCTTGGCTAACACAGTGCCAGCAACCCATTTGGGACCATGACCGTAATTAAGAACAAACACAGGGCCATTAACCTCAACGTCACGTGATACAGCCGCACGATCGTGGTACACGTTATGCCGGTGACGCCGGGTTTCTATATGTTCATTGAGATCCGGGTGGACTAAGGAGAGCCTAGTTTTGAGTGCTCTCTTCATTAGCAATTCTGCAGGGGGAAGCCTGGTTAGCGAGTGGGGTTGCGTGCGGTAGCTGAGCAGAATCCGAGATAGCCGGGTCTGCAGGGAACCGTCTGTCACGCATTTCAAGCTCTGCTTGATGGTTTGGACTGCCCGTTCCACTTGACCATTGGATGCAGGTTTAAATGACGCAGACCTGACATGCTTGATGCCATTGCGGGTCATGAACTCGTTGAATTCCGAGCTGGTGAAGCATGGTCCATTGTCACTAACAAGGATGTCGGGCAAACCATGGGTGGCGAACATGGCCCGGAGGCTTTCAATGGTGGCAGTGGACGTACATGACGATATTATTGTACATTCAATCCATTTAGAGTAAGCGTCCAATGCTACTAGGAACATCTTTCCTAAAAAGGGGCCAGCAAAATCTACGTGGATCCTGGACCATGGTTTGGAGGGCCATGACCACAAACTCAGTGGGGCCTCCTTTGGTGCATTGCTCAACTGTGAGCAAGTGTTACATTGGTGTACGCATGGCTCCAATTCCGAGTCAATGCCGGGCCACCAAAAGTGCGACCTGGTGATAGCCTTCATCATGACTATGCCTGGGTGGATACTGTGAAGGTCATGTATGAACATTTCCCTGCCTTTTTTTGGCAAAATTACATGATTCCCCCATAGGAGGCAGTCCGAATGGATGGGCATTTCGTCCTTGGGTCGGTGGAAGGGCTTAATTTCGTCTTGCATTTCCCCTGGGACCGCCAACCAGCTCCCACTGAGGATATCGCTTTTTACGAGTGATAGCACCCGGTCCTGGCTAGTCCAGGTCCTGATCTGGCGAGTCGTGATGGGTGACCCCTCGCTCTCAAAAACATCCATTACAAGGAGCAAGTCTGTGGGTTGCGCCATTTCCACCCCGGTGGTGGGCAATGGTAGCCGACTGAGGGCATCCACACAGTTCTCCGTGCCTGGTCTGTGGCGGATTACATAGTCATATGCAGATAATGTTAGTGCCCATCTTTGGATGCGGGATGAAGCATTGGTGTTAATACCTTTGCTTTCTGAGAACAACAAAATGAGCGGCTTGTAGTTGGTTTCGAGCTTGAGCCGGAGCCCAAATAGGTATTGGTGCATTTTCTTAACCCCGTATAGACATGCTAATGCTTCTTTTTCAACCATACTGTCGGCTCTTTCAGCCTTAGATAAGCTTCTGGAGGCATATGCAAAGATGCATCACAAACAAGTACTAAACGTTTACACGGGTCATACAATACAAGTAACTTGTTGAAACAAAGCAGGTTTTTGACCTTGTTAAAGGCTGTCTTTTGAGCTTTACCCCAAACCCAGTCGTAACCCTTGCGTAGCAATAAATGCAATGGTTCCAGCAAAGTGCTCAACCCCGGTAGAAAGTTACCAAAATAGTTGTGGAGTCCCGAAGTTGAGGAGGAACGAACGCAGCTCCGTCACATTCTGTGGTCTGGGTGCAGTCTTGATTGCCTCTGTCTTGGAGTCCGTGGGTCTGATGCCGTCCACTGCAATCTTTCTCCCCAGAAATTCGACTTCTGGCGCCAGGAGCGTTTCAGCCTGAGTCCCACCCTGTCCAGTCACTTGAGAACCTGTTCCAGATTGTGCAAGTGTTCGATTGTGTTGCGGCCAGTAATCAGGATGTCATCTTGGAACACCACGGTGCACGGAACCGATTTCAGCAGACTCTCCATGTTCCTCTGGAAGATGGCCACTGTGTATGAATCCCAAAGGGGCATCTGTGGTATATGAATAGTCCTCTGTGCGTGTTGATGCACGTCAATTTTTTCGAAGGTTCAGCCAGCTCCTGTGTCATGTAAACGGAGGTTAGATCCAGCTTGGTGAATTATTTCCCCTCCTGCGAGCATTGCAAACAGGTCATCCGCTTTGGGTAGTGGGTACTGGTCCTGTAACGAGACTCGGTTGATCATTACCTTGTTGTCCCCGCAGATTCTGACCGTCCGATCGCTTTTCAACACCGGAACAATTGGACTGGCCCACTCGTGGAACTCAACTGCCGATATGATACCCTCTCGTTGAAATGTGTCCAGCTCGATCTTGACTTTCTCTCGCATCATGTATGGAACAGCTCGGGCCTTGTGATGAACAGGTCGTGCATCAGGGACTAGATGGATCTGCACTTTGGCGCCTGTGAAGTTGCCGATGTCTGGCTCGAATAACGACGGGAATTTATTTAGCACTTGGGCGCACGAGGCGTCATCCACCGAAGACAGTGCTTTGATATCGTCCCAGATCTTTCCTAGCCAGCTTCTGCCGAACAGCGCCTGGTACAATCCACAGTGGTAAATCATGCACAGCTCCATCATACGATACCTTCATTGCCACACTGCAAGTGACTGGTATGAGCTCTTTGGTGTAAGTGCTCAGCTTGGTGTGGATCAGATTTAGTTTTGGCCTTTGTGCCTTGTTGCCCCACAGTTTCTCAAAAGCCTTCTGGATCATAATTGACTGACTCGCCCCCGTGTCCAATTCCATGGAAACTGGAATGCCGTTTGTGGTGTATGTAGCAATACATAACACCGTTTAATTTGACTTTTAACATTATCAGAGGGTTTTTGGTGGTGAAGGTGTGTACCCCATACACTTCCTATTCAGCCTCAGGTTGAGTTGCCTCTCTTACTCGTTCAGCGTGATCCGCACCGGATCGGTCATCTTCTGCCGACTCTGCCACGTGGTGAGTCGCAGCACGTTTGCACATTCGCTGGAGGTGCCCCATTGTTCCACAGCCCTTGCACATGTAGTGCTTGAATCGGCATTGATGGGCCCGATGATTACCCCCGCAGCGCCAACATGGTGTTAATGGATTCGCATTCACGCCCAACGGCGGACTCTGAGTCATCCTAGGTCTGGCCTCTGCAGACGTGTAGGCCCTGCCATGTACAGTAATGCTTGCTGAAGGCGTTACTTTATGCACAGTGTTTGCCGGTGAGTTCTGATGCTGCAATGATATCTATTTAGTGTTATCGTTCGTGGACATGAAAGCCTGGGCTATCGTGATGGCCTTGCTCAGGTCTAGGGATTCAGCAGACAGCAGTTTGCGAAGAATGACCTCGTGGCCGATTCCAAGCACGAAAAAGTCCCTCAACACTTCCCCCAAAAATCCAGCAAATATACACGGTCCCACAAGGCGTATTAGTTCGGCGACATAGCTCGCCACGTCCTGGCCCTCGGAGCGGTGGTGCGTATTAAAGCGTGGCCATCAAGATGCTCTCCTTCAGCTTGAGGTGTTCCCGAACCAGCGTGAATAACCCTTCATATGTCTTGTCCGTTGGTTTCGTTGGTGCTAGTAGATTTTTGATGAGGCTGTATATCGTGGACCCTCAAATGGTGAGGAGAATCGCCCTGCACTTGATTGCAGTTTCTGCCTTTTCCAGCTCGTTGGCCACAAAGTACTGGTCAAGACGCTCAACGAAGGCTTCCCAATCATCACCCTCAACAAATCTCTCAAGAATACCAACGGCACCCATAACTGCATGAAAGTTCGTGATCTGTTACTCGTCGCCAATTGTTACATTTAGAATAACTCCACAAGACTGTATATCTTAAGCTCAAACTGTTGTGATCTTGGTCTCTTTATTGTAACTGCAGAGTGAGAAGACGGCATGGTAGACTGTCTTTTATACCTGCTTGCCCAGGGTGTGCAGGTGACCCTTGGGTCTCCCACAGGTGTGCCCCCTGGTGGCAAGTCTTACACATTGGCAATGTTTAAATACATAACAGGTATCACATTAGCAGTCCTCCAGTCCTCAGGCACCATGCCTGTATCCAAAGAGGACTGGAAAATGATGGTCAAGGCCTCTGCTATTTCCTCTGTTGCTTCGCTCAACAGCCTGTGATGCATTTCATCCGGGCCTGGGGACTTATCCACTTTCTTAGCCGCTAAATCCTTTTAGAAATATAGAAACATAGAAATATAGAAACATAGAAAATAGGTGCAGGAGTAGACCATTCGGCCCTTCGAGTCTGCACCACCATTCAATGAGTTCATGGCTGAACATGCACTTCAGTCCCCCATTCCTGCTTTCTCGCCATATCCCTTGATCCCCCTAGTAGTAAGAACTACATCTAACTCCTTTTTGAATATATTTAGTGAATTGGCCTCAACAACTTTCTGTGGTAGAGAATTCCACAGGTTCACCACTCTCTGGGTGAAGAAGTTTCTCCTCATCTCGGTCCTAAATGGCTTACCCCTTATCCTTAGACTGTGACCCCTGGTTCTGGACTTCCCCAACATTGGGAACATTCTTCCTGCATCTAACCTGTCTAAACCCGTCAGAATTTTAAACGTTTCTATGAGATCCCCTCTCATTCTTCTGAACTCCAGTGAATACAAGCCCAGTTGATCCAGTCTTTCTTGATATGTCAGTCCCGCCATCCCAGGAATCAGTCTGGTGAACCTTCGCTGCACTCCCTCAATAGCAAGAATGTCCTTCCTCAAGTTAGGAGACCAAAACTGTACACAATACTCCAGGTGTGGCCTCACCAATGCCCTGTACAACTGTAGTAACACCTCCCTTCCCCTGTACTCAAATCCCCTTGCTATGAAGGCCAACATGCCATTTGCTTTCTTAACCGCCTGCTCGACCTGCATGCCAACCTTCAATGACTGATGTACCATGACACCCAGGTCTCGTTGCACCTCCCCTTTTCCTAATCTGTCACCATTCAGATAATAGTCTGTCTCTCTGTTTTTACCACCAAAGTGGATAACCTTACATTTATCCACATTATACTTCATCTGCCATGCATTTGCCCACTCACCTAACCTATCCAAGTCACTCTGCAGCCTCATAGCATCCTCCTCGCAGCTCACACTGCCACCCAACTTCGTGTCATCCGCAAATTTGGAGATACTACATTTAATCCCCTCGTCTAAATCATTAATGTACAATGTAAACAGCTGGGGCCCCAGCACAGAACCTTGTGGTACCCTCATTGTCGTTGCCTGCCATTCTGAAAAGTACCCATTTACTCCTACTCTTTGCTTCCTGTCTGACAACCAGTTCTCAATCCACATCAGCACACTACCCCTAATCTCATGTGCTTTAACTTTGCACATTAATCTCTTGTGTGGGACCTTGTCGAAAGCCTTCTGAAAGTCCAAATACACCACATCAACTGGTTCTCCCTTGTCCACTCTACTGGAAACATCCTCAAAAAATTCCAGAAGATTTGTCAAGCATGATTTCCCTTTCACAAATCCATGCTGACTTGGACCTATCATGTCACCTCTTTCCAAATGAGCTGCTCTGACATCCTTAATAATTGATTCCATAATTTTACCCACTACTGATGTCAGGCTGACCGGTCTATAATTCCCTGTTTTCTCTCTCCCTCCTTTTTTAAAAAGTGGGGTTACATTGGCTACCCTCCACTCCATAGGAACTGATCCAGAGTCAATGGAATGTTGGAAAATGACTGTCAATGCATCCGTTATTTCCAAGGCCATCTCCTTAAGTACTCTGGGATGCAGTCCATCAGGCCCTGGGGATTTATCAGCCTTCAATCCCATCAATTTCCCCAACACAATTTCCCGACTAATAAGGATTTCCCTCAGTTCCTCCTTCTTACTAGACCCTCTGACCCCTTTTATATCCGGAAGGTTGTTTGTGTCCTCCTTAGTGAATACCGAACCAAAGTACTTGTTCAATTGGTCTGCCATTTCTTTGTTCCCCGTTATGACTTCCCCTGATTCTGACTGCAGGGGACCTACGTTTGCCTTTACTAACCTTTTTCTCTTTACATATCTATAGAAGCTTTTGTAGTCCGTTTTAATGTTACCTGCAAGCTTCCTCTCGTACTCTATTTTCCCTGCCCTAATCAAACCCTTTGTCCTCCTCTGCTGAGTTCTAAATTTCTCCCAGTCCCCGGGTTCGTTGCTATTTCTGGCCAATTTGAATGCCACTTCCTTGGCTTTAATACTATCCCTGATTTCCCTTGATAGCCACGGTTGAGCCACCTTCTCTTTTTAATGTTTACGCCAGACAGGGATGTACAATTGTTGTAGTTCATCCATGCGGTCTCTAAATGTCTGCCATTGCCCATCCACTGTCAACCCCTTAAGTATCATTCGCCAATCTATCCTAGCCAATTCACGCCTCATACCTTCAAAGTTACCCTTCTTTAAGTTCTGGACCATGGTCTCTGAATTAGTTGTTTTATTCTCCATCCTCATGTAGAATTCGACCATATTATGGTCACTCTTCCCCAAGGGCCTCGCAAACGAGATTGCTAATTAATCCTCTCTCATTACACAACACCCAGTCTAAGATGGCCTCCCCCCTAGTTAGTTTCCTCGACATATTGGTCTAGAAAACTGTCCCTTATTCACTCCAGGAAATCCTGCTCCACCGTATTGCTTCCAGTTTGGTTAGCCCAATCTATATACATATTAAAGTCACCCATGATAACTGCTGCACCTTTATTGCACACCTCCTCTTTCACTATGTTCATTTCATCCAGAATTTCACAATGCTCTTCGATAGCAGTATTTGCATTGCCCCTTTCCTTTGTGAAAACAGACGCAAAGTATTCATTAAGAACCATACCAACATCTTCCATCTCCACATAAAGATTACCCTCATAGTCTCTAATAGGCCCTACCCTTTCTTTAGTTATCCTCTTGCTCTTAATATATTTATAGAACAACTTTGGGTTTTCCTTGATTTTACTTCCCAAGAATTTTTCGTGCTCTCTCTTAGCATTCCTAATATCCTTTTTAATTTTACCTTTGAACTTTCTATATTCCTCCAGAGATTCTACAGTATTTAGCCATCGGTATATGACATAAACTTCCCTTTTTTTCTTTATCCTCTTCTGTAAGTCCCTAGACATACAGGGGGCTCTAGAATTGTTTTCCCACCCTTTTTCTTTAAGGGCACATGTTTGGCCTGAGCCCTCCAGATCTCCTCCTTGAATGTCTGAAATCACCCCATAAACTCCAGCAACTAATCTTTTTTGCATATATGCTAAAACATCGCTCGCGCAAAATAGGCAAGTTATGGGGCTGTTGGCCTGATTTCATCCAGTCAGTGGCTGAGGTCACCGGCGTGTGCAATTCCAGCTTAGCTACATCCATATGGGTTTTTGGCACTCCTGTGTTCGATATCTGTGCTGTAGACAATTTTCGAGAGCAATGATAACTACCGTGGGTTCTCAAACAGAGATTGTCACCAAAACCAAACGTTTCAAAAGCGAAACTGTACCAATAGTTCGCAGAGCCGACGACCTCAACAATGAAGTGTTCTTAGCATTTGTGAAAGAGGCACGTCAAAAACATAACCGCTCCCACCAAAGTCACACCAGTCTGATCGTAATCTTCAACACTACCTTCCTCACCAAAGGTATCTTAACTCTCATCCTTTGAATGGAAGTTTTTCTCACAACCCACATATAATGATTGAAGGCCAGCAGAACCCACAAGAGAAACTCCTCCAATCCCATGTTCTGCCTCGAGCTCCACTAGACTAGTGCTCCACCTAGTGGATTACTGTGGTAATGCAACTGCTGGTGTAAATACAATAAAGGATCATGTGACAAGTTCACATGACAAGTTCCTGTAGAGCCATCCTGTGTGTAGTGTGCTTCAGGATGTGTTGAAGAATATATCACATGCACACTGCCCTGAAACCTTTTGAGCAATTTTAAACTAACCTACTCGTCAGGAAATTGATGGGATCGGGTGATAAATGTATTTGCTTCATGAGTTCTTTGCTAAAGAATTCATAGTAACACATTGCTATTAAGAACTAGTTGGTTTATTAACAAAAGTTTAACAATCACACCACACATTATCAGTTCATCCACTAGGCTCACAACTGCATACCTCATCGTGGATGACCTAGACACAACTAACTGAAGTTTTATTGAGTCTTGTGAACATCACGTGACCGGCTAAGCCACTCACAAAGCAACAGCTGACAAACCTGTGAGCATACTCACAGGAGCATACATTACAGGGTGCAATGCTGGTTTCGCACCACACCCGATTTGACACTTTATTGAAGTTCATGGGGAGTAATATCGGGCGGGGTGTAAAGTCACCTGATCCTGTGGATTTCCCTCTTGCACAGTTACGTAAAAATGTCCCCATTTCAGCAAAGGTAAGGAGTTAGTATGTTTCACAAACCATAACATAACAGACAATGTCATTTCTCACAGGCTGTGTGTGTGAAATAGATGATTATAGTGAAAATCTATTAACGTTAAATGGGTATTTTTGTACGGTGTTGTTTGCAGCCTGGAGCCTCCACAGTGTGGGTTGGAGAAAAGGCCCAAAGCACAACAGGGCAGGGTCTGTGACCTGCTCCTCCGTCCTGTGAATCTCCACATCAGGAACAGAGCATTATACAAAAGCAAAATACAGTGGATGCTGGAATCTGAAATAAATACAATTTTTTTCTGTTTTTTTTTCTCTTTCCCAGAGCAGCTGTTGATAATTCCACCATCTCCATTCACACCTTATCTGGACTCATCTTTTGTTTCTTAACTTGTTCCATTGCCATCTCCTTTTGCCTTGCACCATCATCCCTTTTGTCTCTTGGGGCTAGATTTTTGGCTTTCATGTTTTCGGGACGATAATGGCGGCGGGGTGGGAAAGTTAGCGGCCAGGAATAGTTTGCGTCTTAGTTGTTAAGTATGGGCTTCTGGGCCCTGGGTCAGGCGGCGCAGCACTAAGGGAGGCGTTGTACACCTCTCTTGGCGCTAGGATGGGAAACTCCCGAGCTAAACAGCCAGCCTGGGAGTGTTCTGAGAGAGGCGTGGAGGGGGGGCACCGGGGGCGGGGAGGGGAACCTAATAAACAACACAAGAACATTCCCAAAACATTGCCCACTCCACCGCAACACAAAGCGCACAAAAAAAAAAGAAAAGAAAAAACAATCTCACTTACTTTTGGAGTACATCACCTTCCCTCTCCACCGCCGGGATCGCTGGATCGCTGGACCGTTCTCATTTCCCAAGGGATCATTGCGGGTGCACTTCCGGGCGGACGGGTCGGGAAAGATTCAAAGCTCGCAACCAGCGGCGTTGCACACCCGGCGCAGCTCCTCCGGGCGGTGCTGCTCAGCGCAGTCGCAAAACCCGAGCAGAGGATCGCGGCGGGACGCTGGACACCTCACGCCGCTCCGGGGCGAAACCCCGAGCGCAAAGGACCGGAAAATCCAATCCCTAATTTCTTCTCTCTTCCACCCTATCTCAAACCTTCCCTTTTGTTCTTTCCCCACCTCCCTACACTTGCGCGAAAGCTGTTACATCTCTAACTTTTTCCCGTTCTGACGAAGGGTCTCTCGTCGTGGAAACGTTAACTCTGTTTCTCTCTCCACAGATGTTGCCTGACCTGCTGAGTAATTCCAGCAGAGCATATATAGTCTGGAATACATATCAGAGATTAGTGGTTCACAGATAAGGAAATGCTGGAAATCTAAAATAAAGACAGAAAATGCTGGAAATACACAGCATGTGAAAGATTAATGCCTCGTGACCTTACACCAGAAATCTGTTCATTGTTCTCTTACCTTTGATATTATCTAAGCCATATAAAAAGTATATATTTAAAGGCTGTTTATTTCTGCAGGCAGCCACTAGAGTGGTCCAGGCATCGGAAGCGCTGCTTCGGAACTGCAATTGTCTTTTCGACGCTATTGCGTGTGGCTATATGGCTGTTACTGTGGCGATGCTCAGCTTCTGTCTGAGGGTTCTGGAGTGGGGTCATGAGCCAGGTAATCTTTGTCCCCCAGCATCCAGCTCTGGCCTTGTCGATGACGCTCGAACAGGTATGAGGCACCGCTCTCACGCAAGATGAAAGCATCATGGATGCTGCCTGGAAATTGTGCATTTACTGCCATGATGCGCTGAGTATGGTCGCACACGATCTGCACATTCATGGAGTGGAATCCCTTTCGGTTTTGGTAAGCCTCTGGAGCCTCTAAAGGTGCTCGCAGGGCAATGTGCGTACGGTCTATGGCACCCTGAACCTTGGGGCAGCCAGCAATTCTGCAAAAGCCACAGCCCTCTAATTCTGTGCCTCCCTGGTCATTGGTAAGTTTATGAAGTCCTTCCTGTGTGCATACAGTGCATTCGTCACCTGGTGAATGCAGTGATGTGTAACATGCTGCGAGATGGAGCAGATGTCCCCTTGCTGATGCCTGAAAGGAGCCACAGGCATAGAAGGCAAATGCCACAGTCACCTTCACCTCGACGGGCAGTGCAGTCCTCCTCCTGTTTGTAGGCTGTACGTCTGCCTGTATGAGCTGGCATATCTCTGTGATCACCTCTTTTCGAAAGCACAGCCTTCGAGCGCACTGTGCATCTGACAGCTGGAGGTATGAGCGCTGTTCCCTGAAAACTCATGGGGTGTAAGGCCTCCTCCCCATGAGTCTGCACGTTCTTTGATTACACTCAAAATGCTATTGAATAAGCCTTCTTCCAGGTCTCTGCTACATAGAAAAAGCAGCCAGCAATAATAGCAGAGATAGCATAGGCCCCATTCTTTTAAATGTCTTTATATGTCCTTAAAAACAAAGTATAAGCTCACAAAAAGCTCAGTGTGTAAAACGCAGCCTCCCCACCAAATGCTTTCGTCACTGAACTTCTGCTCCGTGTTTGAAGATGGCACCGTTGGCACTGGGTGCGTCGTTAATCCGACCTGGTAAGACTTGCTTTTTTTCAGCGGATTTTTTTCGCGGACGGTAAAAATGACGGTATTGGCCAATTTTGCAAAAACAGCGATAGCGGAGCGGAGCGCAACGATTGACGTCATAAAAACAGAAAAAAAAAAAGCAGACGATAATTTTTAGTGCCGGCGGTAAACCGCTGGCCAAATTTGCAAAACGATGATAAATTTTTTTACTGCCATAAACACAGTTTTACCGCTCAAAAACGGCAGTGAAACAGGTGCAAACCTGGCCAATTTCTAGCCCAATCTGTTTTTTTTTTGTTATATTGATTGAGGGATAGATATTGGCCAGTCCAGAACAGGAGGATTTGCTGATGGGGTTGGATGAAGAAGGGGTGCGAGGAGGCTCGTGTGGAGCAGGAAGAGCAGTTGGGCTGAATGGCCTGTTTCTGTAAGCCTATAGGAGAAAGGTGAATTCCATGAGAGATATATCCAGTGGTGTAGGACAACTGCTGCTTTGTTCGTTACCTGGAGCTTTTCATCACAAGTGTAATATACAGATAGATTAGATAAGCACACTTTGGATACCAGCCGGAGGTCAGAGTTTCAAATTGCCAATTATTGTAGTTTGGCAGAATAGCCGCAGGCAAATGCAATGTTTATATTCTGTACACTTGACTCATTGTCTCTCGCTGGAGGAGATTGTTAAAGGAATCAGCCCATCCTCTATATCTAAATGCAGTTCCGTTGGTGAAGAAAGCAGAAGATTGCATTTATTTCCACTGAACAGTAACAGGGGGTTTAATAAAAGTTTTCCAATCTTATTACAATCTTATCAGATTAAATCGAATGCAGAAGTAGATTCAATTTCTGTGACATAAAAGAAAAAGGATGTGATTCAGTCATGAAAAAAGAAAGACTTGCACTTATATAGCGCCTTTCACGGCCACCGGACGTCTCAAAGCGCTTTACAGCCAGTGAAGTACTTTTGGAGTATGACCACTGAGACTGGTTGATTTCTGATGCCAGCAGAACAATCACAAAAATCTGAATGCGGGTTATTTGCGATGAAAGCCCAGCTTCAGATTCTCCAGCTCAATCCCTTTCCAGGAAGGTGGGGGTCGGGCAGAGCTCAGCTGTTTGGAGAGGACCGCTGTGGTCCCGCCCCCACCCACCCTCTCGGCTTTCCCTCCCAGGACCTACCCGGGGACCAGCTGAGTATCGGGGTTGGCCGGAATTGGTCAGGCCATGACCGGCCATCATGACGTCCGTTTGGTGCCTAACCCTCACTGCTTCTACTGGAACGTAGCCCGATGCCCAAATTGGCTCGTGGAGTGACTGCTCGGACAACTGGCCAACAGTTTTGGGTGCAAATCAAATTTCTACTGCCGTGAGTCACATGGATCCTCACAGTGGGCTCACAAGCAGATCCTGACTAAAGTTAGGTGCTTGTCCTTCTAAACTGTGAAGTGCTGATTTTTGATGGCAGAACTGATTAACAGTGGCGTTGAGAATAGGCAACAATTAAGGAAGCTGCGGAAATGGGATTGGCACGGTAGGGTGGAACGTAGTCGGGGTAAACACCATCATTGCTTTACCAATTAGACAGGATTTGTAACTTTTAGAACCTGGCAGGCTTCCCAAGAGCCCAGTAGATAGAACCGACTTGACCATCGGGGCTCCTCACCACAACCCTACTCATGGGTTTACCCTGATGACATTCTACATTCCGTAAACTTGAGCTCATCCAAAACTCGACTGTCTGTGCCCTGACTCGCACCAAGTCCCGTTCACCCATCACCCCTGTGCTCGCTGACCTACATGACTGCCTATGATGGATGATGGATGAATGGACATTGGCTCCCGGTTAAGCAATGCCTGGATTTTAAAATTCTCACCCTTGTTTTCAAATCCCTCCATGGCCTCGCCACTCCCTATCTCTGTAATCTTCTCCAGCCCGATAACCCTCCACGATCACTGCTTTAATGTGCTGATGGTCTCCAACGGTGTGATTTCTACAGGTTAATGCCCTTTATTCAGCCCCCACAATGTGTTAGTTCTCCATCTGTCTTCAAGTGCCTCAATATTTTGTAGATGCTGAATGGCTGGATAGTTGTCACACTGGACTAATAATCCAGGAAACGTGGGTTCAAACGTGGGTGGAATCCCACCCCGGCAGTTTGAAAACTTAAATTCAGTTGTAAAAATTATGAAAATAATCTGGTATCTGTAAAAGTGACCATGAAGTTGTCAGATTGTCATAGAAACCCAACTGGTTCACTAATATCCTTGAGGGAAGGAAATCTTACCATGTCTGGCCCATAGGTGACTCCAGTCCCACAGCAACGTGGTTGCTCTGTGAAGTGGCTGAGCAAACCACTCAAGGGCAACAGGGGATGGGCAATAAATGACAGCCATGCCAGCGATGCCCACATCCTGAGAATGAATCAACGAAAAGACCAGAGCTACCCTTTCACAGTATTGTTTTCCATATTTACAAAAGGATATACTTGCTTTGGAGGCAGTTCAGAGAAGTTCACTAGGTTGATTCCGGAGATGAGGGGGTTGACTTATGAGGAAAGGTTGAGTAGGTTGGGCCTCTACTCATTGGAATTCAGAAGAATGAGAGGTGATCTTATCAAAACGTATAAGATTATGAGGGGGCTTGACAAGGTGGATGCAGAGACGATATTTATCTGATAGGAGAGACTAGAACTAGAGGGTATAATCTTAGAATAAGGGGCCATCCATTTAAAACTGAGATGAGGAGGAATTTCTTCTCTCAGAGGGTTGTAAATCTGTGGAATTCACTGCCTCAGAGAGCTGTGGAAGCTGGGTCATTGAATAAATTTAAGACAGAGATAGTCAGTTTCTTAACCGATAAGGGAATAAGGGGTTATGGCGAGTGGGCAGGGAAGTGGACCTGAGTCCATGGTCGGATCAGCCATGATCGTATTAAATGGCGGCGCAGGCTCGAGGGGCCGTATGGCCTATCCCTGCTCCTATTTCTTATGTTCTTGTGACCCTGATTCAAAACCCACACAGCAGCAGACCGCAGCTACAATGATGACCATGATACTGCCTGAGTCACTGTGGAGTAAAAGAGGAGGCAGCGATGGAAAGAGACGATGTATAAGAACATAAGAACATAAGAAATAGGAGCAGAAGTAGGCCACATGGCCCCTCGAGTCTGCTCCGACATTCAATAAAATCATGGCTGATCATCGACCTCAACTCCACTTTCTCATCCGATCTCCATATCCCTTGATTCTTCTAGACTCCCAGCCTTGAATATATTCAGAGACTCAGCATCCACATCATGAGCAGAGAGAGTGGGATAGAAAATCCTTTACAAGTCCCCATGGAATCCCTAACGTAGTTCCCTGACCCAATAAATATAAAAGAAATCAATATTAACCCATCTCTTACATTATGTGACTATTACAACAGTAACTACACTCCAAAAGTACTTCATTGACTGTAAAGTGCTTTGAGACGTCCGGTGGTCATAAAAGGTGCTATATAAATGCAAGTCTTTCTTTCTTTTTTCTTTCTATGTTCCCAGGAAACATTATGGAGGCTGTGCCAGATTTTGCACCAGCTACCAATTGCGTTACTGACCAGCCTCCTTAGAAACTTAGAAACATAGAAAATAGGTGCAGGAGTAAGCCATTCGGCCCTTCGGGCCTGCACCGCCATTCAATGAGTTCATGGCTGAACATGCAACCTCAGTACCCCATTCCTGCTTTCTCGCCATACCCCTTGATCCCCCTAGTAGTAAGGACTACATCTAACTCCTTTTTGAATATATTTAGTGAATTGGCCTCAACAACTTTCTGTGGTAGAGAATTCCACAGGTTCTCCACTCTCTGGGTGAAGAAGTTTCTCCTCATCTCAGTCCTAAATTGCTTACCCCTTATCCTTAGACTGTGACCCCTGGTTCTGGACTTCCCCAACATTGGGAACATTCTTCCTGCATCTAACCTGTCTAAACCCATCAGAATTTTAAACGGCATGGTAGATGTGTGCAGGGAGCATATGGATATCGTGAGAGGGGTTATCCCTGTAAAGTTTTGTGAGGCCGGCCCTCGACTGTTGGTGGCACAGACCCACCCCAAAAAGGGCCAGCTGTTTTTCCAGTCTTGCTACGATTTCGAACTCGGGTCACTGAGGTGAAAGGCCAGTACTTGCTCCGCTGTGAGTGGAATTAAAAACACACACAGACTAACCGTGACTACAGGCCTGAGCCAGGAGCCTTTGCTGAAGATACTTCGATAGGCACCGACATAATACTGTGCACTGAAAGGATTTACAGCAAAAAAACATGCAATCCAGCTTGTCCAAACTTCTGTGCTTCATAGATTTGTGGAGGATGCACATAAAGAATAAACCTGTATTCCTCTCAATTTGCATATATCTCAACTTGCTGACACAAACCGATCTTATCGTTCCATTGTCATCATAGGCAGTCCCTCGAAGCGAGGATGACTTGCTTCCACGCCAAAAAGGCTGAGTTCACAGGTGTTCCAATGAAGGACCTAATATTCCAGGTCCTGACCTATATCCTGAAGGGTGGAAGATGCCTGTGCGTGGATTTTTTTAACGTGTGGTGACCGTTGCACACCAACCACCACACAGGCTTGACAGAGCTAGGTCTTGGTCCAGTGGCAAGGGTTAACCAAGACGACTGGAGACCAGCTCTGCTGCACGGACCGAGTGCGCACACATATCGCAGTGTGGGCTGGCCCATGCTGCCCCTGGGCCCCTGGCCCCGAACTCACGCCTCTCCTGGGCCCCGGTCACATCCCTCTACAATCTCTCACTGCTCCTTCACCCCGACCTCGCCGCTCCTGCTGTACCTGCCCTCGCTCCAATCACTGACCTGGACCTTGATGACATCACTCTTCGCTGCCGTCGAAGCTCGTGTGCCTCCATGCTGCTCACCGCTTCTTTTATGGCCCCGATCTGTTGACTGTACAGCCACTGTACATTGTTCATAGAACCAGAGAATGATACAGCATAGTAGGAGGCCATTCGGCCCATCGTGCCTGTACCGGCTCTTTGAAAGTGCTATTCAATTACTCTCACTCCCCCTGCTCTTTCCCCATAGCCCTGCATCTTTTTCCTTCAAGTATTTAGCTAATTCTCTTTTGAAAGTTACTATTGAATCTGTTTCCACCACCCTTTCAGGCAGCGCATTCCAGATCGCAACAACTCGCTGCGTTAAACAAAATCTTCTCTCATTCCACCTCTGGCTCTTTTGCCAAAGACCTTAAATCTGTGTGCTCTGGTTACCGACACTTCTGCCACTGGAAACCGTTACTCCATCAAAACCACTTGTGATTTTGAACACCTCTATCATTTATTGACCAATGAGGGCTCAGTTTTAAAAAGCAATCCTTTCCAAACCTCCCACCCCACAAAGTTCAAACAACAAAGTGAGAGAAAAGGGAGACTGAGTTACGTTAGCTCAGATAGATAGATTTTTAACCAATAAGGGAATTAAGGGTTGCGGGGAGAGGGTGGGTAAGTGGAGCTGAGTCCACGGCCAGATCAGCCATGATCTTATTGAATGGCGGAGCAGGCTCAAGGGGCTAGATGGCCTACTCCTGTTCCTAATTCTTATGTTCTTATGTAGCTTAGAGGGGTGGAGGGCAAAGGCCCATGGGCCCGCAGTCTCAACATCCCTGCTGTAATCACTTAATGATTTGATTTAATTTAATCACTTAATAATTTGCAGGGCTCTGGGAAAAGAGCAGGAGAGTGGGGCTAATTGGACAGCTCTTAGAGCCGGCATGGGCACAATGGGCCGAATGGCCTCCGTCTCTGCTGTATGATGCTATAATTCTATCTATCTTACCCCTGTGGCAACAGGACCTCTAGGGACTCATCGCTATTCTTCTGTTGTATGATCTGCCGTGTGTAAAATGTGTCTTCCCCTCAGGGCAGGTACTCTCCCTTTAAATGCTGCCAGGTTTTGTGACCTGGCAGACCTGTCTCCTGCCTCCATTTACCATGTGCAGAGAGCATGGCAAATAAAAGGGTCAGTCCTTATCTCAAAAAATTGCAGCACACGAGTACGGCCCCAATTTTCAAAGTATAGCAATACTCTGGGCTGTGGAATAATACAAGACATAATTTTTCTCCTTTTCTTTTTCTCCTATCACAGATTCCCACTAGAGGACACCAAAACACTTCTTAAAGTGATCAGTCAGTTCATTGTGGCACATGCACAGTCATGCGTGGTCAGGAATTTCCTGCTTGGAAGTCAATTCTGCTTCATAGCCCCGATTTTGCAAGTGCAGCAAAACCAGGGCTGTGCTGAATTGCGGTGCTGTATTTGTCATCTGTGGCTCAGTGGGTAGCACACTTGTCCCTGAGTCAGAAGGTTGCAGGTTCAAATCCCACTCCAGGGACTTGAGCACAAAAATCTAGGCAAATAGTGCCGTACTGAGGGAGTGCTGAACTGTGGGATGTGCCATCTTTCAGATGAGATGTTAAACCGACAGAGTGACTATTTGTACTGTCCTGTGCCTGCGTCCTCTGGACTCCTGCCTGGAACTGGAAGTGGGGCCCTGCAATTGACTGGTTGGTGGCAGGGAGAGAGACATACCTTGGGGAGGGGAGAGAGGGAACTCAGGGAAGACGGATCATGTTCTTCCAACCCGATTTCTCGAAAAGCTTGGTGTGTGTGTGTTGCAAGGGAGTGGATGAAATCCAGAAGTAATGACACTATTGCTATTCACCTCATAAACCAGTTAACAATCCATGACCCCACACACAATGCCCCATCTGGGCAAGGGACTTCGGCTGAGGGAGGCAGCATTTGCGCTGGGGTAAGGGACTTCGGCTGGAACTTGGGAGGCATTTTTGCTGGGTTGGTGGAGATCTATCCTCTCTGGCTTCTGAAGTCAAAATGGATCGAATTACAATTTGTAAAGTCAGTCAGAACTTAGGCTGGGCAGTTCCAGCTACACATCCCAGAGAAACTTCAGGGTGTGGCTTATCCTCCAAGGGGTCCAATCAGCAATAGGTCATGTGATAATGTAGAGCCAAGCAGAGACAATGTGGCCATTTTGGCAGTACAAATAAGAGCGTCCTTAAACCGAGGCCCCGTCTGCTCTCCCAGGTGGATGTAAAACATCCCATGGCATTATTTCGAAGAGGAGCAGGGGCATTATTCCTGGTCAATATTTATCCCTCAATCAACATCACTAAAAAAAAACAGATTATCTGGTCATTATCACATTGCTGTATGTGGGAGTTTGCTGTGGGCAATTTGGCTGCCGCATTTCCCACATTACAACAGTGACTGCACTGTACTTCAGTGGCTCTAAAGCACTTTGGGACATCTGGTGGTCGTGAAAGGCATTATATGAATGCAAGTCTTTCTTTCTTTATTTTTTGGAGCGGCCTCACTAAATTTTACAAGGACAACCCCTGTCACAATTTCTGAATGTGCCCTGCCTGCATCTCCTCAGCTTCATGAGGTTGGCCAGTAAAGCAATTGGCTGATGGTGCAAAATCTGGCAACAGCTTTGATAATGTTGATTGGAACATCCTCAAGGTAGATTCCACACTCAGACCTGAGCTAAAATTACAGTCGGGTCTCAATGATGTCATCGGGCCGCAACATGCAGCTGTAAAGAAGGACCCTGCAGATGTAAAGAAGGACCCTGTTGGCTCAGGGCGTGCGTCCTTGTTGCCTGCTCAGGAGAGCAGGTTAAAATTGCAGATGTTGCGATCATGGCGGCTTTCGAACAGGCTGAGCCAGGTCAGTTTTAAATGCAGGTTTCTGCTGAACAAGTAGGAGTGTAAGGAATGGGACTGGACAGGTTAGATGCAGGAAGAATATTCCCGATGTTGGGCGAGTCCAGAACCAGGGGACACAATCTAAGGATAAGGGGTAAGGAGATGAGGAGGAACTTCTTCACTCAGAGAGTTGTTAACCTGTGGAATTCCCTGCCGCAGAGAGTTGTTGATGTCAGTTCATTGGATATATTCAAGAGGGAGTTAGATATGGCTCTTACGGCTAAAGGGATCAAGGGGTATGGAGAGAAAGCAGGAAAGGGGTACTGAGGTGAATGATCAGCCATGATCTTATTGAATGGTGGTGCAGGCTCAAAGGGCTGAATGGCCTACTCCTGCATCTATTTTCTATGTTTCTATGTAAATATTGATTTATATTATATTAATTTCAATTTCTGGCTTTTGCCTGCTAAGTGAGTGTCTGCTAGAAAGCTGGAAATGTTTCATTTCCATTTCCAATGAAATGTAAAACAAGGATGGGGAAATGCAGCTGATCAGAATCCAGCAGAGGCAAAAACAGACATCATTTCTTTGGCAGTTGCATCAACCTCCATGGGTTGTGCAGCTGTGAGAGTGTTTGTAGGTTAATTGTGCTGAGGATGGCCAACTCCTCCAGACATTCTGGCACATCAATTGGATGAGGTAATGTGGATATGTACAGATTCTCATGCAGCCAGAGTGAAAGAAAGGCATAAATGGTGGGTCATTAGAATAGATCCTTCAGAATTCAACAAGGCCTGATCAAGTGTTAACCCTTCGAGCTTAAAACCTGCAGTGAATTCTCTGGTGAATCTTTTTATCATAAGTGTAATCTTGAGTATATGTGTAATTGTTATTAATAATGGTTATCGTATGCTTAATTCCTATGAAAGCCAATAAATGACTTTGAACCTCATTATCTTGAGGAATTACTTATAAACTCATAAGAACATCCATTCTAACAATATGCTGGTACGCTCAGTGTAATGAGGCATAACAACAACTTAGATGGGCGTAAATGGGCTCTACCATGCAGCTCATTACTAGCTTCTGGTAGCAGATGTCAGCCTTGCAACAGGGCCGGTCTGCCGGGTGGGAGACGTGGGCGACCACCCAGGGCACCGTGGTCAAGGGAGCGCCGTGGTCATGGGGGCGCCGTGGTCAAGTGAGTGCCATGGTCAAGGGAGTGCCGTGGTCAAGGGAGTGCCGTGGTCATGGAGGTGCCGTGGTCATGGGGGCGCCGTGGTCATGGGGGCGCCGTGGTCAAGGGAGTGCCGTGGTCAAGGGAGTGCCGTGGTCATGGGGGCGCAGTGGTCAAGGGACTCCCCTGGGCCCCTGGGCCCCTGGCCCCGAACTCGTGCCTCCCCTGGGCCCCGATCACATCCCTCCATAGTCTCTCGCCGCTCCTTCACCCCGACCTTGCTGATCCTGCTGTATCTACCCATGCTCCAATCACCGACCTAGACCTTGATGATGTCACTCTTCACAGCCGTCGCCCTCCTGCACCAGCTCGCCCTGTACCTAGTAGTGGCATGCCTCCACGCTGCCCATGGTTGCCGCTCGCCGCTCCTTTTATGGCCCTGACCTGCCGCTGATGTTCCCTCGCAGGTCGGGGCTCAGTCATAGAACATGGACATGTATAGTAGATACCTCAAGTCGCTGGAGAAATACCACCAACGATGCCTCCACAAGATCCTACAAATCCCCTGGGAGGTCAGATGCACCAACATTAGCGTCCTCGACCAGGCCAACATCCCCAGCATCGAAGCACTGACCACATTTGATCAGCTCCGCCGGGCAGTCCACATTGTTCGCATGCCAGACACGAGACTCCCAAAGCAAGCGTTCTACTTGGATCTCCTTCACGGCAAATGAGCCAAAGGTGGGCAGCGGAAGCATTACAAGGACACCCTCAAAGCCTACCTGATAAAGTGCAACATCCCCACCAACACCTGGGAGTCCCTGGCCATAGACCGCCCTAAGTGGAGGAAGTACATCCGGGAGGGCGCTGAGTCTTATCACCGAGAGCATGCAGAAATCAAGCACAGGCAGCGGAAAGAGCGTGCGGCAAACCAGTCCCACCCTCTCTTTCCCTCAACGACTATCTGTCCCACCTGGGACAGGGACTGGTTCTCGTATTAGACTGTTCAGCCACCTAAGGACTCATTTTAAGAGTGGAAGCAAGTCTTCCTCGATTCCGAGGGACTGCCTCTGATGATGACAACGTGGTGTAGTTCAGAATGAATGTGTTCGGGGCCCCACTTCCAGTTGCGGGGGCGGGAGGAGGGGTGGCGAAGTCGGGGGATGCATGCGCAGAAAGCGGTTAGTACAAATAGTTACTCCAAACATTTAGTTGGAGAAAATGTCTGCTCTGTATGTTGAACAAGCAAAGACAGTTTAGAGACCGTGGAGGGGTCGAGAGAAGTGCTAGTCATCATCATCATAGGCATTCCCTCGAATCAAGGATGACTTACTTCCACATCAAAAATTTCACAGGTATTTCAATGAAGGACCTAAAATTCCAGATCCCGAACTAAATCTTGAAGGGTGGAAGATGCCTGTGCTTGGATTTTTTTAACGTGTGGTGGCTGTTGCACATCAGCCACCACACGGGCTTGACAGAGCTAGGTCTTGGCCTAGAGGCAAGGATTACCCAAAACTAACCTACAATCTCTTGCCACTTCTTCGCCCTGATCTCGCCGCTCCTGCAGTACCTGCCCACGCTCCAATCACCGACCTGGACCTTGATGAAATGGTAGTGAGGTAGAGCTGGGCGTCATCAGTGTACATGTGGAAACTGACGCTATATAGGGGCAACATATAAATGAGAAATAAGAGGGGGGGGCCCCACAAGTAAACGTCAATAATTACCACTTGGTCGAGGTACTAGAGGGCAACTAGTCACCGTTAATTGGCACCTCTAGCAGAAAATTAGAGGGGAAATATTTATGCAAATATATTCTGGTTATAAAAGCTGCTGGTGCTCATCGGTCAAATTACGCAATTTCCTGCACGACCCCAGTAGAGGGCGTTAGAGTGCAGGGAAGCACAAAATGCACAAACGTTGAAATTCGGCTCTTAATTTTCCTTCATTTTATCACCCAATTTCAGGAAGTTTCAGGGCGGGAGAGAAAAAAGGCCTGGGAAGGCATGGCATTGAACCCCAATTAATCCAAAATAACATTGCAATTTCCTTGGCCATTGATGTTGGGGCCTGGCCTGGACCTTCCAAACCACAGGACGCTAAGTGCCAATGGGGATGTAAGTGCTCCAGTCAGCTCCCACCTTGCATTTCTTTCCCTGGCAGCCTGTGTTCCACTTCTGTAAATAAACCTCAATCTAAAAGAGACCCTCAGGACTGCAATGTGGCCTCCGGCATTCGATTTAAAGGCCTCCACCTTGGGATTATGGGCAGTCAATCACCTACTGAGGCCTCAGTCCAGTCTGGGTTCACCATGTGAAATGTTCTCAATGAGTCCGGGGTACATTTGCCCCCTTTAAATGGGCTCCCTCCTCTTCATGGCATTGTAGGTAATGCCCTGCCACAGTGTCACAGGATCTTATGGAGAGGAATTTACCAGATTTTGCTTCAATAAACAAACGGTGAGTTTTCTTTAAATGGGTTTTCTTGCCTCTCCCAAGTGATGACATGGCTGCTAGTCGATGGGGTGAGGTGTGGAGGGGGTGGGGGAAAGGGTGTGGGTGAGAGGAAGTTGGGAAGAGGGGGTTGGCGAGAGGGAGTAGGCGAGAGGGGGATGGCAAGAGGGGGTAGGCGAGAGGGGGATGGGTGAGAAGAGGTGGGCAAGAGAAACATAGAAACAGAGAAACATAGAAAATAGGTGCAGGAGTAGGCCATTCGGCCCTTCTAGCCTGCACCGCCATTCAATGAGTTCATGGCTGAACATGCAACTTCAGTACCCCATTCCTGCTTTCTCGCCATACCCCTTGATCCCCCGAGTAGTAAGGACCTCATCTAACTCCTTTTTGAATATATTTAGTGAATTGGCCTCAACAACTTTCTGTGGTAGAGAATTCCACAGGTTCACCACTCTCTGGGTGAAGAAGTTCCTCCGCATCTCGGTCCTAAATGGCTTACCCCTTATCCTTAGAAGGTGGGCAAAAGGGGGATGGCGAGAGGGGATGGGTGAGAAGAGGTGGGCGAGAGAAGGTGGGCAAAAGGGGGATGGCGAGAGGGGATGGGTGAGAAGAGGTGGGCGAGAGGAGGTGAGTGGTGGGGTAGATGCGGAGGTTGTGAATCGTGATGCTTACCAATTCCTCACTTTTGTATTGCAACCCTCTTGACACAAAGGTAAACTTTCCTTTTTGCTTTTTGATCTCTTTTTGTGTCTAGAATCATAGAAACATAGAAATTTACAGCATGGAAGGAGGCCATTTCAGCCCATCGTGTCCGCGCCGGCCAACAAAGAGCTATCCAACCTAATCCCACTTTCCAACTCTAGGTCCGTAGCCCTGTAGGTTACGGCTCTTCAAGTGCACATCCAAGTGCTTTTTAAATGTGGTGAGGGTTTCTGACTCTACCACCCTTTCAGGCAGTGAGTTCCAGACCCCACCACCCTCTGGGTGAAGAAATTTCCCCTCAAATCCCCTCTAAACCTCCCCACAATTACTTTAAATCTACCCCCTGGTTGTTGACCCCTCTGCTAACGGAAGCAAGTCCTTCTTATCTATTAGATGTTTCAACTTTGTGGTCCATGCTCCTATACCATTAGCGGAGGAGGCAAAATGCCAGAGAAAGAGGAACGTGTGGTCAATTTCAGGAAAGACTCAGTGACATTGCTGTGCCCAAATTGGCTCTTGCATTTGCGTATATACAACAGTGGCTGCATTTCGAAGGTGATTGGTTGGCTTGGAAGTGCTTTGGGCTGTGCTGAGGACATGAAATGTCAGAGAATCAACAAATCATACCGCCCAGAAGGAGGCAATTCGGCCCATTGCACCTCTTTGAAAGAGCTGTCCAATTAGTCCTATCCCCTGGCACTTTCCCCACAGACATGCAAATATTCCCTTTTCGAGTATACAGCCAATTAATTCCCTTTTGAATGTTGCTATTGAATCTGCTGCCACCATCCTTTCAGGCGCTGCATTCCAGACCATAATACCTCGCTGCGTAAAAGCAAATCTCCTCTTCTCCCCTCTGATGCTTTTGCCAATTATCTGAATTGTGTGTCCTCTGCTAACCGACCCTCCTGTCAGTGGAGCAGCTTCTCCTTATTTACTCTAATATACATTATTGAAATGCAAGTTCTTTCTTACTTAGGTGGTGCGAAGTTTCTGTTTTAAAAGCCTGCTGATTGTATAAAGGATATACAGAGCTACACAGTCTTGAGAACACAAGAACATAAGAAATAGGTGCAGGAGTAGGCCATTTGGCCCCTCGAGCCTGCTCCACCATTCAATAAGATCATGGCTGATCTGATCATGGCTTCAACTCCACTTCCCTGCCCGCTCCCCATAACCCTTGACTCCCTTAGCGTTCAAAATCTGTCTATTTCCACCTAAAGTATATTAATGACCCAGCCTCCAGAGCTCTCTGGGGCAGAAAATTTCAAAAATTCACGACCCTCTGAAAGAAGAAATTCCTCCTCATCTCAGTTCTAAATGGGCGACCCCTTATTCTAAAACTATGCCCCCTAGTTCTAGATTTCCCCACGAGGGAAAACATCCTCTCTGCATCTACCCTGTCAAGCCCCCTCAGAATCTTATACGTTTCTCATTCTTCTAAACTCCAATGAATATAGGCCCAACCTGCTCAGCTTTTCCTCATAAGACAACCCCTTCATCTCAGGAATCAACCGAGTGAACCTTCTCTGAACGGACTCCAATGCAACTATATCCCTCCTTGAGGTCCTGAAAGGAGTGAATTAGTGTGGAGATGATGCAATGAGTCTTGATTTCAGCATTGTGAGGGAGGAGGAACAGGGTGTACATCAGATAGCTGGAGCTTAAAAGGAAAACAAAGAAAGCACAGAGCAGCATGAACCAAAAGAGAAAATAGAGAAAGGTTGTAACAGGGAGTTTGTGGTCCAGCAGAAGTGTAAGTGAGGTGCCATGAGGATGTCCTCGGATATGGGAAGAGTATTCAAATTTCATATGGACTGGTTATTATATAAGAACATAAGAACATAAGAATTAGGAGCAGGAGTACGAATAGGCCATCCAGCCCCTCGATCCTGCTCTGCCATTCAATGAGATCATGTCTGAACTTCTACCTCAACACTACTTCCTGGCACTATCCCCATATCCCTTGATTCCCTTAATATCCAAAAATCTATCGATTTCCGTCTTGAATATACTCAACCACTGAGCATTCACAGCTCTCTGGGGTAGAGAATTCCAAAGATTCACCACCCCCTGAGTGAAGAGGTTTCTCCTCATCTCAGTCCTAAAAGGCAAACCCCTTATTCTGAGACTGTGACCCCTGGTTCTAGATTCTCCAGCCAGGGGAAACATCCTCCCTATATCTACCCTGTCAAGCCCTGTAAGAATTTTGTATGTTTCAAGGAGATCACTTTCTCATTCTTCTAAACGCTAGAGAATATAGGCCTAGTCTACTCAGTCTCTATTATAAAGCATTGAGCAGTTGGGGACTGAAATAAATGTCACGGGTAAATGTTACTTAAAGGAGGGTTAAAAATAGAAAGGAAACATCTTTTCAGTAAATGAAAAGAGAAACTGGATTCTGTTCCGAGAATCTGCACATTGGGAATAACCTGCTCCTTCATCAGAAATGCTGTTTAAAACCCCAGATTATAGGTAAACAATGCAATCAATAACTCTGTATTCCTGTGTAAAGTCTGCTCACATGACATCCATTTCACTGCAGCTCTAGAAATGATGTCATGGAAATTGGCTTAAAACGCAGACCATGACCTACATAATTCTAAGCTTCAAAAATGGACATCACAATCCCCGAAATAAATGAGCACAGGATAAATAGGCAATAAAGATTTTTATGACTGTATTCTTTTAACTGCTATGGCGAGTTGCCATGAAATATAATGGTTGAGATGATAAGATAGATTTCTACAGCAGTCCTCGTATACAGAGAGCAATTTACAAAGCCCAGGTCAGTCCACACCTAGAGCACTGTGAGCAGTTCAGGGCACCACACCTTTGGAAGGATATATTGGCCGTGGAGGGAGTGCCGCGTATGTTTACCAGAATGATAGCCGGACCTCTCTTGACTTTGAACACATCTATCAAATCTCCTCTCAAACTTCTCTGCTCTAAGGAGAACAACCCCAGCTTCTCCAGTCTATCCACGTAACTGAAGTCCCTCATCCCTGGAATCATTCTCGGAAATCTTTTCTGCGCCCTCTCTAAGGCCTTCACATCCTTCCTAAAGCGCGGTGTCCAGAATTGGGCACAATGCTCCAGTTGAGGCCGAACCAGTGTTTTATACAGGTTCATCATAACTTCCTTGCTCTTCTGCTCTCTGCCTCTATTTATGAAGCCCAGGATCCAGTGTATGTGGCGCTTTGAGACAATTCAACATTAGCCCTTGCGGCTAAAGGGATCAAGGGGTATGGAGAGAAAGCAGGAAAGGGGTACTGAGGTGAATGATCAGCCATGATCTTATTGAATGGTGGTGCAGGCTCGAAGGGCCGAATGGCCTACTCCTGCACCTATTTTCTATGTTTCTATGTTTTCTATAAGGTATATAAGTATTATTATTAACATTGTACGAGTTATAATTTTGGATCAAGTCTTGCATAAAAACAAATAGTTCTGTGATAAGAAGCAAACGAGGCAATAATGAAAATCATCTGGAAACAGCAGAAAAAAACAAAAACAAAACTGTAAATATTATGATATTCCATTACTAAAATATCATTGTATTGCCTGCACTGACACAGGAAAACATGGAATCTGAGGAAAGATTACTGCAGACTTATATTGGCTCCCAGTCCAGCAATGACTCAATTTTAATATTCTCATCTTTGTTTTCAAATCCCTCTAAGCCCCGTCCCCTCCCCATCTCTATAACGTCCTCCAGCCCTGCATCCCTCTGAGATCTCTGCGCTCCTCCAATTCTGGCCCATTGCACCGCCTGGATTTTAATTGCTCCACCATTGGTGGCCTGCTTTCAGCTGCCTAGGCTCTAAACTCTGGAATTCCCTCCCTAAATTACAAGAGTGACTACTCGCCAAAAGTACTTCATTGGCTGTGAAGTTCTTTGAGACATCCGGTGGTCATGAAAGGAGCTATATAAGACTGGCTTTTTTTCTTTTTAAACCTCTCCTCCTCTCTATCTTTATCTTATCCTTGAAGACGCTACTTAAAACTTACCTCATTGACCTGTTCTAATATCTCCTTATGGGGCTTGGTGATAAATTTTGTTTGATAACCTTCCTGTGAAGTGCCTTGGGACATTTTGCTACGTTAAGCAAATGCAAGTTGTTGTTGTACAGTCAGAAACGTGACCCTGATTCATGCCCATTTACTGTTCTCGGTGGCCAGGCACTGAAGGTACCAAGGTCTGGATTTGCCTCCTGTCGGTGGGTTTGCGGCCGGCTGGTCCGAACACTCGCCAAAGCAATTTGCCAATAACTGGCCGCAATTTCCTCTCCGAAGCCGTGTTAAATGTGTAGAGCAGGTGGAGGCCCTGAACATCGCTCTTCATTGTCCTCCCACCGCTGGAAATTGTTACATCTCTTAATTTTCAATGAAATGCGAACTCCGGTTGTAGTTTTAATGTAATTTTATTCTGGCAGCAGCAACAAGCTTCTGGCTTTAAGCCAGGCCTTTGTCCTTCTGAGACCACATGGCCAAAATGGCTGTACTTATACCTGACTACATTCACAGAAAAGAACGCGCCTTCTTTGACCTTATTGGCTCAATTGATACTCTGTTAACCTTTAATTGGCTCGCTACTAAAGGTCCTAAAATGTCAAGTTGATTGATGACTTAATGCAATGTGGTCTGTGTTTTCTCAAAACTGCAGCCAGGCTGCAGAGCTTGAATTCTCTATCAATCCCCCCTTTGATTCTTTCACAAACTGAATCATAAAACAACAGTTATCACTGGTTAAACATTCTATAAAATAATTTCATACATGTTAATACAGTTTCTTTCGAAAATTTGTTGATGTGTTTCACCACATGTCCGGACTAGTAGCTGCCACACAAATTTACACCAACCCGAATTCCATCGTGGCCACAATGGAAGTCAGGTTTTAGTAGGTTAATTAACCTTATTCCAATTTAATCCAAATCAATATCTTAATTCAACCAGTAAACAACCTTCCCTTAAGCGTAACATACCCCTGTGCCATGTACAGACAGTCTGCTGGGACCTGCAAGGTGTCTCACCTGCGGGACAGCAGCTACAGCCGCCTGGTCGCAACAACATTTAATCAACATAAACAAACAATATAAAAGTAAAATAATTACAACGAACAGAATTAAACTTTCCACCAATGAAGTTCCTATTGAACCTAGCCATTCAGTGGCTCCGTTCCACAAAGTGAATGATGGGGGTTGCTTAAGTTTTTCTACCTCCTTTTGGATATGCTCCGCTAAGTGGGTAATTTCTTCGGAGCTATCTGGCATATATGTGCAACACTCAGTTCCGAGTAGGGTGCAAGTACCTCCCTTTTCAGCCAGGATGTAATCAAGGGCCAGTCTATTCTGTAGGGCTACTGTGCGGAATGCTACCATTTCTGCATTGATTTTAACTAGGGCCTCTGATGTATCATTGGCTACCCGTTCCACAACGGATGCCATGTTAATGGATTCCCTTGCCAGTTTGGCGGTCCCATATCTGGGGATCAGAATGGCAAAGAACCTCTCTGTTTCTGTCATAGCTCTCTTAGGACGGTGTAAATGTTCCGACAGTGACTTTATATGATACATATATGGCACAATATAGGCTAAATAGCAGGATCCCGTCCAATTCTGGGGCAACCATGGGAAGGCCTTGTGGCCATACACCCAACAGCTAGAAATGTTACCTTGTTTGGCATAAATATATGACATATATAAAAAGGTATTTACATGTAATTCCCTTGCGACTCTACTATTTCCCTTTGGTGCAGAGGGTCGGCTAGTAAGAAGTAGGCCTATGCCTAGAATACCTACAATCAGTAATACAGTAAATTTATACATTTTGGCAAAAAGTAATTGTCCTTATTAGATTTCAGCTTCAATTATGGGTGCTCGTTTAACGTGTGAAGCGTGGATCCAGGCTTTCTTTCCTTGGACTTTAACAGCTGCCTGGGTGGTCAATAACACTTGATAAGGTCCCTCCCACTTGGCACCCAAAGGTTCTTTATGCAACTTTTTCACATACACCCAGACTCCCGGGATGATGCCGTGTCCTCCTTCGGGTGGATTACCCCAAGCTACCGATACCTGTCGGGAAACTGAACTAATAGCATTGGTTAGGTTCTGACAGTATGATAACAAAGTGTCACTCCTTAAGTGAACATGAGCTTTCCGTAAATCGATAGTTCCTGGCAGCGACATGGGTCTTCCTGTTATAATTTCAAATGGGCTTAGACCTGTAGTTCTGTTTGGGGTTGCCCTAATACTACATAGCACTATTGGTAGTGCCTGGGGCCATGGTGTTCCTTCTTGGCGATATCGATTCATTCGCTCTACTTGTCCTGATGATTGTGGATGATAAGGACAGTGTAAATCCCACGTAATGTTCAGTAACCTACAGACTTCTTGGCAGACAGCACCTGTGAAGTGTGTTCCCTGATCTGAGTCAATGCTATTCGGGACTCCCCATCGGGGAATGTAATCCTTACACAAGACCTTTGCAGTGTGATTGGCTGCGGCTCTTTTAGTTGGCTTCTACCCATCTAGAGAATCTGTCGACCATGACAAGAATGTTAGTGTATCCTTGGCGTGAACGAAGAGAAATATAATCAACCTGCAGATGCTGGAATGGTCCGACAGGGGCAGGGGGCCTCAGTTGGGGCATTACCGTGATGGGTCTGCTACCAGCTGGGCATGTTTTTTAAATCCCCGACCCTACCAGCTTTTCTGGAACCGTGCCGTCATCTGTTGTGAGGCCAAGTGTCCCCACGATCTGTTGGGCTAAAAAAGGCATAAGCGCTTGTGGCGTGACTGGCTTGTCGGTAACTCTTTGTCTCCAGACACCATCTTCACATAGCTTAATTCCTGCCTCAATCCATGTCCATTTTTCCTCTCGGGAGCACTTGCCTTGCATTGTTTGAAGGTCTTGTGTCAGAGTCCTGAGTGCTTTCAATCTGCACATCTGTGTTGGTTCTTCTAGGGGAATGCCCTGTGAGGCGGCATCTTTAGCTGCCTGGTCGGCTAGGGCATTTCCCTGTGCTTCTGTGGTATTTTCCTTGGTATGGGCCTTACACTTCAGGATGGACACTTCCTGAGGTAATTGTATGGCCTCTAGTAAGTCTCGGACTTCTTTTCCATTTCGGATAGGTGTACCAGCAGCAGTGAGGAATCCTCTTTTCCGCCATACAGACCAAAGTCGTGAGCGACTCCAAAAGCATAACGCAAATCTGTGTCGACATTAGCTGTCTGTCCTTCTGCTATTCGACATGCTTCTGACAGGGCCCGTAACTCGGCCTGTTGTGCTGACGTTCCTGAGGGTAAACATCCTTTTGCCACTACCTCATATAAGGTTGTAACTGCCCATCCTGCTTTTCTGGTACCATTGTCAACAAAGGAGGAACCATCTGTAAACAGGGTGAGGTCTGGGTTGTGCAGAGGCTCCTCTGCTGCTAAGGCTGCTTCTTCTGTTTCTTTTAAAATCTCCACGCAGTCATGCTCTTCACATTCTCCCCCCTCTTGCTCCCTCGATTCTGACATCGGGAGCATAGTTGCGGGATTAACCGGGCTGGCCTGGACGATATGGAGATTAGGAGCTTCCAAAACTGCTGTCCAGCGGGTCCATCTAGCTGCCGTCACCTGAGACATTCTATTCAGAGACAGCAAAGCGTGTACGGTGTGGGGACACTTGACAATCAGCTTTTGGTCGAGGACTAGACCTGTAGTGGTCATTACCGCTTGACATGTAGCTTCCATGGCCCTTAGGAAACTTCCCCATCCGAGGGCTACCACATCCAGTTTTGCCGAATAATAGGTCTTTGCCGATCCCCATGTTCTTGTGTCAGTATAGCTGTCATGTATCCTTTTTTCTCATGGACAAACAGGGTAAATGGCTTACCACTGTCGGGGATTCCCAGAGCCGGTGCCGAACACAAAGCCTTTTTCAAACTCAGGAAGGCCTCTTGCTGTTCCTTAGTGAGGGTGATGGCTTCTTTAGAGGCACGTTTCCCCTTTAAAATATCATTCAGTGGCTGAGCAAGCTGTGTGAAGGAGTCAATCCAATTTCTGTTAAAGTTACACAATCCCAAAAAAGACCTTAGTTCCTGAATAGTGGTGGGTTTTTTAGCAGCCCGAATGGCTGCAGTTCTATCCTGGGTAAGTTCTCTCTTTCCTTGTGAAATCTTTTGTCCCAGGTATACAACCTCTTCTTGGGATATTTGTGCTTTGTCGATGCTGGCTTTATGTCCTTTCAGCCGAAGGTGATCCAGCAAAGCTCGTAAATCTTGTTCATGCTGTTCTTCCGTGTTTGAAGCTAGCAGGATATCGTCTACATATTGGATGACAGGGGAGGTAATTCTCTCAAATGGCTTTGTAAAGCCATGTGGAATACCGTAGGGCTGTTGTGGAAACCCTGTGGTAACCGGGTCCAAGTATACTGTTGTCCTTGGACCGTGAAAGCAAACCACTGTCGAACCTCCGATGCCAGAGGCACCGACCAAAATCCATTGGCCATATCTATAACCGTGAAATATTTATGTTCCGGTTTGAGGGCTTTATAAATGGTGGAGGGATATGCAACCAAAGGAGCTTTTTGATCAATACACTGGTTAGCTTTCCTATAATCGACAGTCAAACGCCAAGTCTCATTAGATTTCTGTACCGGCCACACGGGGCTATTGGAGGAGCTATGCGTTTTAATAAGCACCCTTTGTTTCTCCAATTGCTGAATAACCGGTAAGATTCCCGCGATGGCAGTTGGACTGATGGGATACTGTTTAGTGCATGGAGGCTTGGTCCCAGCAAATGACGCAGGCTCCATCTGGAGTCGGCCACAATCGTTTTGATCTTTAGCCCATATCGGGTGTTCCTTCAATTCTTCTTTCTTCAAAGTTCTAATTGACCATGTCACCCGACCATCCTCAAAATACAATGATGAATCTACTTGGATTAGAACGTCCATTCCCAAAAGGGGTTGATCTACTGGGCCTATCCAGACCGGCGTGGTTAGTTCATGTGGACCCAGCCCTATAAGTACCGGTGTTGTCCTTTTAATTTCCATTTTATGGCCCCCAACTCGATAGGCTGTACCATCCAACGGCAAAAAGTCTCCATATTGTAGGGGTAAGCATGTTAATTCCGCTCCTGTGTCTAAAAGACAGTCCACATCCTCATCGCCCATCCTCACAGTTATATATAGCCCATCTCCCCTCTGTTGTATTAGTGCGAGGAGGGGGGCCAGGGTGGGCTCTAATCGTTTTTTGCTATCCCAAGTAACTCCTTCTGTTGTTGTATTGTCAGTCGCTTAAATGCTTCTATGAGGTCGTTATCTTGTGACAAGCCTGGTTTGTTGGCTGAATTGTATCTCTTACTGCGTCCTCTTCCCCAGCCACGACCTTTCTGTTTTGCCCTGCATGTCTTGGCTCAGTGACCTTCTTTCCCACAATAATGACATTTTCCGGGTAATTTTCCTAATAACTGTTTATTGGAATCCTGGAATTTCCATCTCCTAGCCTGTACAGCTCGGACTTTAGCTCCCATATCCCGATCTAATTGGTTACATCGATCCACCAACGCTGCAAAGGTAGTTCCTCTACCTTCCCAGTCCGGTAACACTACCTTAAGCATTTTGGACAGTTCTGGCTTTAGACCTGCCACGAAAGCTGCTTTCAGGGGTCCAAACACTTGTTCATCCATTTCCTCATCCGTATTATTCATACCCGAATGTTCTAGCCACGTGCATCTAAACCGCTCGTCATACTCCAGGACCTCCTCTGTTCCTTTCTGTTGGCAGGCTGCAATTTTTCCCCAGTCTGTCTTAGCTGGACTGAAGGCTTGCAGCCAGTGTTTAATCGCCTCCCATCCTGCATCTAATTCTTGCTCATCCTGCCCCAAAGCTTCTTCTACCTTGTCGTGCAATTTTCTTTCCTGTGTTTTTGGCACCATTATGGTCAAAATTTGCACTCCATCCCAGGGATGAAGTTGATATATATTTCTTAAGCGGTCCAATTGGTCCCACGTTTTTACTCCCCCTTTCTTTGGATTGGGCAATTCCTTGGACCATTTATTAATTTTCTCTGGGTCTGCCGGATCATGAACTAAGTATTTTTCGTACACCCTTCTCTTTGTTTTTTTGGTTCCGCCCTCATCCACAGTCTCTTCTGATTTGACTACAACTCGTCTTTTTTTAAACGGGGCAAAGCGCACCCCTAATTCTTCATCCTCTGACCCTGTATCGTCAGAGGATTCAGAATCCGTATCTATTCCTCGGTCGTGTCTTCGGGTTTGCGCTTTTAATTTATCCAAACATGGGTACCCTGGGAATTGACCGGTACATTTTCCTTTTCTTATTACTGTATCTTGACCTAATGATTTTTTCCATTCTTTAATTTCACCTTTAAGATCTTTAACTTCCGCTTCCGACTTTTCAAATTCAAGTCTTTTCTGTCGCAGATGTGCACAAACAGCTTGCAATTGGTCCTTTGTGCTGGTCAGGTCCCTATCATGTTGGGAAAGCATTATAATTTCATTCCGCTGTCGGATCTGTCCCATAACGGTTAGGGACCATCAGATTCGCTCTTTATTTTTCATACGGGTCGTTTTTCCCCAGACCCTTTTCATCTCGTCCAAGGACCATTGTCCTTTGGAGGTTCCGTACTTTTGTTCGATCTTAATACAGAGTTTAGATAAGTCGAATTGTTGCTCTATGTATTCTTTCAACTGTTGGAGGATTTCATCTATCGAAACCTCAGGTGGTGCCCGCCCGTCTTTAACAGTTGTTGGCAATTCTTTGCTCTTGTCTCCTGCTGCCATAATACTGATTTCTTTACTGGGGTCTCAAGTCATAGGCTTTCCAGCCGATCAGTGGGTCGGTGATTAATTAACTAACACACAGCCGAAGTTAGACGTCTATGGGAGCTCGAGCCGACTACCAACCGGAGGGTTCACAAACCGGAGGCTTTCGGAATCGCGTAGAAGGAGAGGCAAATTTTAGACTTTTGACCGAGGACTTTTATAAAGAGGAGTCCTTACCTCAGTATGTAGGTCCGATGTCCAAAATTCAGTTTCTTTCCTCAGCGATCGTGTTTGTGATGCCAAAATTGTTAGATCTCTTAATTTTCAATGAAATGTGAACTCCGGTTGTAGTTTTAATGTATTTTATTCTGGCAGCAGCAGCAAGCTTCTGGCTTTAAGCCAGGCTTTTGTCCTTCTGAAACCACATGGCCAAAATGGCTTTACTTATACCTGACTCAATTTACAGAAAAGAACGCGCCTTCTTTGACCTTATTGGCTCAATTGATAGTCTGTTAACCTTTAATTGGCTTACTACCAAAGGTTCTAAAATGTCAAGTTGATTGATGACTTAATGCAATGTGGTCTGTGTTTTCTCAAAACTGCAGCCAGGCTGCAGAGCTTGAATTCTCTATCAGTATGGAGGGAAAATACAGTTCTTCCGCCCCCTTTAAATGGCTGCAGTCAGATAAAGCACAACATCGCCTTGCTGAAAGGTGACAGAAAATGCAACAGCCTTTTGGGGGTGCCAGCAGCTGGGAAGGCCTGATCCACACTCCCCATCCCCCAGATTTTCAATGGAGTTTGTTTTGATGGGATTGACCGTCTGATGGGCAGTGAAGATAGCAAAACCCATAGGAGAGTGAAGCCAGCTGTCAGGGGGCATCTGGCAGAGCTCACTTACAGAGGCAGGCCCTGGACGGATCCTATACAGGAGCCTTTACCAATATGATAGGCATTGTACCCTCTCCAGTGCAATCACATCCTTCCTGTAATGCGATGACCAGAACTGCACGCAATACTCCAGCTGTGGCCTAACCAGTGTTTTATACAGTTCAAGCATAACCCTCCTTGCTCTTGTATTCTATGCCACGGCTAATAAAGGCAAGCATTCCATATGCCTTCTTAACCACTTTATCTGCCTGCCCTGCTACCTTCAGGGATCTGTGGACATGTACTCGAGGGTCCCTTTGTTCCTCTACACTTCTCAGTGTCCTACCATTTAATATACATTGACATATTAACAGTGCAGTGTAGATATGCGGCATGGCGGCCCCAACCTGCAAAGACCATCAGCAGGTCGGGGCCTTCAAAGTAGCATACCACTTGAAGATATAGCAGGACGGCGAGGTCGGGATGCAGGAGCGGCGAGTGATCGTGGAGCATTGTGATCGGGGCCCAGGAGAGGCGTGAGTTCGGGGCCCAGAAGAGGCGAGGGCCCAGGGGCAGCACGGGCCAGTCCACACTGCGATATGTGTGCGCACTAGGTGCACGCAGCAGAGCTGGTCTTCGGTCGTCTTGGTTAATCCTTGCCACTGGAACAAGACCTAGCTCTGTCAAGCCCTGTGTGGTGGCTGGGGTGCAACAGCCACCACATGTTAAAAAAGTCTACACACAGGCATCTTCCACCCTTCAGGATGTAGTTCGGGACCTGGAATATTAGGTCCTTCATTGAAACATCTGTGAACTCATCCCTTTTTGGCGTGAAAACAAGTCATCCTCGATACGAGGGACCACCTATGATGATGATGATGGACACTGCACTTCCGGTGCACAATGAGCGCGCACGTGCTGTCCGCCATGTTGAATGCTCAGGTATCCATTCACATGCGCCGTTCCAGCAAATGTCTAGGCCCGTTTCTGTGGGTTTCTGAAGTAAGACCTTTTTAAACTGTACACCCTGAAAGTGAGCCTCTGTGCTTAGGGAAGAGATATATTTGGTGAAGCCTGACGCTTAAGATCTTCAGTGTCAGTGTCAGCTGTGGCTCAGTGGGCAGCACACTCGCCTCTGAGTCAGCAGGTTCTGCATTCAAGTCCCACTCCAGGGACTTAAACACATAAATCTAGGCTGACACTCCAGTGCAGTGCTGAGGGAATGCCTCACTGTCGGAGGTGCCGTCTTTTGGATGAGACGTGAAACCGAAGTCCCATCTACCCTCTCAGGTGGACGTAAAAGATCCCATGGCACTATTTTGAAGAAGAGCAGGGGAGTTATTCCCGGTGTCCTGGCCAATATTTATCCCTCAATCAACATCACAACAAAACAGATTATCTGGACATCATCACATTGCTGTTTGTGGGAGCTTGCTGTGCGCAAACTGGCTGCCACGTTTCCCACATTACAACAGTGACTACACTCCAAAAGTACTTCATTGGCTGTAAAGTGCTTTGAGATGTCCGGTGGTCGTGAATGGTGCTATATAAATGCAAGTCTATTTTTCTTTCTTCCAAGTTTACCTCTTCCATGTCTTCATCCCCCGCCTCTTCATAACAGCAAACGGTCTTCCTATTGAGAAATCCATGCAAAGCAGGACTTTGAGCAGAGCAAAGTAAAAGTGAAAACAAAAGTCCTGATTTAATCCCCAAAGTACTAAAAAAAAATCGCAATGCAGGTAATGAAACATCAACTTTCAGTAGCAGGCTTAAAATGGCCTTGCCAACAGGCTACAACTTGAGCTTGGACTGATCCCATCCATGTGTTTTTTTCAAAAGAGGGCGACCTTTTAGCAGTTAAGCAAGTTTAACTTTTAGATTCGTCTTTTGACCACTGCTGACAAATTAAGTGCTTTTGCTTTCAGAGAGGTGATGCTGAGTCACGGAACTAGAGGTTTTAAAAGATCACCTAATTTCTGGATAGGATCCAAGTGAGGGATCCACAGCCATGCCTGGGAGATTGATCCTGGGAGACCAGCTGCAGAGGAAATATATTTAGCCTTAGAATGTTCACCCACGTTTAGTTTAGGCGATGAAACATACACAGGAGCTGAAATTGTACGATAATTGTATTTGATCACTGATTATTAGGAATAAAACTTGCCAAGTTGTCAGAGGTGTGTTTTTTTAAATATGAAAGGCCTCTTTGTTCATTTGTTCTGATGATGTATTTATGCTTGACTATTCATTAACAGCAGTTTTGTCTGTTGTAATCGTTCATATTCAGGTCAAGTGATAAGAGAGGTGATTGTACTCCTATGAAATTTTTTTTTTCTCCAGATATACCATCCGACACAATCTTCCTCATCCTTGTTGAAATCAAGACTAACTGTACTTTCTCCTAGTCTAACTTATTCTTTTCCATAACTGAAACTGTTTTTCTCACAACCCTCTTCTAAACTCTACAGACTTTTAGGGCTCAAGTTTCGGCCTGAGTTGCTCCTATTTTTTTGGAGCAACTAGTTTAGAATGGAGCATCATAGAAATTGCAATTTTCGGCATTTAGTTTGCTCCAGTTCTAGTGAGTTCGAACAGTTTTATTTTAGAACAGATTATTTTTCAAAAGGGGGCGTGTCCAGCCACTTACGCCTGTTTTGCAAGTTTAGGAGCGAAAACTTACTCCAAACTTACTCCAAACTAAGTGTAGATTTTTGTACGCTCAGAAAAACCTTGCCTACACTTATAAATCAGACATGGGGGACGAGAGAAAGGGGGTGGGAAGGGAAATTTACAATCATTAAACACTTCACTTTTACAAATAAAGAGCCATCATCAATAATAAATGATAAATGAATCAAGAAATCAATTAATAAATCAATCCTCACCGACTGCAGCACCAGGAGCCCTCCAACAGTGCGCTGGGACAGCCGCCCCCCTCCCCCGCCACCCCCCACCCTCCCCAGTGTGCCTCTCTCTGCCTCTGTCAGTGTTTCTCTCTGTTTCTGACAGCGAGGGGTGGGGGGGAGAGAGGGGGGAGGGGAGAGGGAGGGGGGGTGCGGGGGTGGGGGGAGAGAGGGGGGAGGGGGAGGGGAGAAGGGAGGGGGAGGGGGAGGGGAGAGGGGAGGGAGGAGAGAGGAGAGGGGAGGGAGGAGAGGAGAGGGGAGAGGGGAGAGGAGGAGGGAGAGGAGGGGGAGAGAGCAGGGAGGGGAGAGGAGGAGGGAGAGGGGCGGGAGGGAAGAGGAGGGGGCGAGGAGAGGGGAGGGAGGAGAGAGGAGAGGGGAGGGAGGAGAGGGGAGGGAGGAGAGGGGAGAGGGGAGGGGGGGGAGGGGAGAGGAGGGGAGGAGAGGGGAGGGAGGGGAGAGGTGGGGGGAAGAAGCGAGGAGAGGGAGGGGAGAGGGGAGGGGAGAGGAGGAGGGAGGGGGAAGGGAGGGAGGGAGGGAGGAGGGCTGAACGGTGGGGGGAGGGGAGCTGAACGGGGGAGGGGCTAAACGGGGGGGGGAGGGAGGGGAGCTGAATGGAGGGGGGCTGAATGGGGGGGGGGACTGAACGCGGGGGGGTTGGGAGGGAGGGAGGCTGAATGGGTCCCATCGCCGCCGGGCTCCCACGGAGGACTTCGGGCGGGTGGGCCCCGCCGACGAGATAAGATGTGTTAGGCCACTCGGCCCGGGATAGGAGCAACGTCTCTTCGGCCTGGGATAGGGTCATCACCCGGAGACAGGACGTGCTGGGAGGGCCAGGAGCTACTGCACACGCACGCAGCTGCCGGCACTGTTTTTGGCGCAGGGCTGTAGCTCCGCCCCCAGCAGCTCCTGCTGTGCTGCGCTGAGCTAGAAATAGGCCTACAGATATCGGAGAATCGCGAGGTAATTATTCGGCGCAATTTTTGTTCTACAAATTAGGCGGGCCCCTCCGATGTGCACCGTTCTAGCGGGGGGCCAAAACTTGAGCCCAATAAATCCAAAAGTAAAATACCCCTGGATGCTGGAATCTGAAATAAAAGAAGAAAATGCTGGAAATACTCAGCGGGTCAGGCAGTATCTGTGGAGCGAGAAACAGAGTTAATGTTTCAGGTCGGTGACCTTTCATCAGAACTGGAAAAAGTTAGAGATGCAACAGATTTTTAAGGAAGTGCAGAGGTAGGGAAAGGGGGTTGGGGGAGGATAGAACAAAAGGGAAGGTCTCTGATTGGGTGGAAGGCAGGAGAGATTAAGAGACAAAAGGGACGATGGTGCAAGGCAAACGGAGATGGTAATGGGGCAAGTTAAGAAACAGATGATGAGTCTAGATAGGGTGTAAATGAAGATGGTAGAATCATAAACAGAGAAAAAAAATAGAAAATAAGAATAAATAAATAGGGGCAGAGGTTATGGTCTGAAATTATTGAACTCGAAGACTGTAAAGTAAGCCTAAACAAAGTGCTTACGTTGAGCATCATTGAAAGAGTGTAAGAGGCCGAAGACAGAGAGATCAGAGTGGGAGTGGAGCGAAGAATTAAAGTGACAGGCGATTGGAAGCTCGGGGTCACCCTTGTGGACTGAACGGAGATTCTGCAAAGTGGCCACCCAATCTGCGGTTGGTCTCCCCAATGTAGAGGAGACAAAATCGTCAGCAGCGAATACAGTATACTAAATTCAAAGAAATACAAGTAAATTGCTGTTTCACCTGAAAGGAGTGTTTGGGGCCCTGGACAGTGGGAAGGGAGGTGGTAAAAGGGCAGGTGTTGCATCTCCTGCACTTGCAGGGGAAGGTGCCGTGGAAAGGGGAAGGGGTGTTGGGAGTGATTGCGGAGTGGACAAGGGTGTCGTGGAGAGAGCGGTCCCTTCGGAATGCTGAGAGGGGATTGGTGGAATCATGCTGGAGGTAACGGAAATGGCGGAGGATGATCCGTTGAACGTGGAGGCTGGTGGGGTGAAAGGTGAGGACAAGGGGAAACCTATCGTGGTTCTGGGAAGGAGGGGAAGGGGTGAGAGCAGAAGTGCGGGAAATAGAATGGACATGGTCAAGGGCCATGTCAACCATGAAGACATATCCTTTTTCCTCAACCGAGTACTCCCCTCTACCATGGTTGACATGGCCCTTGACCGTGTCCGTTCTGTTTCCCGCTGGTGCATTTCAACGCCGCTCCCCTTTGCTGCACACTCTGCACGTGAAGCTGGGACTGTAGCCCGGCACCCAAAACGGAGTGCCAGGCTGCACGATGGCGGCCCGGACCACGCTAGGGAGTAAGCATTGAAGCCGACCGCTGAGCGGTCAAAGCAAGGTAAAGCGCGGTACATTGGCGACCTCCCCTTTACCTTGCGCCCCGCGAGCGGAAGTCGGCCCGCTTTGCGACGCGCAAGGCTGGCACTGACACCTGCTCGTGCCAGCCTCGCGGGGTGCGAGGCAATATCCGCCACATAGTGGAACGGGGTTGGCGCACGCCGCTAAGGGGTCACCGTGCATGGCAATGACGTCATCCCCGCTTGTGCGGCACCCTGGGTCGCTGTCCGCCATGGCAGCACCTCCACTAATTTCCGCTAATTCCCACCCGGAGGCGATAACGGGCATCGCAAAAACGGGCAATTTCGAACCCATAGAATAATAAAAAGAAAAAAAGAAAGACTTGCATTTATTTAGCGCCTTTCATGACCACCGGACGTCTCAAAGCACTTCACAGCCAACGAAGTACTTTTGAAGTGCAGTCACTGCTGTAATGTCGGAAACGCGGCAGCAAATTTGCGCACAGCAAGCTCCCACAAACTGCAATGTGATAATGACCAGATAATCTGTTTTTATTATGTTGATTGAGGGATAAATATTAGCCAGGACACCGGGGAGAACTCCCCTGCTCTTCTACGAAATAGTGCCACGGGATCTTTTACGTCCACTTGAGAGAGCACTCGGGGCCTCGGTTTAACGTCTCATCCGAAAGACGTCACCTCCAACAGTGCAGTGCTCCCTCAGCACTGCACTGGAGTGTTAGCATAAATGTTTTGGTGCTCAAGTCCTTGGAGTGGGAATTGAATCTTCTGACTCAGAGGCGAGAGTGCTACCCACTGAGCCACAGCTAACACTACACAGAAGGAGGCCATTGGGCTCATCGTGCCTCTGCCAGTTCTCTGAAAGAGCCATACGATTGATCCCACTAACCTGTTCTTTCCTCATAACCCTGCAATCTTTTTTTTCCTTCAGGTACTAATCCAATTCCCTTCTGAAAATTACTGTTGAATCTGCTTCCACCACCCTTTCAGGCAGTGCATTCCAGATCATAACAACTCGCTGTGCTAAAAAAAAATTATCCTCCTCTTCCATGGCTTTTTTGCCAATTATCTTTAATCTGTCTCCTCTGGTTAGCAACACCCCTGCTAGTGAAAACACTTTCTCCTTATTTACTCTACCAAAACCCTCATAATTTTGAACACCTCTGTTAAATCTCCCTTAACCTTCTCTGTTCCAAGGAGAACAATCCCAGCTTCTTCAGTCTCCCCATATTTCTCACTACATCAAGTGTAATCTTATAACCTCCTATTTCTCATCTACATGTTGCACCTGGGCGACATCATCCGGAAACACAGCGTCAGTTTCCGCATGTTCGCTGACGACACCCAGCTCTACCTCACCACCACTTCTCTTGACCTCTTCACCGTGTCTAAATTGTCAGAATGCTTGTCCGACATCCAGTTCTGGATGAGCAGAAATTTTCCCCAATTGAATATTGGGAAGACCGAAGCCATTGTTTTCAGTCCCCACCACAAGCTCTGTTCCCCAGTCACTGACTCCATCCCTCTCCACAACTTCTGTCTGAGGCTGAACCACACGGTTCGCAACCTTGGTGTCATATTGGACCCTGAAATGAGCTTTCAACCACATATCCACAGCATAACTAAGACCGCCTATTTCCACCTCCGCAACATCGCCCGTCTCAGCCCTTGCCCCAGCTCATCTGCTGCTGAACTCCTTATCCATGCCTTTGTTACCTTTAGACTTGACTATTCCAACACACTTCTGGCTGGCCTCCCACAGTCTACCCTATGTAAACTAGAGGTGGTCCAAAACTCAGCTGCCCGAGTCCTAACTCGCACCAAGTCCCGCTCACCCACCACCCCTGTGCTTGCTGACCTACATTGGCGTCCGGTTAAGAACATAAGAACATAAGAATTAGGAACAGGAGTAGGCCATCTAGCCCCTCGAGCCTGCTCTTCCATTCAATAAGATCATGGCTGATCTGGCCGTGGACTCAGCTCCACTTACCCGCCCTCTCCCCGTAACCCTTAATTCCCTTATTGGTTAAAAATCTATCTATTTGTGACTTGAATACATTCAATGAGCTAGCCTCAACTGCTTCCTTGGGCAGAGAATTCCACAGATTCACAACCCTCTGGGAGAAGAAACTCCTTCTCAACTCGGTTTTAAATTGGCTCCCCCGTATTTTGAGGCTGTGCCCCCCTAGTTCTAGTCTCCCCGACCAGTGGAAACACCCTCTCTGCCTCTATCCTGTCTATCCCTTTCATGATTTTAAATGTTTCTATAAGATCACCCCTCATCCTTCTGAACTCCAAGGAGTAAAGACCCAGTCTACTCAATCTATCATCATAAGGTAACCCTCTCATCCCCGGAATCAACCTAGTGAATCGTCTCTGTACCCCCTCCAAAGCCAGTATATCCTTCCTTAAGTAAGGTGACCAAAACTGCACACAGTACTTCATGTGCGGCCTCACCAATACCCTATGCAGTTGCAGCAGGACCTCCCTGCTTTTGTACTCCATCCCTCTCGCAATGAAGCAACGCATCGATTTCAAAATTCCCATTCTTATTTTCAAATCCCTCCATGGCTTTGCCCCTCCCTATCTCTGTAATCTCCAGCCCCACAACGCCCCGAGATATCTGTGCTCCTCTAATTCTGCCCTCCTCGAATTCTGCCCTCATGAGCATCCCTGATTATAACCACTCAACCATTGGTGGCTCTGCCTTCTGTTGCCTAGGTCCCAAGCGCTGAAACTCGCTGCCTAAATCTCTCTGCCTCTCTACCTCTCTTTCCTCCTTCAAGACATTCCTGAAAACATACCTCTGTGACCAAGCTTTTGGTCACCTGCGCTGATTTCTCCTTATGCGGCTCGGTGTCACATTTTTATCTTGTGAAGGGCCTTGGGATGTTTCACTACATTAAAAGCGCTATATAAATACAAGTAGTTGTTGTTATACTTCTGAGAAGAAATATGTTTTGTTCTCACTTGCAGCTGATGTATAGATTGTCTTAAATTCCACACGCGATGGAAGGCTTTAGTCATGGGGCGGAAGATGTAGTCCACACACCTGCTGACAGCATCTGGTCACCAGTAACTCATTAAATTGTCAGATGTCGCACTTTGAGTGGGAACATTTCTCCACCCAGTTCAGCAAGAGTGGACAAGTGGGAAATGGTAGGAATTTGGCCAAAGCTCAGGTTTCCACCCACAATACAAGTTTAATGGAAAACAGAGAACTTACTAAAATCATAGAATAGAATCACAGAAACGGTACAGCACAGTCGGACGTCATTCGGCCCATCGAGCCCATGCCGGCTCTCTGCCAGAGCACTTCAGCTAGTCGCACTCCCCCGTCCTTTCTCTGTAGCCCTGCAAATGTTTTTTCTTTCAGCTACTTTATCCGATTCGCTTTTGAAAGCCATGGTTGAATCTGCCTCCATCACCCTTTCCGGCAGTGCATTCCAGATCATAAACGCTCGTTGCGTAAAAAAAATGTTCTTCGTGTCACCGAAAGCCAATCGCCTTAAATCTGTGACTTCCTTTCATAAGAACATAAGAAATAGGAACGGGAGTAGGCCGTCTGGCCCCTCGAGCCTGCTCCGCCATTCAATAAGATCATGGCTGGTCCTCAACTCTTCCACCAATGGGAACAGTTTCTCTCTATCTACTCTGTCTAGACCACTCAGATTTTGAACACCTCCATCAAAGCTGGGCAATTTCCCCTCAAGTGATAATACTAGAGTTGTACTTGGTGAAACGGCGAACTGTCGATGAGGCCCAATCTTGAAGCTTGAAGGTCAAAGGCAGGTGAAAACCAGTCACAAACCATCAACATCCGAGAGTTGTAAAACCTTCGTGTTGGCAGCCAGTTTGATGAATGCATCTGAAAACTTCATGCGGATGCAAATTCTCGGTGCAAAACCAAGCTGAGTTTTAGTTGCTTGGGGAAGCAGGTAATACAATGTTCCTGCCTTTGGCTTATCAGATGGGCTTGTGGCTGTCAGGAACCCCCATTCAGGCCCTGACTCAACCTCGTTGCCATGGCGCTGAAAGCAAATGCGGCCTAAAAGTAAAACATAGCCATCGCCAGCATGCATGGCTGAAGCTCATGAACAGGGGGAAAAGCAGTTTCAAGTGCCTCCTGATGGCTCATTTGGGAACTGCACCATGCGGTGTGGAAATGAGAAATTACTGTGGGAGCAGTAATATAACATCACACTCATGACATAACGCAGACAACAGAAAGGAAAATTGGACGGTTTCTATGATGGGAATCCCGATCCCCAACACCAATTTTATGCTTCAGTGGTAAGTTGAAAATTAACCCCCAAGTTGGTCCCACAGTCAATGCCTGGTCTGTGCCAGGGTAGTGATAGAGTCACTAGAATTGTCCTCAGGTTCCCTGGCACAGTGTGTGGAAAAATCAGTCAGGGTTCCCACAGGCTGATTGATCATCATTTAATGAACCTCTGCCAGAAAGTACACTGGTGAGAATGTTGGGTGGAAGAGGATTGGCTTTAAGCTGACGGTTTGTAAGGCCACATAGTCCACTAGAACTCACAGTTACAACACATCGTTGTACCTTTATGCATTGTTGGCAAAGGCATACAGAGAGCATGGTTAACTGTACATGAGTAGTCCAGTGCAATACTGAGGGAGCGCTGCACTATCAGAGGTGCCGTCTTTCAGATGAAACCTTAAACTGAGGCCCCATCTGCTCACTCCAGTGGCCCTAAAAGATTCCATGGCACTATTTAGAAGAAGAGCGGGGGAGTTCTCCCCAGTGTCCTGGCCAATATTTATCCCTCAATCAACATCACAAAAACAGATTATCTGGTCATTATCACATTGCTGTTTATGGGAGCTTGCTGTGCGCAAATTGGCTGCTGCGTTTCCTACAGTGCACCAGTGACTACACTTCAAAAAGTACTCCATTGGCTGTAAAGTGCTTTCGGGCATTCTGAGGTCATGAAAGGCACAAGTTCTTTCTTTATAGTACAAAGTGCCTTACACCGAGGCTGACTGTGTGGGTTTATGTGAGCGGATTAGCCACATCTCCAAAACTAATGTCCTTCCAAGACCCCATGAAGCAGTGTTTCAAAAACACTTGATAACTTTGCCATTGTCTTCTGCAGCACACACAAGTCAGTGCCCGAACCTGAGTGATGCAACATTAAAATTGATCCTTTGCAACAGACACTTACTTGAAAACCAATAAACCTAACCACAACCAGCCTGCTGGGCCATCCATAAGTCTCTGTACCTCTGCAATATGTACAAGAACAAGAACAACTTGTAGTGAAACATCCCAAGGCGCTTCACAGGAGTATCCTGACACCGAGCCGCATTAGAAATTAGGGCAGGTAACCAAAAGCTTGGTCAAAGAGGTAGGTTTTAAGGAGCGTCTTGAAGGAGGAAAGAGAGGTAGAGAGGTGGAGAGGTTTAGGCAGGGAGTTTCAGAGCTTGGGGCCTAGGCAACAGAAGGCACAGCCACCGATAGTTGAGCGATTATAATCAGGGATGCTCAAGAGGGCAGACATCTCGGGGGGTTGTGGGGCTGGAGGAGATTACAGAGATAGGGAGGGCCGAGGCCATGGAGGGATTTGAAAATAAGGATGAGAATTTTGAAATCGAGGTGTTGTTTTACCAGAAGCCGATGTAGGTCAGCGAGCACAGGGGTGATGGGTGAGCGGGACTTGGTGTGAGTTAGGACACGGGCAGCCGAGTTTTGGATCACCCCTAGTTTCCGTAGGGTAGAATGTGCGAGGCCAGCCAGGAGTGCGTTGGAATAGTCAAGTCTAGAGGTAACAAAGGCATGGATGAGGGTTTCAGCAGCAGAGGAGCTGAGGCAATGGCGGAGACGGGTGATGTTATGGAGGTGGAAATAGGCGGTCTTAGTTATGCTGTGGATATGTGATCGAAAGCTCATTTCAGGGTCAAATATGCGAACAGTCTGGTTCAGCCTCAGACAGAAGTTGGGGAGAGGGATGGAGTCAGTGGCTAGGGAACGGAGAATAATGCATGCTATACATTATGCCAACACTATATAAATGTATCATTATCTGTGATAACAATTAACAATTACAATTTTTTTTTAAATTCCAACAGCATGAATAACTGGGGTGGGGGCAGGACAATGGGAGAGGTTTTTATTAATACACATTGTGGCAAGAAAACAATGGAAAGCTGCCCACAGCTGTGGTCAAATGTGTTTGGAAGCAAGTCAGATTTTCCATTAAATGCACTCCAATGTGGTTCCCTGTCGCTGCTTTCTGCCATTTGTGATAATGGAGCTTTTCATTGAGACACTCAAATAGCAGTTTAACCACCGTGTGAAGCTTATTTACATGCAGTTTCAATGCCAGACAAGCATTTTAATAAATAGTTGACATCCCAATTAACTCTCATGGCAAGGAGTCAACCTGTTCAAATTGGATAATCTGCCAAAAAAAACACTTACTATCAATCAGCAAAAAATTAAGCCCATCATTTAAAAAAAATTAAAAGGTGTGCTATATTGATACTCTATACCACTGTAGGCCCCCAGTACATTTAATATCTACAGGCCTGAAATTCCTCACAGAGGCTATCAGTCCCCCTTTGCAGGAACTTACCTGGATGGGGTCCCCTGAAGGTCTTCCGATGTTTTTTTTTAATGCTATCTCGTTGCAGGTCTTCGACCCTCCGTAGGCCCGACTCCATCCTCGGCGGCACTTGGGCAGCAAGCGCCTTTGCCGCCGAGATTGGGAGCTCCCGTCCGCTGCCGCCCAGATTGGCGGCGTAGGTCCCTCATTTGCCGGCCGCCAACCTTCGAGGGACCTTGTTGAAGAAAACCCCGCCCAAAGTACCGTCAGGTATCTCAGCAGCCTTCGGCGGTCCTTTGGGCAGTACTTGGGCAGCCGGGGGCCTTCATCATATTCGGGCCCCATGACTATAAGAAACTCGCAGAAGGCAAAGTCAGGACTTTTGTCAGGAAGTCAGTTCAATAAAGAGTGATTGGCACATCGAATGATACCCAGGTAGCATAGCAGAGGCCAAGGTATGGAATCATGAAGAAGCAGGTGGATTACATGATTGGCTGACTGTAGATTCTTTCTAGATAGAATCATAGAATCATCGAAATCTACAGCATGGAAGGAGCCATTTCGGCCCATCGTGTCCGTGCCGGCTATCCAGCCTAATCCCACCTTCTAACACTAGGTCCGTAGCCCTGTAGGTTACGGCACTTTAAGTGCACATCCAAGTACTTTTTAAATGTGGTGAGGGTTTCTGCCTCTACCACCCTTTCAGGCAGTGAGTTCCAGACCCCCACCACCCTCTGGGTGAAGAAATTTCCCCTCAAATCCCTTCTAAACCTCCCCCCAATTACTTTAAATTTATGCCTCCTTGGTTGTTGACCCCTCTGCTCCAGGGATTAAAGATGGGTTAATACCTTGTAGGTATCTATCTCCTGATTTTGTTATTCCTTAAATTTTTTTATTTGATTCCAAATCAAGGAGACTTTATGCACTGCTGATTTTAGAATTCCAAAGCTAAAATTGTTCGCAAGGAAATCATTTGATTTGTACAAACCTTGGGCAGTTATTGGGCTAAGATTGTCCATCCACCATTTTATTGACACAGTTAAACATCCTCGGCAGTCTTACCTGTTTAAAGTGAGCCCATAACACAAGTGCAAAAAACAAGGCTGAAGGGTTTACAACCATCTTCAGCCAGAAGTGGATGATCCATATCGGCCTCCTCCTGAGGTCCCCACCATCACAGAAACCAGTCTTCAGCCGCTTGAGCCACGTGATATCAAGAAACGGCTGAGCGCACTGGATACAGCAAAAGCTATGGGCCCCAACAACATCCCGGCTGTCGTGCTGAAGACTTGTGCTCCAGAACTAGCCGTGCCTCTAATCTAACTTTTCCAGTACAACCAAAACACTAGCATCTATCTGACAATGTGGAAAACCGCCCAGGTATGTCCTGTCCACAAAAAGTGATGGAAGGTGTCGTTGACAGTGCTATCAAGTGCCACTTACTCACCGATGCTCAGTTTGGGTGCCGCCAGGAGTTCTTTGCTGGAGTTCTTTAAGGATGTAATGAACAGGGCGGATAAAGGGGAACCAGTGGATGTGGTGTATTTGGACTGCTAGTAGGCAATTGACAAGGTGCCACATAAAAGGTTACTGCACAAGATAAAAGTTCATGGGGTTGAGGGTAATATATTAGCATGGATAGAGGATTGGCTAACTAACAGAGAACAGAGAGTCGGGATAAATGGTTTATTCTCTGATTGGCAACCAGTAACTAGTGGGGTGCCGCAGGGATCAGTGCTGGGACCCCAACTATTTACAATCTATATTAATGACTTGGAAGAAGAGACTGAGTGTAACGTAGCCAAGTTTGTTGACGATATAAAGATGGGAGGAAAAGCAATGTGTGAGGAAAACACAAAAAATCTGCAAAAGGACTAAGTGAGTGGGCAAAGATTTGGCAGATGAAGTATAATGTTGGAAAGTGTGAGGTCATGCACTTTGGCAGAAAAAATCAAAGAGCAAGTTATTATTTAAATGGAGAAAGATTGCAAAGTGTCGCAGTACCTGGGGGTACTTGTGCATGAAATACAAAAGGATAGTATGCAGGTGCAGCAAGTGATCAGGAAGACCAATGCAATGGCCTTTATTGCAAAGGGAATGGAGTATAAAAGCAGGGAAGTCTTGCTACAGCTATATAGGGTATTGGTGAGGCCACACCTGGAATACTGCATGCAGTTTTGGTTTCCATATTTACAAAAGGATATACTTGCTTTGGAGGCAGTTCAGAGAAGGTTCACTCGGTTGATTCTGGGGATGAGGGGGTTGACTTATGAGGAAAGGTTGAGTAACTTGAGCCTCTACTCATTGGAATTCAGAAGAATGAGAGGTGATCTTATCGAAACGTATAAGATTATGAGGGGGCTTGACAGGGTGGATGCAGAGAGGATGTTTCCACTGATGGGGGAGACTAGAACTAGAGGACATGATCTTAGAATAAGGGGCCGTTTAAAACAGAGATGAGGAGAAATTTCTTCTCTCAGAGGGTTGTAAATCTGTGGAATTCACTGCCTCATAGAGCTGTGGAAGCTGGGACATTGAATAAATTTAAGACAGAAATAGACAGGTTCTTAAATGATAAGGGGATAAAGGGTTATGGGGAGCGGGCAGGGAAGTGGAGCTGAGTCCATGATCAGATCAGCCATGATCTTATTGAATGGTAGAGCAGGCTTGAGGGGCCGTATGGCCTACTCCTGCTCCTATTTCTTATGTTCTTATGTTCTTATTCTGGGGAGTCTGGTTAGCATGTGGCTAACCAGACACCCCACTCACCCTTTTCTTCAATGACTGTCTGCCCCACCTGTGACAAAGACTGTAATTCCTGTATTGGACTGCACAGCCACCTGAGAACTCACTTTTAGAGTGAAGCAAGTCTTCCTCGATTTTGAGGGACTGCAATATGATGATGATGATGCTCAGTTGTGTTCCGCCAGGACCACTCGGCTCCAGAGCTCATTACAGCCTTGGTCCAAACATGGACAAAAGAGCTGAATTCCAGAGATGAGGTGAGAGTGACTGCCCTTGACATCCAGGCAGCATTTGACTGAGTGTCGCATCAAGATAGCCTTAGTAAAATTGAAGTCAATGGGAACCATGGGGAAAACTCTCCACTGGCTGTAGTCATAACTAGAACAAAGAAAGATGGTTGATGTCGTTGGAGGCCAATCATCTCAGCCCTAGGACATTGCTGCAGCAGTTCCTCAGGGCAATGTCTTAGGACAATCCATCTTCAGCTGCTTTATCAATTACCTTTCCTCCATCTGATGTGAGGATGTTCACTGATGATTGCACAGTGTTCAGTTCCATTCACAACTCGTCAGATAATGGAGCAGTCCATGCCCGCATGCAGCAAGACCTGGACAACATTCAGGCTTGGGCTGATAAGTGGCAAGTAACATTCATGCCACACAATTGCCAGGCAATGACTATCTTCAACAAGAGAGAATCTAACTACCTCCCCTTGACATTCAACGGCATTATCATCGCCGAATCCCCCACCATCAACATCCTGGGGGTCACCATTGACCAGAAACTTAATTGGACCAGTCACATAAATACTGTCACTACAAGAGCAGGTCAGAGGCTGGGTATTCTGTGGCGAGTGTCTCACCTCCTGACTCGCCAAAGCCTTTTCACCATCTACAAGGCACAAGTCAGGAGTGTGATGGAATACTCTCCATTTGCCTGGAAGAGTGCAGCTGCAATAACACTCAAGAAGCTCGACACCATCCAGGACAAAGCAGCCCGCTTGATCGGCACCCCATCCACCACCTTAAACATTCACTCCCTCCACCACCGGCACACCGTGGCTGCAGTGTGTACTATCTACAAGATGCACTGCAGCAACTCGTCAAGGCTTCTTCGACAGCACCTCCCAAACCTGCGACCTCTACCACCTAGAAGGACAAGGGCAGCAGGTGCATCGGAATACCAGCACCTCCAAGTTCCCCCTCCAAGTCACACACCATCCTGACTTGGAAGCATATTGTCATTCCTTCATCGTCGCTGGGTCAAAATCCTGGAACTCCCTCCCTAACAGCAGTGGGAATACCTTCACCACACGGACTGCAGCGGTTCAAGAAGGCGGCTCACTACCACTTTCTAAAGGGATGGGCATTAAATGCTGACCTCACCAGCAACACCCACATTACAGGAACGAATAAAAAAAAGTTAAAGAAATTAATTTGCATTTACTAAACTAATTATAAGCTAATAACAGTTTGGTGAAATTATTTTGCTTTAATTTTACACATAGTTCAGGAGACTGTTAGAAATAAAAGGGATAATTTGCCAAAAATGCATTCCCACCATGGATCTTCACCGAATGGGAACACTTAGCAAATGATCTACTGCCCATTTAAATAAAGGATTTGCACAGGTTTTGTGACTTGGAAAACCAGCAAACTGTGAATGCTAAGAATCTGATACAAACAACAGAAAATATTCAGCCTTGACTTAGTGGTTGCACTCTTGCCTCTGAGCCGCAAGGTTGTGTGTTCAAGCCCCACTCCAGAGACTTGAGCACATATTCTAGGCTGACACTCCAGTGCAGTGCTGAGGGAGTGCTGGACTGCCAGATGCGCATCTTTCGGGTGACACGTTAAACCGAGGCCACGTCCGCCCTGTCAGGTAGATGTAAAAGATCCCATGGCACTATTTGAAGAAGAGCCTGGTGTCCTGGCCAATATTTATTCCTGAACCAACAGCACTAAAACACATTATCTGGTCATTATCACATCGCTGTTTGAGGGAGCTTGCTGTGCAAACATTGGCTGCCGTGTTTCCCAAACAATACAACAGTGAGTACACTTCAAAAGTACCTGATTGGCTATAAAGCACTTTGGGATGTCCTGAGATTGGGAAAGGAGCTATATACATATGTAAGTCTTTATTTCTTATGCAGCAGGGGAAAGAGAAAGGTAGGTGGATATTCCGGACAGGACTTTTTATAAATTGAATGCTGATGAAGTAACTAATCTGTTGTTAAGCTCTCTTTCTCTTTCAGATGCTGATTGACCTACTCGGCACTGTTTTATCGTAGGATACTCGGTGGAACACGACCAATGAAATGTCAGCAAAGCCTATTGGAAAGTCCCAGGTACACCGTTCAGTATTCAATTTACCGTTCAGTAGTTTTAATAGAAAGAAGGAAAGAAAGAAAGACTTGGATTTATATTGTGCCTTTCACGACCACTGGACGTCTCAAAGTGATTTACAGCCAATAAAGTACTTTTGGAGTGTAGTCGCTGTTGTAATGTGGAAAACGCGGCAGCCACTTTGCACACAGCAAGCTCCCATAAACAGCAATGTGATAATGACCAGATAATCTGTTTTTTTGTTATGTTTATTGAGGGACAAATATTGGACAGGACACTGAGAATAACTCCCCTGCTCTTCTTTGAAATAGTGCCAGGGGATATTTTACGTCCACTTGAGAGAGCAGACTCCAAAAGTACGTCATTGGCTATAAAGCGCTTTATAGTCGTGAAAGACGCTATATAAATCTAAGTCTTTATTGTCTGTCTTAAGATCAAAACAGATCAAATTCACAATTTAACAAAAATTACATTACAGTGCCCATCGACCCTTTCCATCCAACACCTGCCATCCCCAAAGCTCCAATACTCAACCCTGGACTACTACCCCCTGTATCAACAGCACAACAACTACTGAGCCCAATGGAACATTTGATCCACTTAATCGATATCTATAACCTCAAATCCGCTTCCCATTCACAAAGATCACAGCCATAAATATAGATGAAGGAGGCATTTTGACCCACCTAAGTCATCCTTCCATAGAAACCAAAGCTTTTTGAGGGACATAATTGACACAGCATCACCTGCCTTTGGTGGGAGTCCCTGTCACATGCTCACCACTCAGTGGGATGGTAAGATGCTCCTAGCCTATGTGTGATTATCAGGATACATTTCCTCCATTACAGCAGTGACTACACTCCAAAAGTACTTAATTGGCTTTAAAGCACTTTGAGATGTCCGGAAATGAAAGGCGCTATATAAATCCAAGTCTTTCTTTTCATAACAGCATGGGTTCATGCGGGATATTAGTTATTGGATCCCTTCTCACGCCAGTTAGAAAAATTTTGGTTAGAGCAAAATAAACTTACAAGTAGACTGTATTGTAGTTTTCCAAAATAAGAGGAAGCCATTACATGGTAGTATTGTAGCATTCCTCCCCTACACCCTACTTTGCATAGGTCTGCTCTGGCCACTGGCCAGCTGTGTTCTCCGCCCCCCACAATGCTCTGCTTTGACCATTTGGTGTCAACTGAATGCTGCAGAACCTCCTACCCAGCCACATGTTTTAGACATATACGTGTTTTCAAGAAACCTCCATATCGTTGCACAAAATTGATTTTGACTTAACACACTGCATGATGCAGTGACACCCAAAGACAAAACTAACAACTAACACCAACTACCCCATGACTGAGCCATACAAAACCACTAAGTCTCGAGCTCGAATCCCAGGTCAAGGCTGAATTAGCTGATCTGCCATTAGGACCTGTAGTAAGAGGAGAATAAAGGTACCTGTGATTCCTACACAGACATCAATGCAGACCCTTCTCTGCAAAATGTAGCCCAAGCACACAGTTTTAAACTATAGGCACTGATGTGAGACTGCTACCTTCTGAGAGCAATGTGGGGCAGGCAGACCTGGAGCAGAATACAGGAATATGTCATTGCATGTGTATAAAACACATTTTAGCCATCACCTGAAGTTGTGATCTCTCTTTCCTTGAGCAGACTAGGTCCCCAGAACCCCCAATGTGTCCATAGTATACGAATCAGGTGTGCGACACATCTAGCCCTCTGGGCATGTTTTTCATGTGCCAGTAGACTATTGAGATCGGGGTGAAGGACTCCCATCAGTAACATGGACCTGGCTCACCCTGTGAGCTGGCAGCACAGGGTGAGCCTGCAGCGTCAGCCAGCTCAATTCCATTTCTTGCCATTTTCGGGAAAACCAGAGCTCAGGTGTTGGCACAGCGGTGCTCTCGGCCCAGAGAAAGTGGAGCGCTGCCCAGAGCGCACCAAACCATTAGTCATAGCTCAGTGGGTAGCACTCTTACCTCTGAGTCAGAATGTGTGGGTTCAAGTCCCACTCCAGAGACTTGAGCACAGCAATCTAAGCTGGACACTCCAGTGCAGTGCTGAGGGAGAGCTGCACTGTCAGAGATGTCGTCTTTTGGATGAGACATTACACCTCATTTGAATTTTTTGAAGAGGTAACAGTCGAGAGTAGACAAGGCTATTGCAGTTGATGTAATTTATCTAGATTTTCAAAAGGCGTTCGATACGGTACCACATAATAGATTGATGAACAAGGTCAGAGAATACGGAGTCAGGGGACAAGTAGCAGAATGGTAGCTAGCTGGCTTCAAGACAGAAAACAGAGAGTAGAGGTAAAGGGTAGCTATTCAGAGTGGCAGAAGGTGGATAGTGATGTTCCACAAGGATCAGTGCTGGGACCACTTGTTCACAAACTATATTAACAATTTAGACTTTGGAATCAAAAACATAATTTCTAAATTTGCAGATGGCACCAAATTGGGGGGGGGAGATAGTCAATACTGAGGAGGATTGCAACAAATTACAAGAAGACATTAATTACCTTGAAGAATGGGCATATAATTGCTAAATTAAATTCAACACAGATAAATGTGAGGTATTACATTTTGCTACAAAAACTAAGGAGATTACTTACGACTTGAAAAATAAGAATCTAAATGGGGTAGAGAAGCAAAGGGATCTCGGAGTACAAAAACACAAATCACTGAAAGTTGCGATACAGGTTAACAAAGCCATAAAAAAAGCAAACCAGGCAATGGGTTGAATTCTAGAGGTATAGAATTGAAAAGTAGGGAAGTTATGCTAAACCTGTATCGAACCTTGGCTTGTGGTGGAGGAGCAGCAAGAGATCGTAGCAGAGGTGTGGCAAATGAGGGTGCGGGGCCCAGAAGAGCCGGGGGCCCAAGGGTAGCATGGGCCAGCCCACACTCTGATATGTGCGCACACTAGGTCCGTGTAGCAGAGCAGGTCTCCAGTCGTCCTGGTTAACCCTTGCCACTGGATAAAGACCTAGCTCTGTCAAGCCCGTGTGGTGGCTGATGTGCAACGGTCACCACACGTTAAAAAAAAATCCACGCACAGGCATCTTCCACCCTTGGAGTTCACGACTAGAATATCGGGTCCTCCATTGAAACATCTATGAACTCATCCCTTTTGGTGTGGAAACAAGTCATCTTCGTTCGAGGGACCGCCTATGATGATGATGAGACCACACTTAGAGTACTGCGTACAGTTCTGGTCGCCATATTCTCAAAAGGATATAGAGGCACTGAAGAGGGTGCAGAGAAGATTTACAAGGTTGATACTAGAAATGTGAGGGTATACTTAGCAGGAAAGGATGAACAGGCTGGGTCTCTTTTCTCTTGAAAAAAGAAGGTTGAGGGGTGACCTAATAGAGGCCTTTAAAATATTGAATGGTTTTGATAGAGTGGATACAGAGAGAATGTTTCCACTTGTGGGGAAGAGGAAAACTAGAGGCCATTGATATAAGATAGTCACCAAAAAATCAAAGAGGGAATTTAGGAGAAACTTCTTTACCCAGAGAGTAGTGAGAACGTGGAACTCACTACCACAGGGAGTGGTTGAAGCAAATAGTATCGATGCATTTAAGGGGAGGTTCGATAAGCACAGGAGGGAGAAGGGAATAAAGGGTTATGCTGATAGGTTTAGATGAGGAAAGACAGGAGGAGGCTCGAGTGGAGCATAACCGCCGGCATGGACAGGTTGGGCCGAACAGCCTGTTTCTGTGTCGTATATCCTGTGTAATCCTATGTAAAAACTGAGGCCCCGTCTGCACTCTCAGATGGATGTAATAGATCCAACAGCACTATTTCAAAGAAGAGCAGGGGAGTTCTTCCCGGTGTCCTGGCCAATAATAATCCCTCAAGCAACATCCCTAAAACAGATTATCTGGTCATTATCCCATTGCTGTTTGTGGGAGCTTGCTGTGCGCAAATTGGCTGCTGCATTTCCCACATTACAAGTGACTATACTTCAAAGAAGTACTCCATTGGCTGTACAGCGCTGTGGGACGTCCTGAGGTTGTGAAAGCCGCTATACAAATGCAAGTCTTTCTTTCTTTTAAAATACAGCAGAACAGTCGGCCTCTGTTTGTATTTGAAAGGGACAAAGAGAGGTTTGCAAAGTTCCTGAGCAGACCACAGGCCTGCTGGGGAACCTTTAATTTAAAGTTCACTTGGCACCCAGCTGTAGTTGGATCCTCTGTCCAAATTCAAGTCGGATGACGTCATGTCTGAGCCACAGCATACATTTCCTTTTGCTTCGATGTAAAATGTGGAGTGCAGCTGGCCCGAGCAGTACTCCTGTAAAATGATATTCAAAGTTGTTACTGAAAATAATATATCCCCTGGTTGCGGAGTCTAGAACCAGGGTTCACAGTCTCAGAATCAGGGGTCAGCCATTTAGGACTGAGCTGAGGAGACATTTCTTCACTCAGAGGGTGGTGAATCTTTGGAATTCTCTACCCCAGAGGGCTGTGGAGACACAGTCATTGAGCATATTCAAGACAGAGATCGATAGATTTTTCGATATTAAGAGAATCAAGGGATATGGGGCTAGTGCAGGCAAGTGTTGAGGTAGAAGATCAAGCATGATCTCATTGAATGGTGGAACAGGCTCAAGGGGCCGAATGGCCTACTCCTGCTCCTAATTCTTATGTATTCTAATATAGTCATTGGAGAAGCATCAAATTGCTGTTAATTTCCATGTTCCTTTTGATTCAAGTCGAATGACCTATAGCTCTCAATTAAAAAAACTGAAAGAGAGTGCAGAACAAGCAAGCTTAAAGATTAAAACATTTTAATTGAACAAGAAATACTAATATATGTTTTTAACTTTCACCTTAACACATGTGGAGTGGGGAACTTGCTCTGTTTGCTATGTGTGAAATGGTAAACATGTTCTTGATGAACATGTTCAAAATCAATGCACAGAGACTAGAACAATTCTTTATGAGGTAAATAAGTTAGGATAATTATGTTTTATTAATTATACTAGAGAGATCTACTACTGTAAATGGAGAGAAGTTAGCTCATTGATATCACAACATAGTTCCTCTTTCTCCCCTCCTCTTATGAAGCCACTTATTGTTGCTGGAGTTCGGTTCCACTGCAGTCTGGTATCCTTCTCAAGTGGCCATTCTTTATCCAGAAGCCCAGACAATCAGTGCCAAGCCGCTTCTTCAACTGGAGGCGTCTGATCCCGTTTACATCTGACAGGCTTTATATCCAGTGGGAATCACTGGATAGCACACAGAGATGGGAACCTTGGCTAATTATGGCCCGCTCTGGCCCAGAAGCTGGGTAGTATCCCAACTGTTGACCCAACTGAGGTCTGGTTAACTCAGCACAGACTGGAAATCGATGTGCCTTCGAGTTACAAAACGAACTTTAAAAAAAATTAATTCATGGGATGAGGGCATTGCTGGCAATGCCAGCATTTATTGCCCATCCCTAATTGTCCTTGAGAAGGTGAGCCAATTTCTTGAAGCGCTGCAGTCGGTGTGTACTTCTTTGTAGCGGTTTAGTACAGCTGAGTGGCTTGCTAGGCCATTTCAGAGGGCAGTTAACAGTCAACTACATTGCTGTGGGTCTGGAGTCACGTATAGGTCAGACCGGGTGTGGACGGCAGATTTCCTGCCCGAAAGGACATTAGTGAACCTGATGGGTTTTTACAACAATCTGGTAGTTTCATGGTCACCATCACTGACGCAAGCTTTTTAATTCCAGATTTATTTAATTAACTGAATGTTATTAACTACACTCATGTCTCCAGATCATTAGTCCAGGTCTCTGGATTATTATTCCAGTAACATAACCACTATGCTACCTTACATACACATTCCAAAAAGTGACATCAAGTCATCTTGCCCCAGTGTAAACAAAAGACAGCTTTCCTCAATAGTCTCCACTAACTTATCTGCCAAAATAAAAGGACATTACAATTGGTTGCTGTAACTCCGGATTACTGAAGAGTGAACAGACCTGGGCTCTTTTCTCTCGAAAAGAGAAGACTGAGGATTGACCTGATCGAAGTCTTCAAGATCTTTAAGTGTGGGCGCGTTGGCCGCCATCTTCTGTCTATTCGTTTTAATTCATGGAAAATGGAGAAGCAGTGCCCACGATTTGCCAATACACATGGGAAATCAGCCCTCATCAGTTTGTTAACAGCGGTGTCATAAACTTCAGGATCAGGAGGCTAGAAATGACTGTTTCAGATGTTAGCAGAAGAATACTTAACAAGAGACATTCCTTTGACAGCTATGTTAATTGGCAGCATTGAGGATGCCATTAATTGGAACAGAGAAATGTCATATCATAGTATCATAGAATAGTACCAAAGGAGGCCATTCGGCCCATCAAGTCTGCGCCAGCCCTTTTGAAGAGCCATCCAAGTTAGTCCCCCTCCCCTGTTTTTTCCCATATCCCTGCAATATTTTCTCCTTCAAGTATTTATCCAATTCCCTTTTGAAATTGAATCTGTATCCATCACCCCATCAAGCAGTGCATTTCAAATCCTAATCACTCAATGCGTAAAAAAGAACTTCCTCATGTCGCCTCTGGTTCTTTTGCCAATCACCTTAAATCTGTGCCCTCTGGTTATCAAGCCTTCAGCCATTGGAAACAGTTCCTCTTTACTTACTCTATCTAAGCACTCCATGATTTTAAACAGCTCTATCAAATCTCCTCCTGGCCTTCTCTACTCTGAGAAGAACACACAAAGCGTTTGTTAATAGTTCTAATCTCAAATATTTTCTTGGCTGTGGTGAAGTGGTTAAACCTCTCCACCTCTCTACCTCTCTTTCCTCCTTAAAAGGGGACTGGGGAGGCCGGCATTGGGTACACAAGAGTTATCCGACCTTCTGAAGGGTTCAATTGGATTGGCCAACTATCCTTGTAGCTGTTGGAATGGGCATTCCCTCTTACATCAAGCTGAACCTTTCTCTGTATGTGGTGTGCAAAAGGGTGTTGTTTTCCAGAATTAGGATCCAGACTGCGGGAAACTTTTCCATCCATCAACAACAACAATAGCTTAAATTTATACAGTGCCTTTAACGTAGGGAAATGTCCCAAGGTGCTTCACAGGAGTATTATGAGAAAAAAATTGGCATAAGGAGGAATTAGGGCAGTTGACCAAAAACTTGGGAAAAGAGGCATGTTTTAAGGAGCGTCTTGAAGGAGGAAAGAGAGGTAGAGCGGCGGAGAGGTTTAAGCAGGCAATTCCCAGAGCTTGGGGCCAATGCAGCAGAGGACACGACTACCAATGGTTGAGCGATTATAATCAGTGATGCTCAAGAGAGCAGAATTCGAGGAGCGCAGACATCTCGGGGGGTTGTGGGGCTGGAGGAGATTACAGAGATAGGGAGGGGCGAGGCCATGGAGAGATTTGAAAACAAGGATGAGAATTTTCAAATCGGGGCGTTGCTTAACCGGAAACCAATGTAGGTCAGCGAGCACGGGGTGATGAGTGAGCGGGACTTGGTGCGAGTTAGGACTCGGGCAGCCGAGTTTTGGATCATTGTAAATGTTGCGTATCTGTAAAGCATGCACTCCCATGTTCCGCCACCAGGGAGTGCATCCCCTGGAGTCCCAAGGGATCCCAGCATCCCTTGGGAGCACTGTATATAAGCCGGCCCCTTAGGCCTGTTACTCACTTTGGAGTGTCTTAATAAAGACTGAGGTCACTGTTAGATGTAGTCCTAACTACTAGGCGGATCAAGGGGTATGGCGAGAAAGCAGGAATGGGGTACTGTAGTTGCATGTTCAGCCATGAACTCATTGAATGGCGATGCAGGCTAGAAGGGCCAAATGGCCTACTCCTGCACCTATTTTCTATGTTTCTATGTTACTTTAACCTCCCTGTGTGCAGTCTCATCTGTGTTAGGAACACAATAACTGGCGACGAGTATACGAATCCAACGCAAAGATCCAGCAAATTGTGGGCATCTTGGAGAAGTTCTCAGAGGATGAGGACTGGGAATCCTATGTCGAACGGCTAGTCCAGTACTTGTAGCCAACGAGCTGGACGGAGAAGGAAGCACTGCAAAAGGGAGAGCGGTCCTCCTCACGGTCTGCGGAGCACCAACCTATAGCCGCATAAAGAATCTTCTGGCTCCGGTGAAACCCACAGATAAGTCGTATGAGGAGCTGTGTACACTGGTTCAGGAGCATCTTAACTCGAGGGAGAGCGTGCTGATGGCGAGGTATCGGTTCGATACGTACCAGCGATCCGAAGGTCAAGAAGTGGAGAGCTACGTCGCCGAGCTAAGGCGACTTGCAGGTCAATGTGAGTTTGATGGCTACCTGGAGCAGATGCACAGAGACTTTTTTGGACTGGGCATTGGCCACGAGACCATCCTACGAAAACTTTTGACTGTAGAGACACCGACCCTCAATAAGGCCATTGCGATAGCACAGGCGTTTATGTCAACCAGTGATAACACCAAACAAATCTCTCAGCACACAAGTGCAAGCAATGTTCATAAATTAATTGGAACTATGTTTGCAAGCAGAAATGTACAGGGCAGAAACCACGAGTCTGCAACTGCAATTAGGCCTCAGGTGACCCAGATGACTCATAGTCCGCAACAAAGGATGAATGCAAGGCAATTCACACCTTGTTGGTGTTGTGGAGTCTTCCATTTAGCCTATTCATGCCACTTCAAAGGGTATGTTTGCAAGAGCTGTGAAACAATGGGGCACCTCCAATGAACTTGCAGACGAGCTGCAAGCACTGCAAAACCTGCTAACCACCACGTGGCAGAGGAAGATCGGTCCATGGTGGATCAAAGCAATTTCGAGCCTCAGAGAGAGGAGGCAGATGCTGAAGTACACGGGGTGCACACATTTTCAACGAAATGTCCACCTATAATGCTAAATGTAAAATTGAATGGCTTACCTGTAGCCATGGAACTGGACACTGGCGCTAGCTAATCCATCATGAATAAAACGATGTTTGAGAGACTGTGGTGCAATAAGGCATTCAGACCAGCCCTGAGCCCCATCCACACAAAACTGAGAACGTACACCAAAGAGCTTATCACTGTCCTGGACAGTGCCATGGTCAAGGTTACCTATGAGGGCACGGTGCATGAACTGCCACTCTGGATTGTCCCGGGCGATGGCCCCACACTGTTTGGAAGGAGCTGGCTCGGCAAAATCCGCTTGAACTGGGATGACATCCGAGCGCTATCACATGTCAATGAGGCCTCATGTACCCAGGTTCTTAACAAATTTCCTTCCCTTTTTGAGACAGGCATTGGAAACTTTTCCGGGGCAAGGTGAGCATCCACTTGGTCCCAAAGGCACGACCCATTTACCACAAGGCGCGAGCGGTACCTCACATGATGAGAGAGAGAGTGGAAATCGAGCTGGACAGGCTGCAACATGAGGGCATCATGTCCCCAGTGGAATTCAGCGAGTGGGCCAGCCCGATTGTTCCAGTACTCAAAAGTGATGGCACAGTCAGGATTTGCGGCGATTATAAAGTAACTATTAATCGTTTCTCGCTACAGGACCAATACACTCTACCTAAGGCAGACGACCTATTTGCGACGCTGGCAGGAAGCAAGACGTTCACCAAGCTTGACCTGACTTCAGCCGACATGACGCAGGAGCTGGAGGAGTCTTCGAAGAGCCTCACCTGCATCAACACGCACAAGGGACTGTTCATCTACAACAGATGCCCATTTGGAATTCGGTCGGCTGCAGCGATCTTCAAGAGAAACATGGAGAGCCTACTCAAGTCGGTACCACACTCGGTGGTTTTTCAGGACGACATATTGGTCACGGGTCGAGACACCGTCGAGCACCTACAAAACCTGGAGGAGGTCCTCCAGCGACTGGATCGCGTAGGGCTGCGGCTGAAGAGGTCGAAATGCGTCTTCATGGCAACAGAAGTGGAGTTTTTGGGGAGAAAGATCACGGCGGACAGCATTCGGCCAACAGACGCCAGGACAGAGGCTATCAGGAACGCGCCCAGGCCAAAGAACGTCATGGAGCTGCGGTCGTTTCTGGGACTCCTCAACTATTTTGGTAACTTCCTACCGGGGTTAAGCACCCTCTTAGAGCCCCTACCTGTGTTATTGCTTAAGGGTGAGAAATGGGTATTGGGAAAAAAACAAGTAATTGCTTTTGAGAAAGCCAGAAACATTTTATGCTCCAACAAGCTGCTTGTATTGCATAACCCGTGTAAAAGACTTGTGCTAGCATGTGATGCATTGTCGTACGGAGTCGCGTGTGTATTACAACAAGCTAATGTTGCGGAGAAGTTGCAACCTATCGCCTATGTCTCCAAGAGCTTGTCTAAGGCTGAGAGGGCATACAGCATGATTGAGAAAGAAGCATTAGTGTGTGTGTTCGGGGAAAGAAAATGCATCAGTACCTGTTTGGCCTCAAATTTGAGCTGGAAACCGATCACAAGCCCCTCATATCCCTGTTTGCTGAAAACAAGGGGATAAATACTAATGCCTCAGCCCGCATACAAAGGTGGGCACTTGCGCTATCAGCATATAACTATACCATCCGCCACAGGCCAGGCACCGAGAACTATGCGGAATCTCTCAGTCGGCTACCATTGCCCACCACGGGGGTGGAAATGGCGCAGCCTGCAAACTTGTTGATGGTGGTGCAGCCCGTAGACTTGTTGATGGTCATGGAAGTGTTTGAAAATGATAAATCACCTGTCACGGCCCGCCAGATTAGGACTTGGACCAGCCAAGATCCTCTGCTATCCCTAGTAAAAAACAGTGTACTGCATGGGAGCTGGGCCTGCATCCCCGTTGAAATGCAAGAGCTAATCAAGCCGTTCCAGCGGCGAAAGGACGAGCTGTCCATTCAGGCAGACTGCTGGTTGTGGGGTAACCGCGTAGTGCTACCCAAAAAAGGCAGGGAGACGTTCATCTCGGATCTCCACAGCACACACCCAGGTATAGTAATGACGAAAGCGATAGCCAGATCCCACATGTGGTGGCCCGGTATCGACTCTGACATGCAGCGTGTGCTCAGTTGAGCAACGTGCTCAGAGAGGCACCACTAAGTTTGTGGTCCTGATCCTCCAGACCATGGTCAAGGATCCATGTCGACTATGTGGGCCCATTTCTCGGTAAGATGTTCCTGGTGGTGGTGGATGTTTTTTCAAGATGGATTGAATGTGAAATAATGTCTGGAAGCACATTGAAAGCCTGAGGGCCATGTTTGCCACCCACGGCCTGCCTGACATACTGGTCAGTGACAACGCGCCATGTTTCACCAGTGCCGAATTTAAAGAATTCATGACCCGCAATGGGATCAAACATGTCACCTCGGCCCCGTTTAAACCAGCCTCCAATGAGCAGGCAGAGCGAGCAGTACAAACCATCAAACAGAGCCATAACGAGTCACAGAAGGCTCACTCCAAACCCGCCTGTCCCGAGTACTGCTCAGCTACCGCACAAGACCCCACTCGCTCACAGGGGTGCCCCCAGCTGAGCTACTGATGAAAAGGACACTTAAAACCTGACTCTCGCTGGTTCACCCCAACCTGCATGATCAGGTAGAGAGCAGGCAGCAGCAACAAAATGTAAACGATGGTCGTGCCACTGTGTCACGGGAAATTGATCTGAATGACCCTGTGTATGTGCTAAACTATGGACATGGTCCCAAGTGGATTGCGGGCACGGTGATAGCTAAAGAAGGGAGTAGGATGTTTGTAGTCAAACTAGACAATGGATAAATTTGCAGAAAGCACCTGGACCAAACGAGGCTGCGGTTCACAGACTGCCCTGAACAACCCACAGCAGATACCACCTTTTTCGAGCCCACAACACACACCCAAAGGATCAACGACACCACGCCGGACCAGGAAATCGAACCCATCACGCCCAACAGCCCAGCAAGGCCAGGCTCACCCAGCAGCCCTGCAGGGCCAACAACACGCCAGCCCAGCGAGGGCACAGCCAACACACCAGAACAGACATTTGTACCGAGGGAAAGAAAGGCTCCCAACTGCCTCACCTTGTAAATAATTTTCACTTTGACTTTGGGAGGGAGTGATGTTGTGTATCTGTAAAGCATGCACTCCCATGTTCCGCCACCAGGGAGCTCATCCCCTGAAGTCCAAGGGATCCCAGCATCCCTTGGGAGCACTGTATATAAGCCGGCCCCTAAGGCCTGTTCCTCACTCTGGGGTGTCTTAATAAAGACTGAGGTCACTGTTACTTTAACCTTCCTGTGTGCAGCCTCATCTGTGTTCGGAACACAATAGAAAAGCTCCACTTTCTTCGCTGTGAGAGGGTTTCATGGGCCTACACTCCTCATTTCAGGACCCTGTTTCAGATTCCCATGGTCTTTAGGTTTTGTTTTGTCAGGGTTATGGTCTTGCGAACAGAGGCTGTGAGAGAGGAGTGGTTCAGGGAAGTTATGTGGGCTGTCTATTAGAATCAGCTGAATGCACCTTTAAAAGCGTTCAATATAAATAACCTCATTTCTTTTTTTAAAATAGTTCTCATTTTCAATTTTTCTTCCGATAATGTTTGGGAACCAAGACCTCAGACCTCTGGTTCTGTCCTCCAGGTCAGTGAGAAAAAGATGCAAAAACAATGCTGTATCTGTGACTTGAGCACGTATAAAACGGATGAACCCGAATAGGTTTTCCGTAAACCCCTTCTCACATCCAAAAAAAAAATCACTTGATTTTCTCACAGTTTGAGCATCTTCTGCACAATTGCTGTTTTTTTTGGCAAGTGATGCTGCATTAATGTTAAGACGTCCAGACTAAAATAGGCCAGTTGGTGAGATTGAGTGCCTCGCATGGGAATTACAGGCAACCTCAGCAAGCCTGTCTTCCTCACAAGGGATAATCAAAATGCATCTTCTCATTGAATCTGTTTGTATTAAAATATTTTATGCAAGGTTGTCCATGAGAGAATCACAATACTGATTTCAGCGCCAAGCCTGAGGAACATATCCTTTTAAATGAGGGCTGCAGATAATTGAATTATTGTTTCAAAAGGGTCAGAGGTGTATCTGAGGAGAAACCACATATTGTCCCTCAACCCTCCAAAGAATTGTCTTTCAAAAACGTTGTTTTTTTCTTTGCTGTAATTGGGCTCTTATAGATGGCACCGCCTCCCTCCAGAACAAGTCAATTGACAGACATCCCAGTGAGCCTATCGTATTTCACTAGCCCAGGTATCGCCTGGGCAACGGAGGGGCGCGTCGGTGGCGAGATCAGGCAGCTGAAGGGCAGGAAACACGCAGCTGCCATCTACTCGGCCCAGCTCATGTTTAGGATGAAAGGGCAGAGAGAGTGCTGCTCGCATTAGTATTTTTATTTACTCTTGGGCTTTTCAGGGTACAGTCGGCATTGAGAGAAGAATAAGCGAGGCCCGCTCGCCCGCCAGCCAGGGGGAACCGGCGGTGAAGACAGAACAGCTCCGTGCAGCTGGAATACCGAAGGCAGTACCACACCCTGCGTGGGTTCGGAGGTAGCTGACTGGACAGTAAGCAGGGCAAGTCATGTCACTGCTTCTGGGACGTTTTACGCAAAATTGCAGCAGCCAGGCAGTAATTCCATCAGAAACATAAGAAATAGGTTCAGGAGTAGGCCATACAACCCTTTGAGTCTGCTCTGCCATTTAATACTGATCCGATCATGGACTCAGGTCCACCTCCCTGCCCACTCCCCATAACTCCTTATTCCCTTATCTATCTCTGTCTTAAATTTATTCAATGTCCCAGCATCCACAGCTCTCTGAGGCAGCAAATTCCACAGATTTACAACCCTCTGAGAATTAGCCAATAACGTGACAAAATTCACATATTGCACCCTCCGTGTGTTATGTATGTAATAACTCGATAGACTGAATGCTGTAAACTCACTCAGGTGCAAACCTGGCTCAACTTTATTTGGGCCCAAAGTGCCCACATTACATGGTGGCTTGCTTTATATACCTGGCCCGCACACACGTACGTACAGCCCAATGACCTCCCACAGGGGCGCCCCCTGGTGGCTAGTAACCCCAAGCATATATACATGACAACATCCCCCTTCACGATCTTAGCATCAGTCTTTTTACAAGTTAAGACAGTCCAGAGCTTTCCGCTCCCGAATTGATCGTCTCAGTTCAACTCCAGTTCTGGGTGAGCGTTCTGGGTCAGTAATGACTGGAGACTGGGTAGCCGATCTGATGGGAGTGGCAATGATCATTGTCATGTATCCAACATGGTTACTGTTTGTACTATTATAAGGTGTGCCACCACAGGGCACAGTAGTGGGAGACTTGTAGGTTTCCTGTACAAGTGTACCTGGCCTAGTATAAAAGGCAGGCCACCAGGTGTGATCCTCACTTTGGAGTTATCAATAAAGGACTAAGGTCATTACAGTTCAAGTACAACACATTGCCTCGTGGAGTCATTATCAGAGCATCTAAAGACATAACAATTGGCGACGAGATTACGCACCTTCACATGAAAATGGCTACCTTTGGTACGTTGCAGCAGTTCGGCGATGATGATGATTGGGAAGCCTTCGTAGAGAGGCTCGACTATTTCTTCACAGCAAACGACCTAGCAGGGAAATTGTGTTGGGGAAATTGATGGGATTGAAGGCCGATAAATCCCCAGGGCCTGATGGACTGCATCCTAGAGTACTTAAGGAGTTGGCCTTGGAAATAGCGGATACATTGACAGCCATTTTCCAACATTCCATAGACTCTGGATCAGTTCCTATGGAGTGGAGGGTAGCCAATGTAACCCCACTTTTTAAAAAGGGAGGGAGAGAGAAAACAGGGAATTATAGACCGGTCAGCCTGACATCGGTAGTGGGTAAAATGATGGAATCAATTATTAAGGATGTCATAGCAGCGCATTTGGAAAGAGGTGACATGATAGGTCCAAGTCAGCATGGATTTGTGAAAGGGAAATCATGCTTGACAAATCTTTTGGAATTTTTTGAGGATGTTTCCAGTAGAGTGGACAAGGGAGAACCAGTTGATGTGGTGTATTTGGACTTTCAGAAGGCTTTCGACAAGGTCCCACACAAGATATTAGTGTGCAAAGTTAAAGCACATGGGATTGGGGGTAGTGTGCTGACGTGGATTGAGAACTGGTTGGCAGACAGGAAGCAAAGAGTAGGAGTAAATGGGTACTTTTCAGAATGGCAGGCAGTGACTAGTGGGGTACCACAATGTTCTGTGCTGGGGCCCCAGCTGTTTACATTGTACATTAATGCTTTAGACGAGGGGATTAAATGTAGTATCTCCAAATTTGCGGATGACACTAAGTTGGGTGGCAGTGTGAGGTGCGAGGAGGATGCTATGAGGCTGCAGAGTGACTTGGATAGGTTAGGTGAGTGGGCAAATGCATGGCAGATGAAGTATAATGTGGATAAATGTGAGGTTATCCACTTTGGTGGTAAAAACAGAGAGACAGACTATTATCTGAATGGTGACAGATTAGGAAAAGGGGAGGTGCAACGAGTCCTGGGTGTCATGGTACATCAGTCATTGAAGGTTGGCATGCAGGTGCAGCAGGCGGTTAAGAAAGCAAATGGCATGTTGGCCTTCATAGCGAGGGGATTTGAGTACAGGGGCAGGGAGGTGTTACTACAGTTGTACAGGGCCTTGGTGAGGCCACACCTGGAGTATTGTGTACAGTTTTGGTCTCCGAACTTGAGGAAGGACATTCTTGCTATTGAGGGAGTGCATCGAAGGTTCACCAGACTGATTCCCGGGATGGCGGGACTGACCTATCAAGAAAGACTGGATCAACTGGGCTTGTATTCACTGGAGTTCAGAAGAATGAGAGGGGATCTCATAGAAACGTTTAAAATTCTGATGGGTTCAGACAGGTTAGATGGAGGAAGAATGTTCCCAATGTTGGGGAAGTCCAGAACCAGGGGTCACAGTCTAAGGATAAGGGGTAAGCCATTTAGGACCGAGATGAGGAGAAACTTCTTCACCCAGAGAGTGGTGAACCTGTGGAATTCTCTACCACAGAAAGTAGTTGAGGCCAATTCACTAAATATATTCAAAAAGGAATTAGATGTAGTCCTTACTACTAGGGGGATCAAGGGGTATGGCGAGAAAGCAGGAATGGGGTACTGAAGTTGCATGTTCAGCCATGAATTCATTGAATGGCGGTGCAGGCTCGAAGGGCCGAATGGCCTACTCCTGCACCTATTTTCGCTGTTTCGATGTTTCTATGCGACAATTGGCCACACTGGCTGATAAGCGCAGAGCTATCCTGCTAACCAGTTGTGGGCCCATTGTCTGTGGCCTTGTCAGGGGCTTGCTGGCACCAGTGAAGACAATAACCAAGACGTACGAGGAGCTTGTAATGCTGATCCAAGAACAACTCAAGCCCAAAGGGAGCATCCTCACAGCCAAACACCGGTTTTACACACACCGATGGCCCGACGGCCAAGAAATCGCGAAATATGCTGCAGACCTCAGGAGGCTGGCGGCACCGTGTGATTTCGGTGAACACCTCACCAAAACGCTGCGGGATATCTTTGTCATTGGAATCAGCCATGAAGGCCTTCTTCATAAGCTACTGTCGGCGGATACCACAGTCACACTGCAGAAGGCCATCTCCGTGAGCCAGGCATTCATGACCTCGACCTGCGGCTCTTGGCAGATGTCTCTTCCTCAGGACTCAAACCCGGCAAGTACTGTGCACAGAGTGGTGCCTTTTCGTGGCTGGAATGTAGAGCGCGAACCCTCTCAGGGAAGTGAGAACAGGAGTGAGAACAGGCCCCCCGAGTCCCTTAACTCAGAGTCCGCCGAGGGGGGCTAACCGATTAGCTCCATGCTGGCGTTGCGGAGGGAATAACAGGGCTCACCAGTGCCGCTTTAAAGACTATGGGCCCAAGTTTCGAGCCGCGCCTAGAACGGCGCAGTCCCGACCTGGACGCCCGTTTTTCGCGCCACAAAGTGCGCCTAAAAAAAAAACTCCAGATTCTCCGGCTCCCTGCAGGTCCTCTGGCCCTCGGCGCAGCGCAGCAGGTGCTGTAGGGGGCGGAGCCAGGTCCTGCGCTGAAAACAGTGCCGTGACCTCTGCACATGCACGTTACAGTGGGCGCGCAAGTGCAGTAGCTCCAGGTGCCCGAAACTGTGTGGGAGGGGCCCGAAGCACGTAGCCCTAGCCCTGGCCGAATGGCCTCACTGGGGCTGCGTGAATAAGGCTCTCCCACGGCCAGCTCCTGCTTCCTCCCGACCCGACTCGACTCCCGCTTCCCGTCCCCCCGCCTCCAGACCGGACCCAACACCGACCCGACTCCCGCTTCGCCCCGCCCCAGGACCGGACCCGACCCGACTCCCGCTTCCCCCTCCCCCCCACTTGGACTGGATCCGACCTGACCTCCCTCTCCCTCCCTCCCCCGACCCGAACCAAACCGAACCGACCTCCCTCCCACCACCCCCCCGACCCGACCCAACGCCACCTACCTGTAAGCTGGTGCGGGGACGGGCCCTGCCCGAGTCTTGGCCCCCCATTCAGCCTCCCTCCCCCTTCTCCATCCCCCCACCATCTCCTTCCCACCACCCCCTCTCTCCTTCCCCCCATCTCCTTCCCCTACTTCCCCCCCATCTCCTTCCCCCATCTCCTTCCCCCCCATCTCCTTCCCCCCCATCTCCTTCCCCCTCATCTCCTTCCCCCCCATCTCCCCACCTCCACCTTCTCCCCCATCTCCTTCCCCCCCATCCCTTCCCCCCATCTACTTCCCCCCCATCTCCTTCCCCCCTCATCTCCTTCCCCCCCATCTCCTTCCCCCCCATCTCCTTCCCCCCATCTACTTCCCCCCCATCTCCTTTCCCCCCATCTCCTTCCCCCCCATTTCCTTCCCCCCCATCTCCTCCCCCCATCTCCTTCCCCCCATCTCCTTCCCCCATCTCCTTCCCCCCATCTCCTTTCCCCCATCTCCTTTCCTCCATCTCCTTTCCCCCATCTCCTTTCGCCCCCATCTCCTTCCCCCCATCTCCTTCCCCCCATCTCCTTCCCCCATCTCCTTTCCCCCATCTCCTTTCCCCCCCCATCTCCTTCCCCCCATCTCCTTCCCCCCATCTCCTTCCCCCCATATCCTTTCCCCATCTCCTTTCCCCCATCTCCTTTCACCCCCATCTCCTTTCCCCCATCTCCTTTCCCCCATCTCCTTTCCCCCATCTCCTTTCCCCCCATCTCCTTTCCCCCCATCTCCTTTCCCCCCCATCTCCTTTCCCCCATCTCCATCTCCTTTCCCCCCATCTCCTTTCCCCCATCTCCTTTCTCCCCCTTCTCCCCTTTATCCCTTCTCCCCCCCTACCCCCTTCTCCCCTTTATCCCCTTCTCCCCCCTCCCTCTTCTCCCCTTTATCCTCTTCTCCCCCTCCCCCTTCTCCCCCCATCCCTCCCCCTTCTCCCCCTTCCCTCCCTCTGCTCCCCCCTCTCTTCCCTCTACCCCCCCTCCTCCCCC